>NC_092713.1:210082712-210387504 GCF_047496885.1 Scyliorhinus torazame | reverse complement strand
GTCATGCGTGCCACCCAGGCCGACACCGCACGGGTGGCGTCCGCGGTGGAGGCAATGGGTGCGACGGTGTCAGACATGGGGAACGGTTTGCGAGGCCTGGGGCCTTCCGTGCAGGCGGCGTCTGTGGCCCAGGAAATGGCTGCCCTCTCACAGGAGGCCATGAGTCAGTGCCAGCGCCAGATGGCAGAGGCGCTCAACGCCATAGCCCAGTCTCAGCAGGCCATGGCCCAGTCTCTGCAGGCCATCGCTGAGGGCATCGGCGCCAGTGGCCATGTGCGAGCCGGCGTCGCACTGTCACAGACAGGGTTTGCCAACCCCCTGGGCTCCATGGCTGCAAAGCAGCAGACCCCTGTCGATAGCAGCACGGGCCTCCAGGACTGGCAGCGCCAGATGTCGGGGGGGCATCGGATGGCCAGTCCGTTCGCATCCCCCACCCATGTAGAGGCCTTGGGGCCATCGGGCACCCCGAGGGAGGAGGAGGTGGTGTGGTCCGTCCCGGCTCCCTCTGTAGGGGAGGTCCCGGTACACCGCGACACCTCGGACTCCCCCCCTTCCGTCCCAGGTGCATCGGGTGGGCAACGGGCAGGACAGGCTGGCAGCTCGCCATCCCAGTCGCCCGGGCCGCAGCCTGGCCCATCTAGGCCAGGATGCCCCAGGAAACGGCCGCCAAAGGGATCCAGTGTCAGAGGGCAGGAATCACAGGAGTCCACCTCCAGTTCTGCTGTACCGTCTGGGGAACCACGTAGATGTAGTCAAAGGGCCCGTAAGGCCAAACAATTAGACACTGAGTAAGTTGGCACGGGTGCAGGGCACAGATGAGTTTTAGGGGCTAGGGCACGTGCATGAACTCCTTTGGTTATTAAAGTCAATGTTACACCTACCGAAGCTGCCTTTGTGCTCTGTCCAAAGCGTGCGGGGGTGTCATGTACGTTGAACGCAAGTGTGTGTGTGAGGGGTGGTCTTACCTCAGCCCCAGGTGAGTCTGCCCCCTTCCCCCTGGGCCGCCATCAACATCCCCCGGGCAGAGGACGGGACCGTGCGCTGCAGTGTCACAGCCGCATGCAGGGATGGTCCGGGTGGATGGTGGTACTGTGGCCATGGGTCAGACATAGTCCAACGATGTAGAGCCAGGAGCTCATCGCAGGGCGGGTTGTCATCATCCTCCATGGCCTGCGATAGACACGCGTCCACCCGCCCGTTGTGCCGCAGGTGGATCGGCAATGGGGGGGGGGTGGTGTGCATGCGGGTGGGGTGGGTGGGGTTGGGGAGGGGGGTGAGGGTGCTGGGTGGGTGGATGGGTGGGGGGTGTGGGTGGTTGGCTGTTGCCATGGTGTGCGGTCTGTGGCCATACTACCCGATTCCCACGCCCATCTAGTCAGTGAAGCGGGCGTCTATCAGTCTGTCCCATGCCCGCTGGGCCAGCCGGTAACGGTCGACAGCCACCTGCCTGTGTCTACCCCGTCTGCCCTGACCATTGCCCCCATCCCCCTCATCTGGGGAGGACTGGGCCTCTTCCTGCTGCTCCTCCACTCCGCCCTCCTCTGCCTGCGGCACATCGCCCCTCTGCTGGGCTATGTTGTGCAGGACGCAGCACACCACAATGATGCGGCCGACCCTATCTGACCGATACTGGAGGGCGCCCCCAGAGAGGTCCAGGCACCTGAAACGCATCTTCAGCACGCCAAAGCACCTCTCGATCACTCCCCTTGTCGCTACATGGGCATCATTGTAGCGGTTCGCCGCCTCATTGCGTGGCCTCCGTATAGGCGTCATCAGCCACGATCGCAATGGGTAGCCCCTGTCGCCCAGCAACCAGCCCCTCAGCCGGGGATGTCGTCCCTCGTACATGCCGGGGATGGATGACTGCGACAACACGAATGAGTCGTGTACACTGCCTGGGTGACGGGCGCAGACGTGCAGGATCATCATGCGGTGGTCGCAGACCACCTGTACGTTCATCGAATAGGTCCCCTTCCTATTAGTGAACACGGCCCTGTTATCTGCAGGTGCCCTGGACCATGGGGAACCCGGCCACGGCAGAGAAGCCCACGGCCCGGGCATCTTGGCTGGCCCGGTCCACGGGGGAGCGGATGTAGCGCTGCGCCATGGCATATAGGGCATCTATCACTGCCCGGATGCACCGGTGCACCGATGTCTGCGATATGCCGGACAGGTCCCCACTCATGGGGCCGCGACGTCCTCCTCCCCCTCCTCGTCCTGTCGGTCAGGTGTCCCTCCAGCCTGGGCGGCTGCCGCCTGCCCCTCTGCGGCAGCCTGCGCCGCGTCTCTGGCACGCTCCTCCTCCTCCTCATCCAGGGCAACATAGACATGAGCGGCTGCCACCACGGCGGCCAACATCGCTGGATTATCTGAAAACATGACGGCCTGGTGGGGGGGGAGGGGAACGACGACATGTCATCATTGCCCATATCCCCTCCTCCCACCAGCCAGGTGGCCTGGACCGCATGGGTCCAACTGTTGGAGGCTGGCACCTGGCCAGTTGGACCAACTCACTTGCCCTCCCATCCCCCTCCTCGGCACGGACCCCCTCCCAACCTCCACCCCAGCACGGACCCCCCCCCCCCAACCTCCACCCCGGCACGGACCCCCCCCCCCCCAACCTCCACCCCGGCACGGACCCCCCCCAACCTCACCCCGGCACGGACCCACCCCCCAACCTCCACCCCGGCACGGCACGGACCCCCCCCAACCTCATCCCGGCACGGACCCCCACCCCCAACCTCCACCCCAGCACGGAACCCCCCCAACCTCCACCCCGGCACGGACCCCCCCCAAACTCCAACCCAGCACGGACCCCCCCCCAACCCCCAACCGCCACCCCGGCACGGCACGGACCCCCCCCAACCTCCACCCTGGCACGGCACGGACCCCCCCCCAACCTCCACCCCAGCACGGACCCCCCCCCCAACCTCCACCCCGGCACGGACCCCCCCCCCCAACCTCCACCCCGGCACGGACCCCCCCCCCAACCTCCACCCCAGCACGGACCCCCCCAACCCCCAACCTGCACCCCGGCACGGCACGGACCCCCCCCAACCTCCACCCCAGCACGGACCCCCCCCAACCTCCACCCCAGCACGGACCCCCCCCCAACCTCCACCCCGGCACGGACCCCCCCCCCAACCTCCACCCCAGCACGGACCACACCCCCAACCTCCACCCCGGCACGGACCCCCCCCCCCCCCCCCCAACCTCCACCCCGGCACGGACCCCCTCCTGGCACTCCCCCGGAGCCCAGCCTACTCTAACCACCCCCCCCCCCCCCCGCCGCACACACACACACACACAACCCGAGACACACCTCTCCTCGCGCATTCAGACTGCGGCCACGCCATTGCCTGCCCAGAGCCAACCCCCCAGGCCGTCACTCACCTCCACGCTGGTCGGCGTGAGCCTGGAGCACCGGGTCACGCCGATGAAAAGGAGGTTTCATTTACGTCGACGTGAACGGTCATCACGTCGACGGGACTTCGGCCCATCCGGAAGGGAGAATATCGGCAGGCCGAAAATCGGCTGCCTTGCGCAGACCCGTGACATTCTCCGCGGCAGCGGCGCCATTAACGCCCCGCCGACTTTTCTCCCTTCGGAGACTTTGGCAACCGGCGGGGGCGGGATTCACGGCGGCCAACGGCCATTCTCCGACCCTCTGGGGGGTCGGAGAATGACGCCCCTGGTCTCTGCAGTCGTGGGCAGTGCGTGAACGCTGGGGGGGGGGGGCGGCCTGTTAGGGGGCGAGGGGGGATCCTGCACCGGGCTTCCCCTGCAATGTGGGGTGGCCCGCGATCGGTGCCCACCGATTGTCGGGCCGTCCTCTCTGAAGGAGGACCTCCTTCCTTCCGCGGCCCCGCAAGATCCGTCCCCCATCTTCTTGCGGGGCGGATTTGGACAGGACGGCAACAACGCATGCGATTGATTGTTCCACCATTCTCATCTCGTGGTAATTGACGGTGCATCACATATCCTCTACATCACCAATTTCTCAGGTTGCTCCATCAGTCTATCGCTCACCTGTCTGCAGTCCCTGGCATTCAGGACTAGGGGCCCGAACATCCAGAGGCCTCACCTCACACACATTGAAATGATGTCAGCCTGACACCCAGCTGATGCTGCTTCCACATACCTCCAACTATTCAGCCATGGCTTGCACAACCACAGTCATTGACAGTCTGATCAAGGTTTCCCATAACTGCTGGGAGCAGGGCAATAACAGCGGAGGAGCACCTTCTGACCTTTATGAAAGAGGTGGCTCACTGCATAACGGGGCTGACTGCAACAGAGTCCATGGCATCCGGCATCACTGAGAACATTGAGAATGATGATAATTCCTGTTTTAAGGGGCTTCTTACTTCCGAGTTAGTCTTCATCCTGTTGAGATTCACTTTTCCCATCAGCAGCGCACCCCAGCCCATGGATTTCCCAGTGGCATAGGATGGTTTTAATGGAAAATCCCATTGACAAGCAGCGGGAAGATAGAATCCCGCCGCCAGCGAACTGCGCCCCGCCGGGAAACACGCAGCTGGGGCAGCGGAGAATCCAGCCCACTGTTCACATGAGGTACCCTCAATAATGATGCTTAGAGATTAACTGTAAAGAAGGCTTTATTAGGCTAATAACTGTGCTACAGATATGGACGAGAGCTGACTGCTATACAGACCATGAGGCAGGCCTTTATGTATGGCTCCCAGATGGGCGGAGCCAGAGGCGAAGTCCCCAGGGTTCCAAGCCTGGTCTTAAAGGGGACATCACCTTACATGATGATAAGGCAGTAACCGTCCATCACATCACACAAGTCCCAGGTGCCCAGTTTGGATATTTGGCGGACAGGCAAAAGCCCACAGAAGGTTTATGGGCAAATGTAAGCCTAACGAATGGCCAACATCGGTTGTTCACCATTGTAGTCCATTGGACATTCCAGTCCATTGTATTGTTAGGAATATGAAAATAATTCCAATTTCAAAAAAAAGAAATATTGATGAATTCTTATCAGAAAATTGCCAACAAGAATCAACCAAAGTTGCTACTAAAACTGTATTGTAGAACTAGGAGGTGAAAATGGTGAAAAAGAAAATCTCCAGGGGCTTCCCTTATCCTTCACTTTAGATGAACAAAGGGAACAACAAGGCCCAGAGCAATCCTGTCCTCAATGGACAGTAAAACACGCAGGCTTTCATTTTAACTATGTTATTTGCATTAAGTTATGCTTCCTTTTTAGTAATACGACTTTAGATTTGTCTAAAGACTCTGACAGAATACTGAATTTGGCAACAAGATGGTGCAGATCCAGCTTTTCATGTCTCAGACTGAAGTGCCTGTTCCACAGTATCTGCTTCGTGCCTGTGCTGCCAGTCTTAGAGACCCCAAAAATGCAGCCTATCATCCTTCACTATGGGTCGAGCTTCATGCTTAAATAACATCACCGGAAAATAATGCTGTCAGCAATGTTGACTCTAATCCTTGTGCTTACTCCAGATGGCACCCCGCAGCACATCAGATGATAATAATTAAATGGAGCTTTGGTGTCTGCAATGCAGAAATGCCGTTCCAGTCACCTTAAAATAAGCGTCTGACACACAACCACTGTGCAATAAATCCTTCTTCCTCCTCCCTTCCTCCATAGTCTTCAGATGAATGTTGAGTGCCTGATTTGTCTCAAAGATCATTTTTTCACTCCACTTGCTTCTCTGTATATTGTGAGGCTGAATGCATCTGTGTGTGCGTGCCTGTGAGAGAGAGAGAGAGAGCGAGAGGGGCAAAGGCACAGGCTGCACACTGAAGCAAGTTTCTCCTTTCAAATGAGACAAGGCAGGAAAATCATAAGGAGTAGAGATGTCATTGTCAGCCTGGCACAAAACAAAATCATCATGCATTCACTGCTTGAAAGGGCCGTCAATGAGCTTGCCGCTCAGGGACGCAAACCCCATGTTTCCTGTTGGAGTCTCTGCACTATTTAACCTCCTATTCTTAATGAGCAGTTATGGAGTTCTTTCAGAATAAGTGAATAAAACACGAAGAGGAAGGATCGTTCCTGTCAGCAGGGAAAGGTTTAGAAAGTAAGCACGGGTTCAAAGACAGCTTTAGTCTATATGGTGTCCGAGGGCGCACACAAAGCTTGGTAAGATCAGGACAAACTAAAACTTTACGGGCGCGATTCTCCGGCTCCGTTGCACTCTCGCTCAGGCGAAACGAGGATGGTGAATAGCGGGAGAGGCCGAAAACGAGAACGGCTCGAGGCACCAGTTTGCGATGCAACAAGCCCGCTCCAGTAGGCAAAATCGGGATCTCGCCGTGGCGTGGCAAAAAAACAATTATCTCCATTTAAACCATATTTAATCCCATATCCAACGGCCTCCCATCATTCGTCAGCCTCCCCAACAAGTGGTCACACTGGCGCCGATTAGTACTCTCTGGCGGAAGGGTTTCTGTGGGGAGCTGCGGAGGTGAATAGCCATCTTTGCTCACAGGCAAAGATCCCAGTTCTCGGCGGCGGGAGGGGACCCTTGGCTGGGGAGGGGGGGAGGGGGTGGTTGCGGGGGGCACCCTCTGGAGGAGTGGGCTGCTATGGGAGGGGGGAAGGGGAGAGGCGCTGGGGAGACAACCGCGAAAGCCACCAGCATGCCAATCCCTGGATTGTGTGTACCCATTGTAGCTCTTGATCGCAGCCCCTGCCCGGCTCCCACCGACCACCCATAACCTCTACAGGCTGCCGAGCCCTCTGGCTGTGCGGCTGAAGGCTATTGCTAATAGGGAACCAGCAATCATGGTTAAGTGAGCACTTCACACAACCCAAGTGTATTCCCATGGGTGGGTGGGCCCTGTAGTACGTGGGAGTCATTCACTAGCATCCCAATCACACCTTGATGCATGGATTCCACGCTTGAACACTGTGGGAGGCAACACCATACACGCAGCAGCCAACATCCAAACACCCAGGGGATGGGACGCAGCTCCGGGGACATGTCCACGGCTGGAGAGTGGGTGAATACCACGGGGAGGGGGAGATGCCTGGAGAGATGGGACAAGGGTTCGGAGGTTGGCCCGCATTACAGACGAAAATGACAGAGGGGTCATATTAGTTATGCTTGAGTATTTTTAATGAGTCACAGGTGTCATACAGCTCCCCACTCCCGATGGTGCCGTCCCATTCATCCCAAAACCCCTTCACCCCCCCACCCTCACTCCCCTCCCCTGGTGCCCTCAGTGATAATCAATGTGCTTGGCCTTTCTCTCTCTATCACTATGTCTAGGTGTCCCCCCAGGACGCACATCTAAGGTGGAGGCAGCCAGCTACTTACCTCGTCCCGTGTCCTTCGATGCCCCTGGCAGGCATCCTCTGGGGGCTCGAGGGCCGGAGGGCCCTGGTACGCTTGTCAACGGCACGTGCACAACTGTGCCGCCCTGTACCGTGTGCTGACCTTGAGATGTGGCCTCATCAGAGGCGTGGAACTCATGGGACCTGGTGGCCACCATCCTCACTCCATGGGACGGGTCCGGGTTGGCACCCAGTGCCCCCTCCTCCTGCTCGGTCGCCATAAGGCCCTGTGGTTCACCTTGGGAGAGAGGGGCAGCTGATTCGAGCCCCGGCTGCCCCTGCATCATCTGGCTCTGCCAGCCCTGGCGGCTCCCTAATATCTGCACCATTGCGTCGACGCCCTCGGCGATGCTCCTCAGTGATGGGGCCATGCTCTGCTGTGACTCGGCAATGCCTTCCTGCGACTGGGACAAGGTCTACAGCGCCTCGGCCATTCCCATTTGAGAGCGGGACATGTCCCGCAGCACCTCATCAAGGTTAGCCTAGTACGGGGTAACATCCCCCAACGAGTTAGACATTTTGCCTAGACCCTCAGCCATGCCAGCACCGACTGCGCGATGCCTTGGACACCTTCACTCATGGTGCCAACGTCGTGCACCAGTTTCTCCACTGCAGTCGCCACCCTAGCAGTGTTGGCTTTGGTGCCATGCATTGCCGGTGATATCTCCTGTGCCTGCAGCCTCTGGAACTCCTGCAATCGGCTATGGACCTGTTGGAGCAATGCTTGCTCCAATTGACTTGACTGCACCCGAACGTCCTCATCAGCTCCGGGTAAAGAGGCTCAGCATCAAGCTGGGATCCAGCTGGGTCCTGGGATCCAGCAGATCCCGACTGCTGTCTCCCCTGGGGGTTCCTGCCTCCACCTGATGTGCATCAACAGCTGTGCGGTGCTCACCAGATTGTGCCCCAGAAGCCTGACAAACATTTCCCACCGAGGTGTGTGAATCTGTGCTGGTGGAGGGTGGGAGTGACAGCTGTGATGCATTGATCATGTCTTCCTCGGAGCTCCCCTCCAAGATGTTCTCATGGGAGGCTGGAGAGGGGGCCACCCGTGTTGGGCCAGCGCTGTCGGCTGGAGGACCTGCGGGAGAATGGACATGTGGTCAGTGGGAGGGATGGGTCAGTCAGTAAGGCAATAATAACTCACATTTGACAGGTCCTCTGCATGGTTCCTCACCTCTGTGACGTGCGCCGACCTCCGCGTTGGTGATTGCTCTGTCCTCGGCCACCCCTGTCACCTCCAGGACCTGTTCCTCGAAGGTAGTGAGGATTCTTAAGTCTGACACCCCGCCGCCAGTCTGGGCCCTCTCCTGACGGTTGTGCGAGGGCTTCTCCTGTGGAGACACAGAGAGGGCATTAATAGCCACATGCGTGGTTCACAGTGGTGGGAGGTGAGGTGTGAAGGAAGGGTTGGGGGATTTGAAAGGAGAGGGGAGGTGAAGGGAGGGTTGTGGACCCCATGGAAAGTTGGGGCAATGCTTGCTTGGGGGTGTAAAGGCCCCTGGGGGTGGGGGTGAGGTGTTGGTGTCTACTTACCTGTGCTGCCTGGTGTAGGTCGTTGACCTTTTTACCCCACTGGAGGCCAGTCCTCCTGGTCACACTCCCAGAGCTCACAACCTCCTCCACCTCATCCCAGACAGCACTGGTTGCCCTGTGGCTCACCCTCCAGGACCCTCCGGGGAACAGGACATCCCTCTTGGCCTCCACTGTGTCTTGAAGCCTGGCCAGGTCCGCATCGCCGAATCTTGGGGCCGGTCTTCTTGGCGCCATTGTTGCGAGTTGGCTGGGGTCGGCTGTGCAAGAGCTGTTTAAGTGCTGTTTGGCCTTGTTAGCGGAAGCTGGCGAGCAGGGT
The DNA here is from genome assembly GCF_047496885.1 of Scyliorhinus torazame. Taxonomy (NCBI): domain Eukaryota; kingdom Metazoa; phylum Chordata; class Chondrichthyes; order Carcharhiniformes; family Scyliorhinidae; genus Scyliorhinus; species Scyliorhinus torazame. Next base: position 210,378,322 of record NC_092713.1, on the reverse strand, counting down.
GCCGGCAAATCAGCTGACAAGCCTCCATTTGCGGCTAGAAGCCCATGGGGCCTTGTTAAGTGGACCAATTAACGTTGAAAAGCATTGCTGGCCTTGCGGGGCTGAGCGCCGGGAAGCTCGCGGCAGTTCCTGCTCGCTACAACACTTAGAAACCTTACCGGAGAATCGCGCACAACACCTCACTGAGTCTCAAAGTAAACCTTGTTCAAACTCACCTGAAAACACTGAGTGTGTGAACTTCGGTCAAGTTTCCCCCGATTAACCCATTTGGTTTCAGAGTGTGTCCCATTCGCCTGGTTCTATTCTTATTTATCTAACTGTAGCCAGAATATAATTTGCAGTGGCTCCTCTTTCCACTCCCACACTGTTACCTCCGGTGTTCCCGAAGGATGTTTCCTTGTCCCTCCTATTACTCAATTAATACTCTTGGCAACGTCATCCAAAAGCACAGCATTAGTTTTTAATATTCGCTGGCAGCTTCCAGCTCTACCTCTCCTGCACAATTGTGAAATTACAAGATTGCTTGTCCGATATCCAATACTGGATCAGCAGAAATTTCCTCCAATTAAATTTTGGGAAGTCTGAAACATTTTTGTCAGTTCCTGGCACAAGCTCCTTTCCCCAACCACAAACTCCATTCCTCTCGCTGACAATTATCCAAAACTAAACCAGATCGTTTACAATCTTGGTGTCAGATTTGAACCTGAGATGAAAAACGTAGAAACATAGAAAATAGGCGTAGGAGTATGCATTTGCACTACCATTCAATATGATCAGAGTTCACCATGCAAATTCAGTATTCCACTCCCGCTTTCTCTCCATACCCCTTGATCCCTTGATCCGCAAAGGCCACACCCAGCTCCCTCTTGAATATATCCAATGAACTGGCTCCAAAAGCTTTCTGTGGTAGAGGATTCCACAAGATCACAACTCAGAGAAGTTCTTCCTCATCTCAGTCCTGAATGACTTACTCCTTATTCTTAGGCTGTGACCCCCTAGTTCTGGACGACCCCAACATCGGGAACATTCTTCCTGCATCTAGCCTATCCAGTCCCATCAGGATTTTATATGTTTCGATGAGATCCTCTCTCATTCTTCTAAACTCCAGTGAGTGCAAGCTCAGTCGATCCAGTCTTCCTTCATATGTCAGTCCTGCCATCTGGGCAATTAGTCTGGTGAACCTTTGCTGAACACCCTCAATAGCAAGAATGTCGTTCCTCAAACTAGAAGATCAAAACTGCACAGAATACACAAAGTATAACTGCAACAAGAAATCCCTACTCCTAAACTCAAATCCTCTCACTATAAAGGCCAGCACGCCATTAGGTTTCCTCACCGTCTGCTGTACCTGCATGACAACCTTCAGCGACTATTCCACCATGACACCCAGGTATCGTTGCCCTTCCCCTTTTCCTAAACTGCCACCATTAAGATAATTTTCCTTCCTGTTTTTGCCACCAAAGTGAATAACCTCACATTTACCCACATTATATTGCATTGCCAAGTATTTGCCCACTTAGCCAGCCTTTCCAACTCAACCTGCAGCCTCTTTGCATCCTCCTCACAGCACACACTGCCACCCAGCTTAGTGTTGCCTGCAAATTTGGAGATATTGCATGCAATTCCTTCGTCCAAACCATTCATGTATATTGTGAACAGCAGGGGTCCCAGCGCCGTACCCCACTAGTCACTGCCTGCCACTCTGAAAAGGACCCGTTTATTCCCACTCTCGGCTTCCTGTCTGCCAAGCAGTTCTCTACCCACGTCAATACATTACCCCCAATACCATGAGCTTCTGATCACATCCCTACCATCACTAAGAATGCCTTTTTCCATCCCAATACATCGCCTGACCTTAGTGCATCTGCTGCTGAAATGCTCATTCATGTCTTTGTTATCTCTAGACTTGACTGAGGGCGCGATCTTCCAGCCTTATTACACATGCTCAAGTGTAACGAGGCCGGTGAATAGCGGGAGAGACCAAAAACGAGATCCGCGCCGGGCGCCAAACAGTTTGCGGTGCAACCAGCCCACTCCCGTCAGCGAAATTGGGATCTCACTGTAGCGTGGCGAGAATCCAATTATCACCACTTAAACCCCATTTCCATACAATCAATGAGAGCCACCCCATATCCCCCGGCCTCCCATCATTCATTGGCCTCCCAGCAAGTCTTCACGCTGGCGTCAATTAGTACTCCTTTTTAAAAACCTGAACCTGGAAGAAGGGCTTCTGTGGGGAGCCAAGGAGACGAGCAGTAATCTTTGCTCTCAGGCAAAGAGCCCGGATGTGCTGGGCTTGCCACCTCAGTGTCGCCAGTGGGTGGGGGACCCTGCATAGAGATGGGCCGCCATAGGAGAGTGGGGGGGGGGGGGGAGTGCTGAGGGGCAACGGAGGGGGGGGGGGCAATCGCTCGCGCACTACCATGCCAACCCCTGTATCCCAACCCCATTCCAGTGGCAACCCTTGACCCTGCCAATCTGCCCCACCGATCACCCATAACCCCCACTGAATGCTGAGGACTCTGGCTGCACAGCTGAAGGCTATTGCTAGTAGGGAATTAGCAATCGTGGTTAAGTGAGCACTTGACACATGCCAAGTGGTTCCCATGGGTAGGCGGGCCATGTAGCATGTGGGAGTCATTGCCTAGCATTCCAATGAAATTTTGATGCCTGGACACTGTGCCTGAATACTGCGGGAGGCAACACCACACACGCAGCAGCCAACATTCGAAGACCCAGGGGGTGGGCACATCTCCGGGGACATGTCTACGCCGGAAGCTGGATGAGCACCACTGAGGGGTGGGTGGGGCGGAGGGGAAGCCTGGAGAGATGGGCAAAAGGTCCGGGGTCAGCTCGCATTGTGGAAGAAAGTGAGAGGCATCATAATGTTTGTGCAAAAAGGTGTTTAATGTGCTGTACAATACCCCATTCCCAATAGTGATCCCCCACTACCCGCCCAGCCTCCAACCCCTCCCCACCCCTTATCTAACCCCCCCCCCCCCCCCCACCCCTGGTACCCTCAGTGATCCTCAATGTGCCTGGCACTCTTAGCTCTACTACTATGTCTTGGTGTTTCCCCAGGATGCACAGCTGAGGTGGAGGCAGCTAGCTGCTTACATCGTCCCGTGGCCTTCGATGCCCCTAGCAAGCCTCCTCTGAGGGCTCTGGGACAGGACTGTGCTGCCTCGTTCCGATCATAATGGGAAGGCTGGGTCTTGTAAAGAAGCAAGGACACTGGAAGGCAGGTGAGGGTTTAAGCAGGGAGAATGGGTAGTCAGCAGGCACGAGGAAGGGACTAGAACATCCCAAGGAGGAGGGCCACCACATTAGCAGAGATAGCTAGCACAGGAAGACAGAAAGCAAAGGGGACTGTGGCACACCTCTCGGCAGCGTGGGAGCGCCTGGTCGGGGGTGAGGGAGGGGGGGAGGGGAGGGACAGAGGTGAGGGAGGGAGGAGGGGGAGGGACAGGGAAGGGGAAAGCATAGGAGGAGATGGGGAAAGGGAGCGGAAAGGAACACAAAGGGAACAAAGCCGAATAGAACATAGAACATAAAACATACAGTGCAGAAGAAGGAGGCCATTCGGCCCATCGACCCACTTAAGCCCTCACTTCCACCCCATCCCCGTAACCCAATAACCCCTCCGAAGCTTTTTTGGTCACTAAGGGCAAATTATCATGGCCAATCCACCTAACCTGCACGTCTTTGGACTGTGGGAGGAAACCGGAGCACCCGGAGGAAACCCACGCACACACGGGGAGAACGTGAAGACTCCGCACAAACAGTGACCCAGGGGGGAATTGAACCTGGGACCCTGGTGCTGTGAAGACACAGTGCTATCCACTTGTGCTACCGTGCTGCCCAAATCATGTTACTTTTGATCCCGAGGGCTCATCGGACATCTGAGTGCACAGAAACATGCATATCAGATTGTAAGTATATTAGGGGGGGGATTTCTGTTCCTGACAGAGCAGGTGCACAGAGAGGGACAGAAAAATGGGTGTCCTTGAGTCTCTTGTGTACTTGTGCTGCGTTTTTCACAGCTCTTCCACTGTGGGACCAAGAGGCTCACACCGATCTATGAAGCAAGGCACATAAATGTATGCATTTGGCTGTATTTTCTGGTGGATCCCCAGTCCATTGGTTTCTGATGATTCTTAGCATAAGTAGAATGTCATTGCAGCATGGAATAAATGAGAATAGAGAGTTGAGTCTGTGGTTGCACAGCCAAGGGAAATCGATGCACAGCCTGATTTGTCTTCCTTGTTTGTGGAGATTGACTTTTCTAATATTTGACAATTTTCTTTCCACTGGGATAATCTGCAAAATAGTATGTTCATTTGGAAAGAAGCACTGATTTAGATTTCTCTATTTATAAACGTTACTTCTGCACTCAAATCTATCCAGTTACCTTTCCTGGTGAACAAAATTTTATTCAGACCATTGGCATAGCATTGGATATTCTGTTGGCACTTTGGGAGACCAACAACAAGGAGGAGTTCCATCAAGAGGACTCGAGAGATAGTATGGTGCAGCACACACTTCACTATCGAAGGACACATTTTCAGAGAAAGACAGTTGCCTAGAAATTGTTGAAGAGGTTATGGCCCACCAGGGAGGTGTAGTGGATCTGGGTCACATCCGGCAAGAAGACTGCCAAAAGCGCCTCCTGGGCCAGCATCGCCTTGTTTGTGGCAGCAAAAAGGTGGTTTCTTTATTATTCCCATATGCCACTGAATCCTATTAAAGTGCCAGAGGGGACACCTATCAAATAACTCTAAGTACTCCATCGTTTAATTCAGCACAAGAGATCATGTGGCACAGTGGGTAGCGTCCCTGCCTCTGAGCCAGAAACTCTAGGTTCAAGTCCCACTCTGTGCAAGCAACCAAACTATCATTGCCACCCAGAGAAGGATGCCCCTGCATTAAGGGAAAGGTTATCAACCTACATAGCAGGCTAATAGATGCAATGCAGTGGTGAGTGATCCGAAGCTCAATTCTGGTGGGAACCTTTGCCTTCCAACGTTGCGGCATTTAATCAGCATTAGTACATAACAGAAGACATAACATAAATGAAAAGTGTGTCAGTACAATGCCTTTCTGTGTCTCAGCTTTAGGGTTTGTGTGTGTGTTCCTGTTGCCTCTTGTTTGTGTTGGCATTCATGAATGAAATGCAGTGTGTGTTCAGGGAAGGGCTTAGCTTAGTTTGTTTTCCCACGAGAGTAAATAACACACACCTCCATATTCTTTATTGAGTACATCAGATTACAGGTTTTTGCGGTTACTCTCTGTTTATTTTATTTTTGCCCTTGCTGTCTGTCTTTTACGCTCCCTAAATTACATCACTTCACAGCAGCCGCTGCGATAGAGAACAATGAAAGTGGGTGAGACGGAGTGAAACTGCACAGCTCACACGGGTTTCACAGAAACTATCGGCCAATTGATAAATCAGTTTGTTGGCGATCCAGTTATTACTGCACACCCAAAATGGGAATTTGAGTTTCCGCTGGATTCGGTGTCTGCGGTCTATTGATTCTAATCCTAAAATTGTGTCCTGCCCCGTCTGAACTTGAGTCAACACCACATTATAATACAGAACTAATGTGGCCGTCTTCGCCAGAACCACCGCCAATTAGTTAGCACCACTGGGGCTAATGATCCCATACTCTGTCACTAGACCACACTGACCACAGCCTTGTGGTGGATGCCTGCTTCTATTTATTGACTGGAAGCAACCACCCACCACAAGGCTGCCATAGTCCAGATATTGTTCACACAACAAAAACAACAAGTTGGCCTTTATATAGGACCTTTAACATAATGGAACATCCCAAGGATCTTCGCAGAAGTGTTATTAAATAACATTTTTAATAATAGCGAACTGCATAAGAAGATCTGAGGAGGTGTCAGGGGTAGTGCTGGAACGAAGGAGAAAGAAGTAGAGGAGTTGAAAGCTTTAGGGAGGGAATGCCAGAGCTGAGGGCTTTGGTCGCTGAAGTAGAGATAAGAGGAGGAAGGGCCAAGTCATCCGGTTCTAAGCAGTATCCATTGTGTTTTCCGGAGTACTGATTCACAATAAAATTAATCAAAAGTAAAGAAAAATGGCCAGCAACGTTGGGAGATTAATACCAGGGGATGCAAAATGGGACCAAACACTGGATGTTGGACAAGCAATTTGACAATTTAGAGACAGTGGAGGGGTTGAGAGAGTGGTAAGAGAAAGCTGGGTTTTGTCAGCGTCCATCTGAAAAGCAACATTGTATTTCCTGATGACATTGCTGAGGGGCAACAGGTAAATGAAAATGAGACTCATATTCGATCTACATGAAGGACAGATCCTTCCGAGATACTAAACATAATGGTGCAGTTGTGGGATGAGAAACAATTTCAGCTGATTATCTGGCTACAGTTGGAGTGCTGTTGGAGGAGAATGTTGTGTCAAAGACAGGTTACTGAGGGAGAGCTTAGTTGTGTCGCAGTCACATAGACCAGTGATTCTCAATATGAGGTCCACAGACCCCTAGATGTCCATAGAGATTTTATGGGGATTCATCACCTAAACCACTTCTGTCACAAGGTATGAAGAAGGGGCGTTTTTATTTGCAGGTAAAGTTGGGGGCTTTACGTGGTGCAGCTGCTAGCCCCCAACCGGGCGGAGCATCAGTGCAGGGGCAACGGCGACATGTTGGTCATTGGATGAGGCGGATCCTGCGGACGTAGCCGCAGAATCGGAGAATCCAGCCCTAAGTGTCGATGCGGCGCAGAATTTGTGGACTTTCGCGCCAGCAAAACTGGCGCCGAACCTGAACTGATTCAGTGACTGTGGACGGGCTAGCATCGTCACCACTTGGAACACAATGAGGCATAATCAATTGGACAAAGACGATAGTTGAATCCAACGGAGGCTTTATTGCTATCAGATGTGTGGCCTCCCAAAGCAGCTGGCGAAATAGCTGCTGGCTGGAGGACACGCATATTCATACAGGCAGGGACTACCGGCGAACCTATAGTACAGGTCCTACCGTACATCACCTAATACAGATGCAACAGTAGTTTACCACATTCACCCCCTGTTAAAAATTGAGTCCGGCGGGGTTGTGGATAACTATATACAAAAATCAGTTAATATTTACAAGATTTGAGCAAACAAATGTCCTTTGATGTCCGGTGGACCGGTCAGAGGTTTAGCCGGTCCGGGGCCTTGATGTTCCTCTGGGAGCGACGCAGTGGTGTCGGCGATGTTGGTGCTGATCTGGTCGATGGTGACTCCGGGAGCATGCCGAAATCCTCTTCATCGTCAGCCGTGGGCAGGGGGGGGGGGGGGGATATGGCCCTGGGGGGTTGCTGTTGGGAGCGATGGGGGAGGGGAGGGTGGCGCCCGGGGCGGAGGGGCTGAAGGGGTGGAACCTGCTGGTGCCAGGTCCCTGAGGGAGACAGTATCCTGGTGGCCGTCGGGGAACGCCACATAGGCATACTGGGGGTTTGCATGGAGCAAGTGCACCCTCTCCACCAACGGGTCCGCCTTGTGGAGTCGGACGTGCTTACGGGTAAGCACGGTTCCCGGAGCTGCGAGGCATGCCGGGAGCGACACCCCGGATGTGGACTTCCTGGGGAAGGCAAAAAGACGTTCATGGGGTGTATTGTTAGTGGCAGTGCAGAGTAATGAGCGAATGGAGTGGAGTGCATCGGGGAGGACCTCCTGCCAGCAGGAGGCCGGGAGGTTTCTGGACCCTAGGGCCCACTGGATGGCCCTCCATACCGCCCCATTCTCCCTTTCTTTCTTTTTTTTTCTTCTTTTTTTCCCCAAAATTTAGGGTACCCAATTTTTATTTTTTCCAATTCAGGGACAATTTAGCATGGCCAATCAACCTAGCCTGCACATCTTTGGGTTGTGTGGGCGAAACCCACGCAAACACGGGGAGAATGTGCAAACTCCACACAGACAGTGACCCAGAGCCGGGATCGAACCTGGGACCTCAGCGCCGTGAGACTGCAGTGCTACCACTGCGCCACCGTGCTGCCCTCCATTCTCCCTTTCTACCTGTCCGTTTCCCCGGGGGTTATAGCTTGTCGTTCTACTGGAGGCGATACCCCTGCTGAGCAGGAACTGACGCAGCTCATCACTCATGAATGAGGATCCCCTCTCACTGTGGATGTAGGTGAGGAAACCGAACAGAGTGAAGATGGCGTTGAGGGCTTTAATGACGGTGGCAGACGTCATGTCGGGGCATGGGATGGCAAAGGGGAATCTGGCGTATTCGTGGATCACACTGAGAAAATATGTGTGACGGTCGGTGGACGGGAGGGAACCTTTCAAGTCCACGCTGAGGCATTCAAAGGGGCGGGAGGCCTTCACCAGGCCGCGCGGTCCGGCCGGTAGAAGTGCGGCTTGCACTCCTCACAGACCTGGCAGTCCTTGGTGATCGTTCTTACTTCCTCGACAGAGTAGGGCAAATTTTGTGCCTTAATGAAGTGGTACAACCGTGTGACTCCTGGGTGACAAAGGCTGTCGTGCAGGGCCCGGAGTCGGTCTACCTGTGCGCTGGCACATGTACCTCGGGATAGGGCATCTGGGGGCTCGTTGAGTTTGCCGGGGCGATACATAATCTCGTACTTATAAGTGGAGAGCTCGATTCTCCACTGCAAGATTTTATCATTTTTGATCTTGCCCCGCTGTGTGTTGTTGAACATGAAGGCTACCGACCGTTGGTCAGGGAGGAGAGTGAATCTCCTGCCGGCCAGGTAATGCCTCCAATGCCGCACAACTTCAACGATAGCTTGGGCCTCCTTTTCGACGGATGAGTGCCGAATTTCTTAGGCATGAAGGGTGTGGGAAAAGAATGCCACGGGCCTGCCTGCCTGATTCAGGGTGGCGGCAAGGGCGACGTCTGATGCGTCACTTTCTACGTGGAAGGGCAGAGTCTCATCTACAACGTGCATTGTGGCCTTGGCAATATCAGTTCTGATCCGGGCGATGGCCTGTTGGGCCTTGGCCGTCAGGGGAAACTGGGTGGACTGTATGAGTGCGGGCCTTGTCCGCATAGTTTGGGACCCACTGAGCATAGTACGAAAAGAACCCCAGGCAGCGTTTGAGGGCCTTGGGGCAGTGGGGGAGGGGGAGCTCCATGAGGGGGCACATGCGGTCGGGATCGGGCCCCAGAACTCCGTTCTGGACCACATAGCCAAGGATGGCTAAGCAGTTCGTGCTGAACACACACTTCTCCTTGTTGTAAGTGAGGTTTAGGAGAAATTTCGCACGGGTGGCGTCGTGGTCCTGCTGATCATGGCCACAGATGGTGATGTTGTCTAGGAACTGAAAGGTGGCCCGCAACCCGTACCGGTCGACCATTCGGTCCATCTCCCTTTGGAAGACCGAGGCCCCGTTTGTGACGCCGAAGGGGACCCTAAGGAAGTGGTATAAGCGGCCGTCTGCCTTGAAGGCGGTGTATGGACGGTTCGATTTACGGATGGGGAGTTGGTGGTAGGCGGATTTCAGGTCTACCGTTGAGAAGACCCGGTCCTGTGCAATCTGGTTAACCATGTCAGATATGCGTGGGAGGGGGTACGCGTCGATCTGCGTGTACCGGTTGATGGTCTGGCTGTAGTCCACGACCATTCGGTGTTTCTCCCCAGTTTTAACTAATACCACTTGGGCTCTCCAGGGGCTGTTGCTGGCCTCGATGATGCCTTCCCGAAGCAGCTGCTGGACTTCGGACCTGATGAAGGTCTTGTCCTGGATGCTGTACCGTCTGCTCCTGGTGGCGACGGGTTTGCAATCTGGAGTTCGATTAGGTGGGAAGGTGGGTTGACCTTTAGGGTCGCAAGGCCGCACACAGTAAGGGGTGGTAAGAGCCCGCCGAATTTCAGAGTTAGGCTCTGGAGGTTGCACTGGACGTCCAGGCCGAGGATTAGTGCAGCGCAGCGATTAGGGAGGACGTAGAGGTGGAAGCCGCTGAATTCTATGCACTGGACCGTGAGCGTGACCGTACAGTACCCCCGGATCGCTACGCAATGGGATCCGGAGGCCAGGGATATTTTTTGGTTGGCGGGGTGTATCGTGAGGGAGCAGCGCCTTACCGTACCCAGGTGTATGAAGCTTTCGGTGCTCCCGGAGTCCAGCAGGCAGGAGGTTACATGTCCGTCGACTTTCACGCTGGTGGATGCGTTGGTCATGTTATGTGGAAGAGACTGGTCGATTGACATGGAGGCGAGTCTTGGCTGGTCGTCGGGTAATGGGGCGGCTGGTGAGCCCGGGTCCTGAAACGCTGGTGGTGCCCATGTGCTGAGGGGTAGACAAGATGGTGGCGCCCGAAGATCTTGAAGGTTACAAAATGGCGGGGCCCATGGAACGCACGTTGCGGGGGTGGAACAAGATGGCGCGCCCATGGAACAAACGTGCGCGGAGGGGAAGTTGGCGGCGCCCACTGGCCGCACGTGGTCTGAGGCAGGGGGGGATGGCGGCGCCCATTGTCCGTGACCGAGGGGGGTGGGGGCGATAGCGGCTAGTGAGCGGGCCTGGCACACCGCGGCGAAGTGGCCCTTCTTCCCGCAGGCTTTACATAGGGCAGTGCGGGCCGGGCAGCGTTGGAGGGGGTGCTTCTGTTGGCCGCAAAAATAGCATTGGGGGCCCCCGGGGTTCGCTGGCTGGCGTGCAGCGCAGGCGTATTGGGTGGGCAGCGCCCCCGCTGGGGTGGCTGTCTGTGGGGTCCACGAAGCGTAGGAGGGGTGGGCCGCACGGCTGGGGGTGTAGGACTGGACGTTGCGCAGGGCGACCGTCATGGAGAACGCTAGCGTTTTCGTCTCTGTGAGGTCGCGCGTGGCCCCTTCTAGGAGCCACTGGCGTATGAGATCTGACCCAATTCCAGTCGCAAATGCGTCCCGCATAAGCAGGTCTGAGTGTTCGGTGGCCGTAACGGCCTGACAGTCACAGTCCTGGACTAGTGGGATTAGGGCCGGCCAGAAGTCTTCTATGGACTCACCAGGAAGTTGAGAACGAGTGGCAAGTGCGTGCCTGGCGAAGAGCGTGTTCGTCTTCTGTGCGTTGTTGTCCTTGAGTAGAGTCATGGCTTCAGCGTAGTTCGGCGCGTCCTGGATTAACGGAAAGACTTGGGAGCTCAACCTGGAATATAATATCTGACTCTTCGGAGCTCCGGAACAGGGGTTGGTGCCGCGTTGATATAGGGCGGGATTCTCCACTCCCGCGCTGAAGTGCCCACGCCGTCGTGAACGCCGTCGAGGTTCACGACGGCGCGAAACGGCCCCTATCCCGACCGATTCAGGGCCCGATAATGGGCTAGGATCGGGGCCGCGTCATCTACACGCACCAGGCCTTGTCGCCACGTAAAGGCGGCGCCGCATACATGTTGCATGCGTGGTTGCCGTCCTCTCCGAGTCCGCCCCGCAAGAAGATGGCAGACGGATCTTGCAGGGCCGTGGAAGGAAGGAGGTCCTCCTTCAGAGAGGACGGCCCGACGATCGGTGGGCACCGATCGCGGCCCATCCCACATTTGAGGTACCCTACCGGTGCAGGCTCCCCCCCCCCCCCTCCCCGCAGGCCGCCCGACCAGCGTTCCCGCACTGTTACCGACGGCAGCGACCAGGTGTGGACGGAGCCGGGGGAACCCGCCGTTTTGGCCTGGCCGCTCGGCCCATCCGGGCCTGAGAATAGCGGGGGTGCCGGAGAATCGCCATTTTGGGTGTCTCCGGCGATTCTCCGGCCTGCGGCCCGCGGAACCCGACAGTGCAGTTCCCGCCGCTTGGGAGAATCACGGGAGGTCGTCGGACCGGCGTCCCGGGAAATTTTGGCGGTCCAGGCGATTCTCCCAACCGGTGCGGGAGTGGAGAATCTCGCCCTCTGGCTTCGAAGCAAGCTAGCCAATGCTGGAAGTCCTTTCTGGCGTCGCTTAAGTGAGGATCCAGCTGCAGGTGATCCGGTTTGATAGGAAGGTCCATCCTTAGAAACTGATAGCAATAAATTGAGGCACGATCAATTGGACAAAGACGATAGTTGAATCCAACTGAGGCTTTATTGCTATCAGATGTGTGGCCTCCCACAGCAGCTGGTGAAATGGCTGCTGGCTGGAGGACACACATATTTATACAGGCAGGGACTCCCGGTGAACCTGTAGTACAGGTCCTACCGTACATCACCTAATACAGGTGCAAGAGTGGTTTACCACACACAATTGATTCTTTTTTTCCCGAAATTTAGAGTACTCAATTAATTTTTTCCAATTAAGGGGCAATTTAGCGTGGCCAACCCACCTAGCCTGCACATCTTTGGGTTGTGGGGGTGAAACCCACACAGACACAGGGAGAATGTGCAAACTCCACACGGACAGTGACCCAGAGCCGGGATCGAATCTGGGACCTCGGTGCCTTGAGGCAACAGTGCTAACCACTGTGCCACCGTGCTGCCCTGAACACAATCGATTCTAATGAAAAACAGTGTGGGATTCGCCAGGTCTGGGACTGACACTCGGGGGTCTGACAAACTGCAGCTGCATAAACACATTGCAATCCCCACACACACTCAACCCAGCCAACAAGATAGCACTGGTTGTGCTGGAGCGCAGTTGATGGGTGGCCAGAGATCCCCTAGGGGGGTGGCCTGGGGTGCACCCATTCGACTCATGGCCCTAAGATCACAAGGGGCAAACAGCAGCATGCGCAACTGTCATGGTGTGAGGTCGTCGCCCCATGAGGGGCTGGTTTAGCACAGGGCTAAATCGCTGGCTTTGAAAGCAGACCAAGGCAGGCCAGCAGCACGGTTCAATTCCCGTACCAGCCTCCCCGAACAGGTGCCAGAATGTGGCGACTAGGGGCTTTTCACAGTAACTTCATTTGAAGCCTACTTGTGACAATAAGTGATTTTCTTTTCATTTTCATTTCATGACAGTAGAATTTAAATAATTCAACTACTCCATGCAACATTCCTGTCAACAAGGAAGCTGACCAATGAAGCATCTGCACAAAATCATTGGCTGTAGAGCTTTTGAATAGTTCCAAAAGTCACTTGAACTAAAGCACCCCTGTCTGCAATGAAAGGGAAGGCATCTGAACAGGAATGTTTATTTCTGATATATACAGCCATAACATTCACAGATGTGATGACGCTCTAACTTAAAATGCAGGAAATGAGGGCAAGGAGAGCCATTGTGAGAGGCTGCCCACCATACATTGATGCAGAAAGCCTGCCTAGTCCGAGCTGGGTTTGTGGATCTGCTGTGATGCACGATCAATTAGACTCGAAGACGAGGTTATATCATAACTGAAGGCTTTAATAAACTAGATCTGTTCCCCAGTGTTATAACCTGCCTACTTACCATTGGCTGGGGACTAATGACAATCCCACAATCCTGTGGGAGTATGAGCTTCCCCAATGAGGGGGGCAGAGAAACCATTAGTAAACTCCATGTATAAATAAAGCTGGCCAGTTTGGAAACAGCAGGAAGGAGTGTGCAGCAAGGGAAGTTGCTGCTGCTGTTATATATATATATATATATATATGTTATTATAAATAAATGGTATTACTTTGTATCCTTAAAACTCGTGCTGGATTCTTCGTGGCCCTCACAAAACCCAGCAGCTTCGATACAGAGTGAGGGCTGCTGGGACGGCATCTGTTCTTATACCCCGCCTGTCAGGGCGGAGCCACATACCACACAGCCAATGGTAAGCTGCTAGGCTTACCCAATGGTCTACAGCCTCTCGGGTACCGCAATACCTGATACTACAAAAAAGAATCCGGCGTGAGTGGTAGCCAGTGGTTGCAATTGCATTTAACATGGTATGATCAGATATTGAGGTACCGTGAGCATTTACAAGTGTGGAAGATATATATACAGTCAGTGTTCATGTACAGTTACAGTCACAGTGTAGCAATCAGTCGGTCGGGTGGCCTGGTCGTCCTCCTGGATCGTCTGAGCCTCTGTGGTGGTTCTGGTGGGGGTCCGGGCGTCTGTGACTCCGGGAGCGTGGCTTCATCGTCCATGGCAGCAGCTTTGTCACCCATAGGCGGCGCTGGTGGGGCAAATGGTTGACCCGAGAGGGGGGCGCCAGTAGGCAGCGTGGGTGGGTGGGATGGCCTAGGTAGGAGCGGCGGGAGGAACAACCCCCCAGTGAGGTGTTGTGGGGGGGGGGGGGGGGGAGGGGGTGGGGGTAATGGTTCGGGTGCACGTGGGGTTCCGGCGGGTGCCAGGTCCCAGAGGGAGACTGTATCTTGCCGGCGTCAGGGATCACCACATAGGCGTACTGGGGGTTAGCGTGCAGCAGGTGGACCCTCTCGACCAACGGGTCCGACTTGTGCGCCCGCACGTGCTTCCAAAGCAGGATGGGTCCGGGTGTCGCTAGCCAGGTTGGGAGCGAGGTCCTGGAGGAGGACTTCCTGGGGAAGATAAGGAGGCGTTCATGAGGTGTCTGATTGGTAGTTGTACAGAGCAGCAACCGGATGGCGTGGAGAGCCTCCGGGATGACTTCCTGCCAGCGGGAGACTGGGAGATTCCTGGACCGTAGGGCCAGTAGGACGGTCTTCCAGACCGTTCCGTTCTTCCTCTCTACCGGCCCGTTTCCCCGGGGGTTGTAACTGGTCGTCCTGCTTGAGGCGATGCCCTTGCTGAGCAGGAATTAACGCAGTTCGTCGCTCATAAAGGAGGACCCCCTATCACTGTGTATGTAAGCGGGGAACCCGAAAAGTGTAAAAATACCCTGGAGGGCCTTGATGACAGTGGTTGTGGTCATGTTGGGACAGGGGAAGGACAGTGGGGCTGCCGCTGTTGGATGCCACGCAGCCCAGGGTGCCGCCGCGCGGTTGGGCGCATAGGACTGCGCGTTTCTGGAGGCAACATCCATGGACCCTGCCAGGGCCCGTGCTTCTTTCAGTCCCAGGGTGTCCTTTTCTAAATCTTTGTCGGATCTCTGAAGAGCTCATACCTGCTACGAAGGCATCCCGGATTAGAAGTTCCGTGTGCTCGCTGCCCGAAACTTGTGGGCAGCCCCAGTTTCTGCCCAGCACCAGTACCGCACGGTAGAAGCCCTCCAGCGATTCTCCTGGGCTTTGCTGTCTAGTTGCGAGCAGGTGACGTGCGTAGACCTGGTTATACAGGGCGTATATAATGTCCTTTTAACAGTTCAATCGCATCATCATAGTCCTCCACCTCCTCGATGAGGGAGAAGATTCCAGGGCTTACTCTCGAGTGCAGGAGATGCAGTTTCTGTTCTCCTGAGGGGTTGCCTCCGGCCGTCTCGAGGTAAAGCATGCCAGCCAGTGCTTAAATATCGCAGACGAGTTCTCCGCGTGGGGGCTGAGTTGTAAACACTCCGGCTTGATTCGGAGATCCATTCTTTCAGCTCAAGAGTAGTCTATTAGATTGATGCACGATCAATTAGACTCGAAGACGAGGTTATATCATAACTGAAGGTTTTAATAGACTAGATCTGTTCCCCAGCAGCTTCGGTACAGAATGAGGGCTGCTGGGACGGCATCTGTTCTTATACCCCGTCTGTCAGGGCGGAGCCACATACCACACAGCCAATGGTAAGCTGCTAGGCTTACCCAATAGTCTACAGACTCTCGGGTACCGCAATACCTGATACTACCACATGCTGCACCTGGGATTGGATCATATCGGCCCCTTAACTCCTGGAAGAGTAGTTGCCAGCTTGCTGGCTGAGCCTGGAGTTTCAGCGTTGAGCAGCATGAACCTGTTATGCGTTCAGAAGAAGACCTGCTGTGCATTTGGATTGTGAGTCTGATGTACATATGACGTTGTGGTTCTACTGTATGTTTGACAGTGTAGACCTGTTCTACATTAGAAATGTGAACTTGCTATCTGCATTGTATGCTTAAAACATAGACCTGCTGTAAGTTGTGAGATTAAGATGGTGCTGTACTATGGTGACTATGGGATTTTACTTTGCTTATTGTTTCAGTTTACTTTCTTTATCATCAGTTTTTGGAAAACGACGTTGACAGATTCATGATGATTGTGAAACTTTTGAATATCGTTTTTAGTTTCCTTCGTATTAAAACTCAGCAGGCCCGAGAAGGTGAATTCAAATGGCAATGTATTTTCTCGCAAAATAAAACACAACCTCATCTGCTACTGGTGGAGATGGGGAGCGTACAGGCAGCGGGAGTTGGCTGGCGGCTTCCTGGCGCAGTCTGTGCGCCTGGACAGTACTCAAAATATACTCGTATGCTGCCAACAGCAATGCTCATCGTTGGATCCTGGCTGCAGCTATTGGCGGTATCATTTTATCCTCTTTGAAAAGGTCGAGTAAGGGCTTGCGGTCTGTCATTATGGAAAAATTATGTCCATAGACATATTGTTGAAACTTCTTGACTGCAAAAATCACGGCAAGTTCTTCCTTTTCAATTTGCGCGTAGCAGCGCTCTGCATCAGCCAGAATTCTAGATGTATTGACTACTGGGCCGCTCTGGCTCATTCTCCCATCAATGGGACAATACTGCCAACACAGATCCGGAATAAATTTTCCATAATAATTGACAGGTCCTTGTCGTATTCTCGGGTGTTGGGGCTCGCTTAATGGCCCAGCTTTCTCCACTATCGGGTGCAATGGTAAGCTGCTAGGCTTACCATTGGCTGTGTGGTATGTGGCTCCGCCCTGACAGGCGGGGTATAAGAACAGATGACATCCCAGCAGCCCTCATTCTGTACCGAAGCTGCTGGGGAACAGATCTAGTCTATTAAAGTCTTTGTCAACCTGATATCCTAGATATCCAACTTTTTTTGGCTGATAGACGCGCTTGCCGCTCTTAAGGTGGAAATCTACATCTGAAAATAGGCAAAGGGCTTATAGATTTTCCAGGTGATCCTTCTCAGTGGCTGTAATGAGAACATCGTCCCCAGCCACTTTGCGGAGCGTCCGAGTGTGGAGACTAGGGGATTTTCACAGTAACATCATTGTGGTGTTAATGTAAGGCTACTTCTGACAATAATAAAGATTATTATTATTAATAGTATGCTTTCCATTACTCACTGGAAAATTGCACGTGCTGGTGACATCCTGAATGGAAGCCGGGTGTACCCTCTAGGTGCTAATGGGGACGTATTTTCTAGGACGCCATGTCTAACTCCAACTGGAGGTACATGTCCAGCTACGTAAATGAGTGGCCCCCTGCCATTTGGTCTTCCACATGTGGCATGCTGTACCTATCCAAGCGGGAGGCCTTGTTCACTGTCATTTTATAGTCGTCACATGAGCAGATGGACTTGTCTGGCTTCAGCACTGAGACCACTTGTGCTGACTACTCTGCGAACTGGACCAGGCGTATCATACCCAGTTCTCCAGCCACCTCAGCTCATCATCCACCTTTGTAAACTGAGCATGTGGAACTGGACAGGCCCTAAAATATTGGGTTGGGTTTCTGGGCCAACGTAAATTTTAGCTGTGGCCCCTATCTTCCCAGGCCTTCCTGGAACACTTCTGGATACCTCCCGAGGACTTCGTACAAACCTCCTGCACCCATCCAGAAGATGTTTGCAAGAGCTTTTGTAACCGGTCACACCCTAGGAGGCTGGGTCCAGGTGGTAGCCAGACCGACTGTTGTCCTTGGGTAACCGGGATCACTGTAGTCCCAATAATTGTCAATGACAATCCAGTATACGCTGCCAGCCAGGTCTTAGTATCTTTTAAACCCAGATGCTGGATCCTTAAACTGAGTTTTCGGAATGTTTGTTGTCCGATGACCTAGACAGCAGTCCCCGTATCGATCTCCATGACCATTTACTTGGAGCGTTATTTTCATTGGGGCTACTTTGGGTGTCGTGATGCAATTTAACTGCATGCAACCATCTTCCTTGGACTGGGCAATATGTAAAGGCCTGGCATGGGATGTGATGCACTAAGCGTCAAGAACCACAAAGACATGTGAGACTTTAACTCAGGCTTTAATATACTACATGGGAGGCTTACCCGACACAGACGACCCCAGACAGAATGGGGCCGGTCCCAGAAGAGGGTTCTTATACTAACTCCCGGGGGAGTGGCTAAGGCGGAGCTCTCCGTGGCCAGGTCGGGTTACCTACCAGTGACCGAACCTCTGCAGAGCTACAGTACAATACACAGTATTACAGGGACACGTTACACACAACTATTATATACTATGTACAATGGTAGGGAAGTACAGTGGTGTATCACCACAGGATGATTACCCATCCAGGGCGATGCGTCGCTGTCGATTCTGGTAGCCTCGACCACCACAATTCCTGTGACCGCAAGTGCAGCAATGTTGTGAGTACTCTTCCTTGTCCTCTCGGGCGATGTCTCGTCAGGCTATGGTGACGCTTGGCCAGTGGGTCTGCCCATGACGTTGTTCCGGTGGCGACCAGGTTCCGTAATACCTATTTTTGGGATGAGTTGTTTGTTGGAATGAGAGCCAGCCAACGCTGTGTACGCCGTAATCCATAGATCCCTGGAGCTCTTGGACGCCCATTTCCACTTTCTTATGGGAAAGTGACCGTTCAATGGCCTTTATTTTCAGCCAAAAGACAAGCCCACAGTGCAGCATACAGCACCGGGACTACCGATCATGTCAGTCCCAACCCGTGACGGCTTTTATGAGGTGATTTCTACAAGCCTCAGCTGATGGGCCTCCGCTCATTAGTGGGGGAGCTCATATTCCACGAGCCCCAGGGGAGAATAATCGGCCCGTCCCCATGGGTCTCACAGGGTTATTCCAGTTGGTAATTATGTAATTTTTCTTTTTCATTGTTAGTGAATGATCAATAAACCCGCCTGAATTTCTGATTGGAAAACAACATTTTAATTGAATTGGATTGAACTGAATTGTACTGAATTGAATAGAAGATATCTGGAACAGTGGATGCTGCCAGTAATACCCAAAGGGCATAATCCACGTACACTAGATGACAGACCCAATGGAAGTTGCCAAAGTGAGGTGATTGAAGAGATTTTCAAGTCAACTTTACTGCCCCAAGTATCTATACCATAACATATTTCTTCATAACACATTAGGCTTTTACTGCTTTCCTCTCCGAAGTATTGGTAAAACCTTATGGTCCTTTGAATGTTTATCATGCATAAATATACCGCAGAAGGGCACAAACACAAAATACAACTTAAAATTTGAAATGATTAATCTTAATGTGGCTTCACGCAGCAAATACTTTTAACACAACCTAGCCACACGATGCTACATTTTCCTGATTGTTGTGAAATGCTGCTTTATAGATATTTTTAAAAATCAAGTTTACTGGCTGGAAACCCCTAATTACTTTTAGAACAATACTTAAGCCATATTCCAGTGATGTGGGATCGCAGTCAAAGATGGCTGCACAGTTGCATCACTGTACCATTTACATTGCAAAATTAATGATATGGAGAGACTGTCTACAAAGTCTCACCAGGAACAGCTGCCTGGAAAGAGGTGAATGGGGGCCATCCCCTTTCCCATTAGCAAAGTGTTCAGAGAATCACGTGGGTACACAACTGGGTGGAGACAAATCATTTGACATAATCACTTGGACAAAGGGACCTTGGCTGAGATCCATAATGTGTGTGTGGTGTGAATGTGTAGGGAAACGAAGGAAACCATTCAACCTCTCAGCATCTACATGTAACATTGATACACTTAAAGAGCTGCAGGTTGGCTAAATATTTGGCATTATTTGGTATATTTTCCTTAAACTCACTGCATCTGAAAACAATCTTTTCTTGCTCATAAAACAACATGTCACATAAAAACGGGCTAGACCCCAACTAGAAGGGAGACCCAGACATTAAAAGCCCTGATTTCCCTTTGAAGAAGTCATATAAGACATGATGGCTATGAGGGGATTAGCAAAGGATGAAACTAGAATCCTCTTCAAGCTCAGGGCGAGTAGTTTTGTTATGTCTTGTTCCCTCTCCTTCACTCACATAAACATGCACCCAACTGTAAAATTATGTCACACAGTATATTGTAACGCAAGCATCATATTGAGCTATCTCTTGGAGTCAACACATGTTTCTTTTCATTTTGCCAGCCTAGAAGGATTGCCTGCTGGAACTGTTAATGCCTCTGAGCAATGCAACCTATCACAGCAACCTCATAGAATTTACAGTGCAGAAGGTGGCCATTCGGCCCATTGAGTCTGCACCGGCCCTTGGAAAGAGCACCCGACCTAAGCCCTCACCTCCACCCTATCACCGTAACCCAGTAACCCCGCCTAACCTTTGTGCACTTGGTGGCAATTAAGCATGGCCAATCTACCTAACCTGCACATCTTTGGACTGTGGGAGGAAACCGGAGCACCCGGAGGAAACCCACGCACACACGGGGAGAAAGTGCAAATTCCGCACAGACAGTGACCCAAGCCGGGAATCGAACCTGGGACCCTGGAGCGGTGAGGCAACTGTGCTAGCCACTGTGCTACCGTGCCCCCCAACCTGTGCTACTGTTGTAAGTTTTTGTAAGCACCAGCACAGCCATATATCGAGGAGATTTAGCAAATAAGTTAAAAGAAGGTAACAGTGGAAGTGTCATAGTGCATGGAAGAATGATGGTGACAGAAGTGGACTGCCCATTGGTTCCTTTCCGAGCTGCAATATCTATTGCTTTACTTTTTACAGAGCTTAATGGGGGATTACTCCTTGAACACGGTCATGGAAGAGATGGAGTCAGTCCAGAACATTCTGCAAAGCCTGGCGAAGATGAAACCACTAGCTATGCTTACTGTGAGGCACTGCAATCTATTGTAGAGTGTATGGTAACTCAAAGGGCATCTGTACTTGAGCCACTCATGATAATGTCCCAAGTCCAGTTGGAGTTTCTTTCATGAATGCTCAGAACCAGTTCTAGCGGCCTAAGTTTCATTCTCTAAGAGTTTGTTTTGACCAGTTTGAACTTTCTGGAAGATTAGTTAGAGAGCCTTGAAGGGGGGATTCAAGGACCTTATTACTGCCTCAGGTCCTCTCTCACAAGGGCTAGCTGTTGTGTTGAGATATTGCCGGGCGCCAAGGATGCACTGCAGCAGACAGGCATGATGCTTGTCCCAGTTCCAGCCTATTCAGACACATCCCAAGGGAGGGTAGGTGTGCAAGAAAGAGGGAACGATTAACTGTAGCAGCAACAAATCTCAGGAGACGCAGAGCTACCTGAATCCCATCCATCTCTCACAGAAACCCTACTTCAAGTCACCTCAATTACTTCATCAACAAGAGAATCACTTCGGAATCACAGATTTGGCAGTTAAAAGTTGCACAATGTGAAAAGGCATGAACATCCTTATCGCATGACACAAAATAGATGAATAAATTGGTTTTATTGTACCTGAATTTGTCAGCACCTTGTGGCCTGTTTCCTAAAAGGGCCCATTCAGATTCTTCTCTGAATCTATGTTATATAAGTAACTGTCAAATCAGTTAACAGTGACATAACTGTCACTGGCTTGGGATATCTTTGTACAGAATTCCTTATCAGCGAGGAGAGCTTCATCCAGCCTCCATGGGGTGCATTGGGCCCAGCCTCCAACCTCCGTCCATGTAATGTGCTGCGTGGTGGGAGATTACAATGACGATTACGATTGCGGAATATTCCGCCTTTGTTACTCCTGGAAGCACCCTTTTCCCTGTGACAAAAAGGTCTATTCATGAGTACGCCTTGTGCACGAGGGAGAAGAAGGAGAATTATTTTTCTCTCGGGCGACTGAACCTCCAGGAGTCTAACCCCCCCCTGCCCCCAACCTGCTCCACAAAGGTATTTAATTCTCGTGCCATATGTTCCTATCCTGGGGTTTGTTCTGTCCATTGTCAGGTCCTGTACACAGTTGAAGGCTCCCCCCCCCCCATATGATAAGTTAGTGGGTGTTTCGCACAGGACTTTGGTCATAATTTTTTTGATGAATTCTGCGTCACCCAGTTCGGGGCATTTATATTTACCAAGACTACTGGCTGACCATAATGAATCACGCCCCTGGCTTGTTCACTGTGCTCATCACTGTAAATTAAACTGTCCTGCTGATTAGTATGGCCATCCCCCTTGTCCTGGTGTCGAAACATGAATGAAACACTGGTCCCACCCAACTCTTCCTTAAGTTGGTCTCGCTCTCCTAAGTGTGTCTCCTGTAGGTAAGTTATGTCAACCTTCAAACTCTTGAGGTGGACGAGGACTCTGGATCTCTTCATCGACCCGTTGAGGCCCCTCATATTCCATGTTAATATCTGGATTGGGGGAGGAGCTAACCCCCCCACCCACCCCCACTTCCCGGTGGGGTCAACCATACTCACCCTGTGGGCCGGGCCCTATTCGTCTGGGCCTGCGCTTGCCCACGGGCCATCCAAAATGGCCGCTGATTACGTCCTCATTTTGGCCATCTCCCTGTGTTGGCTGCTGCAACCAGCACTTTACCCTTCCACCTCGCCTTTCCCCACCTCCCTCTGTTACTCCCCCTGCATCCCCCTACCCTTGTGTTACCCCCTTGGCTTTACCCCCTTCTCTACCTCCCTCAACTCCCCCTTTTTATCCTTTGATTCCCTTGAAGTTCTGTTTTTCCCTTCCCCTCTGCCAGGCACTCCCTCCCTGGAGATGTGCCGTGGCCTCCTCCTCCGCTGTACTCCCATACACCAGCCTACTTGCTAGTGTGGTAACTCCCCTAACAGTCAGATTCCCCTATTTAACCTCAGTTTACCTATCCCCCCCCCCCCTCCCTCCCCATTCCCCCCCTCTCTCCGTGCCTCTGCCTGTGATCGTCCCTGCCCTTCTGGGTCTCTTGCAGCCCACATTCTGGCCATGCTCTCTATCGTTGGCTGCCCAGTCATAGCTCTTTACCCTGGTACATGACCTATAGCTTGGCAGGGTAGAGCATGCCAAACCGCACCCCATTTCTGTATAGCGTGGATCTGGCAATGTTGACTTGGCCAGGTCAGCACCAATGTCCTGGTACAAGTGGATGGGATGTCCTTCACCCTTGCACCCTCTCGTGCTCTTCACCTACCTCAGAATCCGCTCTTTGTCTTAGTACTTGTGCAGCCTCAAATATATCGCCCATTGTGGTTCCCCAGCTCCGGGCCATTTGGGAACAGGGGTCCAAGATCAAATTCCCCCGATGCAGACTCTGCTCAGAGTTTGGGTGTGACCGTGCTGTCAGCGGGAAGACAGGAGTCAGACTTTAGCAGAACTGAACAACACCAGAGCGTTCCTCAGTGAGTGATAAGCACTCACCTCCCTTGTATAGTGACCCACTGACGTTGCCAACACAGGCCCATCACCCTGAAGTGATGTTACACAAACCCATGGAAGGAGGAACAGGGTAGTCGGGGGGTAGGTGGTGTTGTGAAATGGACCTGTAAGAACCATACTCTGTGGGGACCTTATCTTTCTTTAAAATAAGGGAGATAGAGACCTGTGAACGCATATCCGGCAGGCAGCATCGAGCTAATGGCACCAGCTGATCTGACAATGATTTGTAAAACTCAACAGGATACCCATCAAGGTCCATTGCCATAATCGTCCGCATCAACCCAATTGCCTCAGCAACACTTCCAATCCTAGAAGGGCCTCCAGCTCCTCCCTACTCTCCCCCTCTACCATCGGGAAGGACAACCCGTCCAGAAACTCTGCCATAACTGCCCCCCCCCCCCCCCCCACCCCACCTCCGACTGCTCAGGCCTATACAGATCCCTATAGAACGCTTCAAGTGCTGCATTGATTTTTCTCGGTGCTGTCACTAAGCCACCCCTCGAGTTCCTGGCCTGCATAATCTCCAGAGAGGTGCGCCAACAGACACCTTCCCCACATGCTCATATACTATATCCCTCGTACATTGTAGCTGTTTCACTGCGTTGCCAGTGGATTCAAAGTCAAACTGCACCTGGAACTGTGCCTTGGTTGCAAACAGCCCCCGGATAAGAGCGTCCGAGTAGTGACGGTCTGTTTCCAGGATCTCTCCTATCAAAAGCTGGCGTTCCTCCCTCACAGCCGTGCCTAAGTGCGCTTTATACGAGATCACCTCTCCTCTTATCCTTGGTTTGAGAGCCTCCCATAATGTGGAGAGGGAGACTGATCCATTACTATTAAAAATATACTCCTCAATGGCCGCGGATGCGATGGCAGAATGCCTTCTCAGCCAGGAGTGCCACATCTAATCTCCACGGAGCTGCTGGATGGGATCTGGCTCCAGCTCAAGGTCCACAAAATGTGGAGCGTGGTCAGAGATTGTTATCGCCGAATATTCCACCTTTCAAATCCTCGTGAGCAGAGCTTTATCGAACAAGAAAAAATCTATCCTTGAGTAGACCTTGTGTACATGTGAGAAAAACGAGAATTCCCGATCATGTGGATACAGGATTCTCCATGGGTCCGTTCCCCCCATCTGCTCCATGAAAGTTCAAAGAAAAGTCGGCATCCCCGAGAAAGCCAGAGATTTAGGGCTTCATCGGCCCATTTTGGGTTCCAGCACACAATTGTAGTCCCCTACAAGATCAATCAGTATGTGTTCAAATCAGGGATGGAGGCTAGGAAATCTTTAACATATGCTCCATTGGCCCAGTTAGGGGCATATATATTTACCACAACTACTAGAGTACCTGCCAAGGACCCACTCACCACCACATACCTACTATTGGGTGTAAAGATATTTATATTGACTGGGATGTAAAGTTATTTTTAAAATAAATTTAGAGTGCCCAATTCATTTTTCCAATTAAGGGGCAATTTAGCGTGGCCAATCCACCTACCCTGCACATCTTTGGGCTGTGGGGGTGAAACCCACACAAACACGGGGAGAATGTGCAAACTCCACAAGGACAGTGACCCAGAGCAGGGATCGAACCTGGGACCTTGGCGCTATGAGGTAGCAGTGCTAACCACTGTGCCAACGTGCTGCCCGGGATTTAAAAAGTTAACAAGTTAATGATAATGCTTCTTACCACTAGAGGGAACCACAGAACAGTCATATATATATCATATGACTTGGGGATTCTGGGAGTTAAGAGTTTGGAGTTAAAAGGAGTTAGAAGAGTGTCAGGCATAGAGCGCAGTTGTGTACTTGAGAGTTCTGTTAGTTATAGATAGTATAGTTTTACTTTGCATTCTTCTACTTTAGGAATGTGAACTAATCTTATTTAGAAGTGTAAATAAATTTATAGTTTTGTTTGTTGACAAAGCATTGTGTTCTTTATTCAACACTACGGATCCAAGCCATCTAGGTATAGCAAAACGGAGAACACAACATGCTATCGGAAGTGGACAACTTTAAATACTAAGGTTACAACACGGTACCAGAAGTGATCGTAGAGTAGATTAATAAGTTTTAGAAAGAAAGAATCTCCGCTCGCAGAAAGAAAAATGTGCGAGAAAGAAATCTCAACCAGACTCCAGTAGCAACAATCAGACTCCACCAGCAACCAGTAGCATCACAAAATGAAATACCCAACCAAAGCTTTGTGGAAGGTCTGCAGACGCCACGATTATTCAGGATATCGGGTAAGGTGTGAACTGGAAAGTTTTCAAACAAGAGTTTGAAGTGTACCTCTCATTCTCAAGGGGTCGGCCACAACCCCGGTGGACAATAAAGGCACCCCCCAATTGATCAAAATTGCTGTGCCTCTGGCTCTACCATTGAAAACCGAGTGAGACAATTGCCCTACCCACCCCTTCTGGAGTCTGGTGTATTGTCTCACCTGCAAATGGGTCTCCTTCAGAAAGGCCACAGCAGCGTTTAAATTCTTTAGATGAGAAAAAACTCTCAATCTCTTCACTGGGCCACCCAATCCCCTTACATTCCAGGTGACGAACCGAATTATGGGCTTCCTGTCCACCCCACACTTCCAAAATCATCCATTTTCACCCTCCGGGACAAACAAATAAACCTTTAAGAGGTGTTGATCAAAGCCCCCCCCCAAGATGGCAGCAAGGCCCACCCCCAGAAAAAAACAAAGAATGTTCTATATCAACTATCAGCCAGCTAATCCCTCTCCCTTCCTCCTTAATCCCCCCCTAAATCTCCGAACTGAACCCAGACCCACAGTTCCAACACTCCCCTCCCCCTCCCCAAGCCCCACACTCATCACACCAAACCGGACTGAGCGTTGCTTTGCGGCTGCAGCTCCTCGCCCCACCTCACGCCCGTTCACCAGCAGTCTATCCTGCTAATCCGGTGGCCCCCGCCCGGACAATGAAAGGGACAATGTCAGAACCCAACACGAGGATGGACTACTTCTTAGAATAGAAGAGATAGGGACACAGATCCAATAACATAGAAAATCCCCCACTATCCCCACAACAAGAGAAAACAAATTTCAACGACTGGTTATGAACAACTTTAAACAGTCAAAAAAAAAACCCCACCACTCCCTTCAACCTGCAATTTCAACAAGAAACCACAAAAACAAAATCTTCCAACCAGCACCTTTCATTTAATTGGACCCTTGTCCATGTTTGTTGATAAAGTCCTCCACCTCCTCAGGTACCTCGAAAAAAAGGCCTTGGTCTCCTGTGTGACCCGCAGCCTCACTGGGTACACGACAACAAATTGAACGCCCTTCCTGTAAAGCACGGCCTTCACCTTGTTAAAGGCTGCCTGCTTCCTCGCTAACTCTGCACCCACGTCTTGATAAATTCTTACAGTGTTTCCTTCCCATTTCACATCAAGGTGCTCCTTAGCCCACTGCAGGACCCTTTCCTTACCTCAGAAACTATTAAGCCTAATGATTAATGCACGAGGTGGCTCATACTGTTGAGGATTTTTCCTGACCGTTCGATGGTCATGTGGGGACATCATCCTCCCCACCACCACCATGCAAATAAGAGGTCACCCCCCCACATCACGCAAGCATGAGGGGGATCCAACCCCCCATCAGACCACCCCATCAGACCACCCCATCAGAGATCGCGATCAGATCCCCCCATGAGACACACCATTAGACACCCCAACAGAGATCTCCAACAAAGATACCTGCCTGAAAACTGAAGAGCAGTCCAGGCAGTAGCTTGAAAAATCACTGCATTTTTACTTACCCTTTCCTAACATCTGCTGCCTCAAACAAAAGTGTTTAATGAAGCAGCTGTCAGAAGTGTCTCGTTGGGCCGAATGGCCTCCTTCTGCACTGTAAATTCTATGATAATTCTATGTGTCAGAGGCTTCTTTGAAGGCCCATAACACTTCAAAGGGCTTGAAATCCCTTGACAGCCTTTGAAATACAAATCTTCCATTCAATTTCACACAGCGGGGTCAGGAAAGCGGGCTGCGGAGAACCCACCGTGGTATCTTTTTTTAAAAGCACATCCTCACAACAATGTGGACATCATATTGACTGATACTGCAGATGATACCTGTGTTAGCCTGAAAGGAACCAAAAGTGTAATGTTGAAGGCCATGATATTGGCCCTGTTTTTCCTGTGATCCCCCTGAAAAATATCATGATTCTTTAATCCCTTTCCTTCGGAACCTGAGCGGATATTGCTTCATATCATTGACTGTGTCTGAACCTGTAGATATGGTACATAGTGTGCTGGTGGGTGTAAGCAGGCCATGTTTTCCTTCTTTGCTCCTGCTTGTCCCCTTCCATTAAACCAACTGCAAGGGTAGCACCGAAGTGACTCTTCTTTAAACATTCATACATGTGAGTGCCGCTGGCTAGGAACATAAGAACTAGGTGCAGGAGTAGACCACCTGGCCCCTCGAGCCTGCTCCACCATTCAATAAAATCATGGCTGATCTTATTGTAGACTCAGTTCCACTCACTGCCCCTCACCATAACCCTTAATTCCTTTACTGTTCAAAAATCTATCTATCTTTGCCTTAAAAAATTCAACAAGGTCGCTAAATCTGCTCCTCCTTATTTTGAGGCTGTGCCCCCTAGTTCTAGTTTCACCCGTCGTGGAAACAACTTCCTTGCTTCTATCTTATCTATTCCCTTCATAATTTTATATGTTTCTATGAGATCTTCCCTCATTCTTCTGAATTACAATGAGTATAGTCCCAGTCTACTCAGTCTCTCTCATAAGCCAATCCTCTCAATTTCGGAATCAACCTCTGTGAATCTCCTCTGCACCCACTTCAGTGCCAGTATATCTTTTATCAAGTAAGGAGACCAAAACTGTACTCAGTACTCCAGCTGCGCCCTCGCCAGCACCTTTTCCAGCTGCAACATAACCTCCCTGCTTTTAAACTTATCCCTCTAGCAATTAAGGACAAAGTTCGATTACCTTCTTAATTACATGTTGCTTCTGCAAACCAACGTTTTGTGATTTATGCACAAGGACATCCAAGTTCCTCTGTACACCAGTATGCTGCAATATTTTACCATTTAAATAATAGCCCATTTTGCTGTTATTCCTACCAAATTGGATGACTTCACATTTACCAACATCGTACTCCATCTGCGAGACTCTTGCCCACTCACTTAAACTATCTATATACCTTCAGTGTCCTCTGCACATTTTGCTCTACCACTCATCTTAGTGTCATCTGCAAACTTTGACACATTAAAGTTGGTCCCCAACTCCAAATCATCTATGTAAATTGTAAACAATTGCGCTGCCAGCACTGATCCCTAAGGCACATCACTAGCCACTGATCGCCAACCAGGAAAATACCAATTTATCCCCACTCTTTGCTTTCTCTTAGTTAACCAATCCTCTACCTGTAATGTCTTACACCTTTATCTTATGCAGAAGCCTTTTGTGAGGCATCTTGTTGAATGGTGCTGTTCAGGATTGAGTTCTGGGATTCTGACCCAGTGATAGTGAAAGAACGGCGATACATTTCCAAGTCACTATGCTATATGGCTTAGAGGGGAGCTTCCAGGTGGTTTTCCTGCACCTGCTGTCCTTCTACAGAGTAGTGGTCATGGGTTTGAAAGGTTCTATCTAAGGATCCTTGGTGAGTTCCTGCAATGCACATGTAGATTCACAATGCTGCTACTGTTTGTTGGTGGTGAAGGGAGTGGATGCTTGCAGATGGGCTGCCAATCAAGTGAGCTACTTTGTCCTGGATGATGTCAAACCTCTTGAGTGTTGTTGGAGATGCACTCGTCACACTCCTGACTTGTAGCCTGAAGATGGTGGACAGGCTTTGGGAGTCAGGAAATGATTTACTTGCCACAGGATTCCTAGCCTCTGGCCTGCTCTTGTGGCCACAGTAGTTATATGGCTAGTCCAGTTCAGTTTCTGGTTCATGGTAATTCCCAGGATGTTGATATGTGGATGGAAAAAGAAAATTGAATACTGCATTTGTTTTTGTTTTTAAATGTTCATGACAAGCTAGAACCTGGCTGGGTCTTTAAACCCACAAAAACAGGAAAAGTGTAAGCTTCCCAATCATCATCAGGTTTCTGCTGCTTTCTTGTTCAAAAACACGCTATGTTGGTAGAGATTCCAAGCACAGTACTCAGCAAGCAAGAATAAGTGAGCTGAGAAACTCACAATCCTCCTGCATATGGTATTCCTTCCATAAGTCAACAGAAAAGCCCAATCTACAATATGAAGCATCTCGACAATGGAGTAACCCATCCCAGTCTTCAAACATCAGCTGTTAGTCCGCTTTGAACATTGTTTACCAATTAAACAAATAAAATGCTTTGTCTGACACTGAAATGGTGGGTGCAGTCCTCGCGTTAAACAATAGCCCAGTGTGAGGTATGAATTTAAGATTTTCGAAAACTTTTAACTCTCCCAATATTACAAAATTATATTACAAACAACACAAACAGAAGACGCCCAGTCAGAATATAAAGAAATAAGAATGCTTGCTTCATTGCCAAATCCCACTGTATTTTTCTTCTTTGTTGCCAAGACTTAATTTTTAACTTGAACTGACTGTGTATCATGTCTACAGGTAGTAATTGGATTTGATTCGCTCACAATGGCTGATGTGATGTACCAGTATATTGCCGCACTTTTTACTGGTCAAGATGATTGAAATGTGCTGTCATATCATCTAGAAAATGTTGTCTAGAGGCAAAAGTATTGAAACCGTGCCAACCATACAGCCCATCACGAAAAGTAAATAACAATGATTATCGTGTTGACTAATGACGGGCATTTAATAGTATTTTTCAGTGGCACTAGTCACTGGTCCAATAGCTAATTGATTCCACTCCCCTCCCCAACTCCACTACATGCACTGCATTGATCATCTCTCCCCTATCCCCTGCGACCCCATAACCCCCGAACCCCCCATCCCCTCACAATTAAAAGAGCTACGAGTGCTGTCAAAATCTTTTATGTCAGTCCTTTCCTCCTTCAACAAAACATGTCAAAGGTCATATCTCTGTGGCATTCAACTTTCCAATACTTCTGCAGCCAGCTTTAACAATGCTGCATAGAAAGGAGACAGAAAAATCCACCACAACATGTCGGAAATCGCTCTCTATTGTTTTTCTTTCATTCGGGTGTTTCTGAAGTAATGATAAGCAATCTTAAACAAGCCACATTTCAGCCTTTTGTGTGCAGGTGTAATGCAAAATAAAAACCTTGCTTTCTCAATGTTGTCAACCACTGTACAGATAGCTACATTGTTATCAGCTCTGACCAGCAAAGTTATGAGTGAATAAATGCTTTATTTACAATGTGGGGCCCAGGAAAAGGAAGTACATTACTAAACATGGATCTTGTCATGATATTCAAACACACATCACACCACACACATCATGATAGACAGACCAACAGACCAATTAGCACACATAACACGACAGCCAATCACAGACAAGAGCTGACACAGTATAAGACAAGAAACACGACACCTGCTGGCCAGTCCATCTGGAGACAGGACAAGGCCAGGACCTCATTAACAAGGCACTCACACCGTCACCACGTGCTGAGTACCAAGTCAGATGTGTAAATAACTAGTTGGAATAAAACTGCGTTGTACCAATCGCAACCGTGTTGGTTCGTCTGTACCTCAGAGCACCCCACACCACAGATCTCACTGTGCACAATGTTTGACTGTCTTCAATTATGAAATACAGCAGGATGCATCAGAAGATTCTTTCCCCAAGTAGATAGACAACAAGAATACACATGTGCTCCTTGAGGGGAAGGGACCTTTGGCATTGTATGTTGCCCATTGATGCCTTATTGGCTACTGGAAAAGGGACAAACTCTCAAATCTGTAGTATCAGCTTCCCCCGGTGCATTATTAAAGGTCAAAATAATGTCAAGAAAGTCAGAAGAATGAATTTTGTTATAATAGTATCACTCTCAATGTTTCAGTTCCACAACTCCCTTCTGGTGCTGGTATATGATAATAGGAGATGATTTTTGTGCAGTGATGATTGGAATGGTTTTTTTTTGGATGCCTTAAGTGTACCTGTTTTTCAGGCACACAGTCGATAAATAAGCAGTGGTTTTTACTCTGGGTTTCTATCTAAGTTGCACTGTGCCCAAACTTCACCCATGGGTGTGGGTAGGATGTGCTTCAAAGATGTCCATCTAAATAAACGGATTCCTCCATTTTGGTTCGTCATGAGACAAAAGGGAACTCCCCTAAATTTCCTAGGCCCATGCATTGCATTTTAACAGCTGTACAATTTAAAATGACAGACTGTAAAGTTTTGATGTAAGTTTCGAAAGGCCTGGAAATGCTAACTCTCTCTCCACAGATACTGCCTGAACTGTGACTTTATCCAGCATTATCTGTTTTTATGTAAGCCTCTATGCCATTTGCAGACAACTTTGGTATCTTAGGAAGAGGAGGGCATCTTGTTGGCCTAAACCAGAACAATTCATTGATCTTTCTCTCAGAATTTCTATGACCTAACTGAGAAACTATGCATTTGAATGCTTAGGTGCCCAGGAACTCTGAAAACTGTTGCAGGATGTCTTACAGCCAAACGTTGGAGCAGTCACAGCATAGAAAGTGGTAGGGAAATTTGATATTGGCATAAATGTCTTTCCCCTGAGATTTTCCCAGAGAACCACTGCCAATCTTAGTAATCTCTGTCAACAGGCTCCGAGTCACTGTCCGTAGCGCAGTGGGTAGCACTACTGCCTCATGGCACCAAGGTCCTAGGTCCAATCCCGGCTCTGGGTCACTGAAATGAAATGAAAATCACTTATTGTCACAAGTAGGCTTCAAATGAAGTTACTGTGAAAAGCCCCTAGTCGCATTTCAGCGCCTGTTCGGGGAGGCTGTTACGGGAATCGAACCATGCTGCTGGCCTGCCTTGGTCTGCTTTCAAAAGCCAGCGATTTAGCCCAGTGTGCTAAACAGCCCCTGTCCATATGGAGTTGGCACATTCTCCCTGTGTCTTCGTGGGTTTCGCCCCCGCAACCCAAAAGATGTTTGGGATAGGTGAATTGGCATAGCTAAATTGCCCCTTAATTGGAAAAAATGAATTGGGTACTCTAAATTTATTTTTTAAAAGTAATGTCTGTCGAGCAGCAGGATACTACTGCATCCAACAAGTGACCGATGCGTGTTTTAAGGGGGTAAACAACATAACGAGCCACAGCATCTGAGCTCCCCAGCATCGTATTTAGGGGCTTACTCAAACATGCGCCTGTGAATACCCTTCAGAAGTTCCCAGGTAAGGGTTTACATGGTAATTGCCTAGAATCGCACACTTCCCCTGGGCAAATGCCCTGAACTGGGTACCATCCAAAAATGCAATTTAAATCGTAAACATCTGAGGTTGCAACTGTGTTACGCCAATAGTCACCCAGAAAAAGTTAGAAGAATTAAAACCTCTTTCGGCTTCTGGGTAACTATCATATAGACACAGAGCAACCCTACAGGGGACTCCCCCTCAACCCCGGCTAACCACTTCTCATGATATTCCCACCCCCTTGACCCTTAAGGGGATTCCCTAGCACAGGACTAGTCGTCCCAAACCCGCCCGACCCTCACTCCCAACCCACCTGGGCCCGGCCTCAGTTGGAAGGTCAGACAAAGCAGCATGTCACTAACTGGGAACTGAGTGGCGATTTGATACGGATTGCCTTCTGAGAAAGTTACGGCCCATCAAGTTCTTACTGTAGACCCAAGAGCAATAGCCTCCAGCTTTTCAGTGCGGTTGGATTCTCCAAAGTCCAGAGGTTAGTGATGACACCCACATAGCTTTTGGATTCCTCTTGACAACAGCACCACCTACATGAACTGCAAGGGTTTCTATTCTATTAATGTCCAGTTTATGTGTGATCACCTGTATCTTGACTTGCAAGTGACTGCAAAATTTCCAGGTAATGCCCTCATTTTAAAATAGTTAACAATACTATCAGTCTTTGAAAATCCAGGATAGCTGCTGCTCCCTTGGTTCATTTAAAAAAAAATTCCAATGAAGGGGCAATTTAGCGTGGCCAATCCACCTACCCTGCACATCTTTGGGTTGTGGGGGTGAGAGCCACGCAGACACGGGGTGGGGGGGGGGGATTCTCCGAGCCCCGCGCCGGGCCGGAGAATCAGAGCAACCGCGCCATGTCTCAACTGCTGATAGGAGTTTGCCTATTAAGTAACGTTTAGTCGATGTTGATTTTAGCTTGCTTGTTATAATAGTAGTCGTAGAAGTTGAAATCTTGTCATGTGATTCCTTTACATTGAAACTCCAGTGCCATGTTGAATACCTGAACACAAAGACAGAAGCAGCCAGATTGCTTTTGCGCACTTACACACTCTCATATTTACTGACTCAGAAACCCTGGACACAGAGAGAGAAAGAGTCCCATTAGAAGCTGGGAGTAACTTTGGACTGTTCTGTTGAGACTATGGAATCATTTATAAAGACGCCAATAAGGAGTTTTTACATCTTTTTAGTTACACAGAAATTTTTCAGTTTAGCAGAGGCAGGAGACATCGGGAGACATGTTTTTGGTTGGTTAATGTTTTATGTTATTAGTGCTTAGCGTTTATAAATACGTTTAAAATGCAAATCAAATGAAAGGAAGATATATTTTTATTTTTTTTAAACTTTGGTTTGTCATGAGAATGTTAATTCCATTAAAAGAACTATAATGGATAGAATGCGGTGATCACTCGCATGGGTATGATTGTCCATCTAAGATATTCCGTGTTGTGAGTCCTTGTGTGGCTGCTGATCCTGATCCTAGAACCGCATCTTCAATTACTCACTTGGCAGGAGTTCCAAAAGGTAGGATCGGTCTTTGGATGCTAAGTCGCAGAGATTCCTTTCTCAGGCTCCTTTTCTGGGCCTCCTCTTGCCATCGGTTGTTCTCGAAGAATTGTGACCCTTCAATCAGGAGGTTGCTCCAGGTAGGTCTCTTCTGAGCAAAGGTCTCCCAGGCATTGACTATGTTCCATTTCTTGTGGTAAGCCTATAAGGTGTCTTTAAGAGCTTCCTTTGTCTTCCTCTTGTTTAGGATCCTTCCTTGAGCTGGGTAAAGAAGATTTGCTTTGACAGTTGGGATGCTGACATCTTAAGCATATGGGTAGCCCAGCAGAGTTGGTTTTGGATGATCATGGCCTCGATTCTGGCGCTATTGACTCTTTCAAAGACACTAATGTTAGCACACCTGTCCTCCCAGTTGATTCAGAGCTAAAGTACATTTGTATTTTGTATTTTAAGCTGAGTTGTTTGAGAGTCTCCCTGATGTAATGTTCATCCTGAGAAGCCTCAGTGATTACTTTCAAATGCTTCAACAAATTTAATGCCTTAGTTGATATATGCAAGCCTCCTGTAAGCTAATGTGAATTATCTGTCTGACAGGTTTTGCACCCACCCCAAAGAGAATACTGCTAAAGTACATCCTGAAATGATGTCAGAGGAGATGTGTGCCAGGACACTGCGCTTCAGCAGCTGCTGCTTTCGGATGTTGAGCTTGTCAATTAACAATTGTCAAAACCCTCCTCTTCCTTCCCTCCCTTTCCCCCCTCTTCACTTCCTCCCCTTTCTCTTTCTTCCCCCCTCCCCTTCCCCACTCTTTCCTCCCCTTCCCCCCCTCTTCCCTCCCTCCCCTTCACAGATAGATGGGACCGTTGTGTTTAAGTGAGAACATAGATTTTGTGAGAAATTTGTAAAAGTTGAGGCTGTTTTATGTCATTGTTCAGTTGATACAGTTAAACATTAAGTTAAATGTTAAATGGTTTCAAAGCTTTTCATTTATAGAATAATTCTTTTAATGAATGTTTTACATTAAACTTTACAAGGTTCTACAAATGTCTCTGAAACATCAGAACACAACATTTAATTGAGATAATTGTAAATGAATGATTAATTGAAGTAAACAAGGCAGAAACATATTTAATACGGTTACACACGAGTTTGCACAGCTGCATCACAACAACAGGGACCTGTGTTCAATTTGGACCTTGGATGACTGTGTGGTGTTTGTACATTCTCCCCGTATCTGCATTGGTTTCCAAGAACCATGGAATAGAACCATAGAATTCCTACAGTGCAGAAGAAGGCCATTCAGCCCATCAAGTCTGCACCATCCCTCTGAAAGAGTACCCTACCTGGGTCCACTACCCCACCCTATCCCCAAAACCTAACCTGTACATCTCTGGACAGTAAGGGGCAACTTAGCATGGCCAATCCACCTAACCTGCACACCTTTAGACATGGGAGGAAACCAGAGCACCCGGAGGAAACCCACGCAGCCATGGGGAATAAGTGCAAACTTCACACAACCAGTCACCCGAAGCTGGACTTGAACTCAGGTCCCTGGCTATGTGCGGCAGCAGTGCTTGCCACTGTGCCGCTCCCATTGTCTCCAAAAAAAACTTTAATATTTTTGGCTGTAGAATTGGGGATTTATTGAATCACACTCTCGAATCTACTTTCCCAATTCAACAATGTGTGCATTCAGAAAGAAGCCTGGGTGTACTTTCTGAGCACACCAAAGGGGATTTAGCCTTCTCGGGAGATGGTGTCAATAACAGGAAGCAGTGCAAATAATAAAGACTCAGAATCAGAGTGCACAATAGTGGGTGATATGCATAACAGCTTAGAAAACGTATCCGGGAGTGCTGTAAATAAAACAACAGAAGAACTGAGAGATGGTGAGTGAGGCCTCTTTTTAAAAAAAAACCCAGAACATGACTTTTTATGATTGCTGGTGTGGGCTCAATATTTGTTTCATATCAAAGGAACAAGAGTCTCGGTTTAAACAATGAGCTGAATCCAAGGCTAATACTCTGCTTTGAAATATCCTTTGCCCATTACTACTGCAATTCCAAATAGATTGCTTGGCTTCAAAAAGGGATTGTCTGGGTAACTGCTTACTCATAACAGAAATGAATGCCCGGTGGAGTGAAAGCTATGATACTACTGGCCTTCTATCCACTCAGCAAACAGACGTTGAGATGACATTTATAGAAGAATACAAAACAAACTGCTCAATAAACACATAACATAACTGTATGTTCTATGTAATCTATGTACTGTCACAAGACAGTTCCATCAGGCCATCTTGCTCCCTTGAGGCCAGGCCTGTGAGGATGTCAACATCAAGGCTCACAAAGGGATTTTGTATCCAGTTGAACTTTGAGTCGGGAACAGGGACGGACACACATAGCTGGGATTTCAAACTTTGCAGATGTTCTCGGATGTCATAATTTACACTACTTGGAAGCTGCATTTCTGTCTTGGCTAAAAAACGGACAGATTTTCAAAAGAGTCTGAGACTTTTTCCCCGGGTGGAACAAACCATTACAAGGGGACATAAATTTAAGGTGAATGGTGGAAGATATTGGGGGGATGTCAGAGGTAGGTTCTTTACCCAGAGAGAGGGCAACACGGTAGCATTGTGGATAGCACAATTGCTTCACAGCTCCAGGGTCCCAGATTCGATTCCGGCTTGGGTCACTGTCTGTGCGGAGTCTGCACATCCTCCCCGTGTTTGCGTGGGTTTCCTCCAGGTGCTCCGGTTTCCTCCCACAGTCCAAAGATGCGCAGGTTAGGTGGATTGGCTGTGCTAGATTGCCCTTAGTGTCCAAAATTGCCCATAGTGTTGGGTGGGGTTTCTGGGTTATGGGGATAGGGTGGAGGTGTGGACCTTGGATAGATTGCTCTTTCCAAGAGCCGGTGCAGACTCGACGGGCCGAATGGCCCCCTTCTGCACTGTAAATTCTATGAAATCTATGAAATCTAGTGGGGGCATGGAATGCACTGCCTGTGGAAGTAGGTGAGTCGGAAGCATTAGGGACCTTCAAGCGACTATTGGATAGGTACATGGATTACGGTAGAATGACGGGGTGTAGATTAATTTGTTCTCAATCCAGGACAAAAGTTCGGCACAACATCATGGGCTATCTTAGAACTCTGACTCTGGAGTTGCAGATTCAGATCAACGAATTGTTAGTTCAGAATTAAAAATGTTATGCAACTGAGACACATCAGGCAATACTATATTTATAGCTTGCTGTCAATACGGGAATGCAATTGAAACATAGAAATAGGAAAAGGAGATGACTTGGCCCTTCGAGCCTGCTCCCCCATTCGTTATGATCATGGCTGATCATCCAACTCAATAGCCTAATCCCATTTCCCCCCCCCATATCCTTCGATCCCCTTCACCCCAAGTGCTATATCTACCTGCTTCTCGAAAACATACAAGACGGGATTCTCCTGCCCACCGCACCTGTTTTCTGGTGAGGCGCTCCCCCGCCTGCAGTGAGATTCTCTGTCCCGGCCTCCAGCCAATGGGGTTTCCCATTGTGGGCACCTCCACGCTGTCGGAAAATCGGCGGAGGATCCCACCGACGGAGAATCCTGCCCACAATGTTTTGGCCTCAACTGCTTCCTGTGGTAACGAATTGTACAGGCTCACCACTCTCTGGGTGAAGAAATTTCTCCTCATCTTTGTCCTAAATGGCCTACCCCGTATCCTCAGGCTGTGACCCCTGGATTTGGACACCCCCACCATCAGAAACATCCTTCTTGCATCTAACTGTCCAGTCCTGTTTGAATTTTATAAGTTTCTATGAGATTCATCTAATTCCTCTGATCTCCAGCGAATACAATCCTAACCGATTCAATCTCTCCTCATACTTCAGTCCTGCCAGCCCAGGAATCAATCTGGTAAACATTCTCTGCACTCCCGATATCAATAACATCCTTCCTCAGATAAGGAAACCAAAACTGCACACAATATTCCAGGTGGGACCTCACCAAAGCCCTGTATAATTGCAGCAAGACATCCCTGCTCCTGTACTCGAATCCTCTCACAATGAAGGCCAGCATACCATTTGCCTTCTTTACCACCTGCTGTACCTGCATGCTTACCATCAGCGACTGGTGTACGAGGACACCCAAGTCTTGTTGCACGTTCCCCTCTCCTAATTTATGACCATTCAGAGAATACTCTGCCTTCTCGTTTTTGCTACCAAAGTGGAAAACCTCGCATCCAAAGTGGATAACCTCCCGTAACAGCCTCCCCAAACAGGGGCCGGAATGTGGCGACTAGGGGCTTTTCACAGTAACTTCATTTGAAGCCTACTTGTGACAATAAGCGATTTTCATTTCATTTCATTTTCATTTATCCAAATTATACTGCATCTGCCATTCATTTGCCCACTCACTCAACTTGTCCAAATCACACTGAAGGATCTCTGCATCCTCCTCACAACTCACCCTCCCACCCAACTTGATGTAATCTGCAAATTTTGAGATATTACATTTTGTTCCCTCATCCAAATCATTAATATATGTGAATAGCTGGGGTCCGATCTCTGTGGTATCCCACTAGTCATTGCCTGACAATCTGAAAAAGACCCGTTACTTCCTACTCTTTATTTCCTGTCTGTCAATCAGTTTTCTGTACATCTCAATACACTACCCCTGATCCCATGTGCCTTAATTTTACACGCTAATCTCTTATGCGGGACTTTGTTAAAAGCCTTCTGAAAGTCGAAATAAAGCACATCCAATGGCTCCCCCTCATCAACTCTACGAATTACTTCCTCAAAGAATTCCAGTAGATTATTCAAGCATGATTTCCCCTTCATAAATAGTCTCATTACCATTAGCAACCTGTAAAACAAAACTGCTTGAGTTCCCTGATTACACTCACCCAACATCCCAGCTTTTAATGGACTCTGGAAACAGTTGTTGGGGGCACAGCTATCAAGCAGTTCTTTTCATTGGTCTCCAGCAGTAAACACCCAGGTGATGATAGTTGCCAGTCCCTTGGAGGCAACGTAAAACTTAATTTAGGCATGGTGAATTTAAATCTATTTTTTCAAATCCAACCAGACAAGAGAGGTGATGAAGCTTTTATCATTGCTTAATGATATTGTTCAGATTAGGGATTATAGCGCACTGCAATGTTGCCATTAGTATTTTAAATACCGTCCTCAGGATTAAACATCACAGTGTTCTGTAATACAGCTTCCATATTCAGGAAGTCAAGAAACATTCTCTGCATATAGCACCTTGCACCACACCCCAAATTGCTTTACAGCCAATGTTGAAGGGTAGTCACTGCTTCAATGAAGAGAAAGCAGCAGCCGGTAAGCCTCTATAAACAGAAATGTGGGGTGCGACATGTTGACTTCGCTGCCCCCGACTTGGGACGTGACGAGGCCGCTAATTCTCGCGAGAGGCCTCTCGTGAGATTTACCAGCTTTGTCATGCCTTGTATGATCTAATGAGGTCTCGCGAGGTGTCACGACCTGGATCTCGCCCATTGAGGTCGAGACCAAGATTCAAATGAGCAGATAGTCAACCAGTCCCGTTTAGCACTGATTTCCATAAATGTGAACCAGGTGTACCGGCACTTAGGAGGTCTCCTTGGTAATCAGGCTCTGGGCAGGGTGGTAGCCTGGCACCCCCAATGCCACATGGGCACCATGGCACTGCCAGCCTGACACCCTGTCAGTGCCACCCAGGCACCTGTGTGGCATTGACAGGGTTCTCAGGCTGGCACTACTAGGCTGACAAGGGCACCACAAGGATGCCAGGATGTCAATGCCAAGGTTAGCATATTTCCAGTGCCAGGGATCTGGCATGGGGGTACCCTGCCCTTATGAGGTGGTGCAGGAGGTTCGACGACCCCTTTATTGGTGAGTTGGGGCATGAGGGGTGGGGGCTGGGATCCAGAGGCAGCAGTGGGGGGGGGGGGGGGGGGTTGGAGATTAGGGCACCATTTTCTTCCTGCACTGGTGACTGGAGTTTGCTAATGCATGAAATGGAGCTAAGTGCAGCCTTGGCAGGCGATCCTCACCGAGGCCCAGAAATGAAGCAAAGACCTGTTTAATGGCGGAGTCATTTCCAGTGCTGCCAGCGCCCCGGGAAACACCTGCTTAAACGTGCTCAGCACGGGACTCTGTTTAATTTTCATTACATCGTGCTCATGATGACATAATTTCTCTTCATAATTTTGACAGCTGAATATTAGTCAGAACATTGGAAGAATTCCCCTGCTCTTCTTAAAAAAATGTCATGGGGTTATTTACATTCGCTTGAGATGACACATGGGACTTTGGTTTCATACATCATCCAAAAGGCAGCAATTCTGATCAGGCAGTATTCTTGCAGTACTGCATTGAAGGCCCAGATTTTTTAGAATCATGGAGACGCGTCTGAGCCAAAATAACACTGACATCCTGGATCCAGAAGTCCTGCCCCCATTTCCGACAGATACCATTTTCAGTGGTAGGAGAAAGGGAGCAAGGTGTAATTCATACATGGGGAAAGCACAAAACAAGGACGGCCAATTGAATATAGTGTTGATTTCAAACAAACCTCATTTTCGCTGTAGTAAGCTCATTTCCCGTAGTGTGTGATTTTACGATTTTAAAGAGTAGATGTGAATGCTAGGTCAAATCCTGTAGAACAGTCAAGCTAGTATGTTATTTAAATCCTCTGCCATTATATTTTGTAAAAGAACAGCCAGTTCTGAGTTGAAAAAAATCGGTTCTTGCAATTTCAATAGCTGTGTGTTGACATGAAGGCAAGGAGAATCATTATCACATTTATCACAGTGGAGGTCTGTAGGTTCACAATTTTATTGGCAGCTCCAAGAAGCTATTAAGGGATTAGCTATCTTTGAAGTGGCAGGCTGGGTCCGCGAGCGGCCGGCGCCATGTTGCACGGCACGGCCGCTGCAGGCCGCCGCCATGCGCATGCACGGCCATGGACCCGGCAATTCTCCAGGCCGTATTGGCAGCTAGAGCCGGATGCCCTACACTGCCTTGATGCTAGCCCCCACCAAATGGAGGATCGGTGGCCATTTTACGTCATTTATTCTGTCTTAAAACGCCACCGTTCTCACGACGGCGTGGGGGGTCACAGGCTCAAAATCAGGGAATCCAGCCCCCTATGTCAAGTTAGTGTCAACTCATACCAACACATGTCTCCTAACCACCACCCTTTGCCCTTACTCCATGCCAACTAACCCAGTATCTACCATGGGCAGACCTCAGGAGTCATGCTGAGATGAAAGAAAATAAAGTTCGAAGTATCTATTGTAAACCTCATTATATCAAAAACAATTTAATTCATAAAAGTCCAGTCAATATATCTAAAACTCCACAAGTCCTTAATAGCCTATAAAACAAACATTTTTATTCATAGCTCAAAATAGTGCCCCCCTTTTGCCAGCTCGCGTGTCCCGGTTCTCCTCCCAACAGTCCCCCCACCCTCAGAGTGGCCCTCCCCCGACTGCAGCGGCGCTGGACTGAATCCGCAGCGGCCACGCCGAGTTCCCGACGAATGAGACCACACGCGAACGACGCCATCGGGAATTCGGCCGGTCGGGGGGGGGGGGGGGGGGGGGGGGGGGGGGGGAGGGTGGAATCCTCGGGGGCTGGGCCTCAGGCAATGTCCTGAGGCTGTCAATACGGCATGTGGAGTACTCTCTTGAGTACACTGCTTTGATTCAGTCATGAATGGGGATTCTCCAGCCAATTGCCGAATTCCGCCCAGGGTCTATGAGGGACCATGCCCATGAATGGGTGGCAAGGGTTGGCATGGAGGATATGAGCGGCCATTGGGGATAGGTGGAGGTGCATGTGTCGACGTGAGCTAAGGTTGACACCTGAACACATTGTAATATTTCTCTTACCCACAATGATCACAGTAGACCACAAGACTGCCCTCAGTTACCAGATTAAATTGCTCTGCATCAAAACTCTGCTATCAGGATTATAACATGCTGGAGCACTTCTTTCATTTTTTAAACTAACATATTGCAGTACTGTTCAGTGTTGAGGTTTTAACAGTGTGCTTTATCACTTGGGGATTATGATACACTACCACTTTTGTAACACTGAGTACGAGTATCTCTTAGTCCTCAAGTCCAGCCACTAATCAAGTTCTTCATTGCAGAATGAGCAGCATGTCGGTTGGAAGCTAAGTGTCAGGCTTCATGCTATGCTTAAAATGAAAGGCGTTGTGAGCCAACAACATCAACAATTGACAGAAAGAGATGCAAAACTTGCTGCAGTTTCTAAGGCAGACTGTGGGCAAGCTACACAGAACATTCAAAGATTAAAACATGTACTTTCCTGTTTCTAGGATGAATAATTTCAAAGTCTTCTCAGGTAGCACAGAGTAATACTTGGGGTGCTACAACCTGTTAAAAACAAAAGGTGATTCTTTTGAGATTATACTTTGCTAACAGTCATTGTGCTTATTTGTTATCCTGCTGTCTCAATCTCTGTCCTTTTGCATAACCAAGGTTTTGGTAAGTGCTTCATGGGTTAAAATGTGGTTTTGAGGGCTCTTAATTGGCTGGGTGTGAAGGTAACTAAGCCTTTTATTGGCAGCTTTCACTACATTGTGGTCAGTTCCAGCTTTAGCAATTGATTCCTGAATGGTATCATTGACTAGCTTGACTAATGCTCAGCAGTTCCTGCTCTGGCTGCTGTCCTGATATCACTTATTACACATGGACATTTGTGAATGAAATGTCACTCTGTGGGGGATGATGTCAGCGTCAGCTGTCGAGGCTATATGAGAAATCTGTTGTTCTGCGTTAATGCGGTTTTTCATGAATAACTCAATTGACGGCTCTCCTCTGCTGTGCACAATCCGTTAGTTCTAGCACTTCAATCTGCAGATGGTTTGAATCACTCACATTACATAGTTAGTGATTATTGTGAGGTTATCTTCTGCTAAGCGGTCTCTTCAACATCCGGATAAAGAAACTGATGCTTATGCCTAAATTATTATAGACTAGTGTTTGCACTAATATGGATTCAATTACCAGCAGCAGATTGAGAGCAATCCATGTGCTTGGTTTGAGCTGATAACACTCATTGTACCTGCGTTGACCTGCATCAAGTGGTGATACTTTCTGTGCCTGTCTTAACTATGACTATGCTGGCACATTCAGTGTACCATTGTTGATTTCCACCAGACTGGGAAAGCTCACTGCACCTTTAATGGCCTGTAATGGATCGTCTTGGCCAGCACTTATCTTTCAACTAACAACTGAAACAGATGATTTTGTCATTTAATTCATTGCTGTTGGGGATTTGTGTGTGCAAATTGTCTGAAACTTTTCAAGTATGAAATGAAATGAAAATGAAAATCGCTTATTGTCACAAGTAGGCTTCAAATGAAGTTAATGTGAAAAGCCCCTAGTCGCCACATTCCGGCGCCTGTTCGGGGAGGCTGTTACGGGAATTGAACCGTGCTGCTGGCCTGCCTTGGTCTCCTTTCAAAGCCAGCGATTTAGCCCTGTGCTAAAAAATGCTATACAATGCCAACCTTTCTTTTGTGAACTTGCCATATCTACACGAATAAAGATCACACTAAATCTGTCAGGTTAGTATTGCTAGCTGCATTTATGCTCACTTCCACCAT
The DNA here is from genome assembly GCF_047496885.1 of Scyliorhinus torazame. Classification (NCBI taxonomy): domain Eukaryota; kingdom Metazoa; phylum Chordata; class Chondrichthyes; order Carcharhiniformes; family Scyliorhinidae; genus Scyliorhinus; species Scyliorhinus torazame. The sequence continues at coordinate 210,334,651 of NC_092713.1, read as the reverse complement.
GCTGAAAGCACATAGGAATATAAGAACTAGGAGCAGGAGTCACCAATTCGGGCCCCCCCCAGCCTGCTCCACCATTCAATACGATCATGGCTGATCTCATCCCGACCACATCTCTACCTTCCTGCCCACTCCCCATAACCCTTCATCTCGCTACCTATTAAAAACCCATCTATCTCCTCCTTAAATTTGTTTAGTTTTTCAGCGTCCACTGCACCCTGGGTAGAGAATTCCACAGATTCACAATCCTTTGAGTGAAGTAATTCCTCCTAATTTCTTTTTTAAATCTGCCTCTCCTGAGCCTAAAACAATGGCTGTGCTTTTATCAATTCCCGTAACAGCCTCCCCGAACAGGCGCCGGAATGTGGCGACTAGGGGCTTTTGACAGTAACTTCATTGAAGCCTACTTGTGACAATAAGCGATTTTCATTTCATTTCATTTTTCAAGTAAGTGATAGTTCTAGCAATATGCACTCTGACAGTGGCATTTAGCACAGGTTATGTAAAAATCCTGAGCTTACTGAATGTTAAATGGTTTTCAATTGAGTCCGTATCAACCAGTACAAAATGATGTTGCCAAACATACAATCAAGCATTGGTCAGTTTTTAAAATATATTTAGAGTACCCAATTATTTTCTTCCCAATTAAGAGGCAATTTAGCGTGGCCAATCCACCGAACCTGCACATCTGTGGGTTGTGGGGGTGAAACCCACGCAGACACTGGGAGAATGTGCAAACTCCACACGGACAGTGGCTCAGGGCCGGGATTCGAACCTGGGACCTTAGCGCTGTAGTCCCAGTGCTAACCACTGTGCCACTGTGCTGCCCAGCATTGGTCAGTTTTAAGATGTAAGCTCAATGTGATGGCCATCCATAACTCTCAATAACAGTAATGCTCAAACATTGCACAATGAAAACCTCCTACGTTCTCAGCAAAGGGAGCTGCAGTGATGAAAATTCAAGTTTATTTTGGGATTCATTTCTGGAGTGGAGAATTTCGGAAACCAAATTCAAGTATCTGGTCCTGCCAGTTGGCTCCTGACTGTTGAGGTATAGAGGTATATTTTCCACTAGGCCAGGGAAAATGGATACATGCGAAAAAACCAAGAACTACATCCAGCCCAGCCAACTGGTAAAGCTCACTCACTACTGTAAATGCAATGTCTTGGAAGAGAAGAAGAAATGCAATAAAATAAAAAGAAATGCACTTAACTGCAATACAATGCAACATTGTGTGACAACCTTCATGGGGACCACGGTGGTCACTGATTGAGGTTCGTAGAATACGAGTTTCTGTGGTGATCGGGCAGAGGCCCGCCCAGCTGGGGCTCATTAACGGGATCATTAAAGGTCGCTTCCAGACCCAGACCGGCCGTTCCGATAGTCCTGGGCTGGGACCTTTGTTTTGTGAGCCATGGTCGCGGCTTTATTTTCAGCTTCAAATAAGCCAGTTTGAACTTTCACTCCACGCCTCCTGGAACTATTACGTTGGCGATAAGGATCAAGCACGGGATTCTGAGCAGCCTTTTCGAAACTTCCTGACCACAATTCCGGGAAGAAACAAAACAAAAGGAAAAACAAGAACTGCCCTTGTTTGGGAAGCTCGAGCCTTATGATGCGGACGTGGAGGATTGGCCCAGGCATGCTGAACGCATGGGTTACTTCTTCCGCACCAATGGAATAGAAGGGATGACAGGCATAAAGTAATCCTTTTGACACCATGCAGGGCATCGACATTCAGCATTATTAAGAGTTTAACTTATCCTGCAGCACCTGACACTGAAACGTTCAATGAACCTGTGGATCTAGTAAGGAACCATCATGACCCAAAGCTGTCTGTAATCCACCACCATTACTGATTCAACAGGCTGAGAGGACCCCTGGGGAACCTGTGACAGAATTTGTGGCTCAATTAAGGAGGCTGGCCGAAGAGAATGGAATAGAATAGAACCTCTACAGTGCAGAAGGAGTCCATTTGGCCCATCAAAACTGCACCGACCCTCTGAAAGAGTCCTCTACCTAGGCCCACACCCCAACCTATCCCCGTAACCCAGTAACCCCCCCTAACCTTTTGGACACTTTAGCATGGCTAACACACCTAACCTGCACATCTTTGGACTGTGTGAGCAAAGCGGAGCACCTGAACAAAACCCACGCAGAAAAGAGGAGAACATACAATCTCCACACAGACAGTCACCCAAGGTCGGAATTTAACCTGGGTCCCTGACGCTGTGCTAACCACTGTGCGGCCGGGAATACTCATATGTGCCTCACCCACCACTAATTCAGCATCCAAGCAGCGCCATAGCATCCATCGAACAATGGTCTGGCTGAACGGGCAGTTCAACCTTTGAAAACCAGAATGAAGAAGCAGCCTGCTGGTTTCTTGGATATAAAATTGGCCCGATTCCTCTTTGATTATAGAACCACGCAGCACACGACGACGGGCATCACACCAGCGGAATTGGTTAATGGGACGACGACAGTGCACCAGACTCAACCAGCTGTTTCCCAACTTGGGGAGGAAGGTGGAGGAAAGGCCCTAAAAAGGAACTACAACACCGAAAGAACCGAAAGGGCCTTCAGAACAGGAGATGTCGTCTATGTGCGGATCTTTGGAGATGGCTCTCAATGAATTCCAGGAATCGTGCTGGAAAACAGTGGTCCGGTTTCTTACAATGTCAAAGTCCAAGGTAGAGCGGCACGGTGGTGCAGTGGTCAGCACTGCGGCCTCACGGTGCTGAGCACCCGGGTTCTATCCCGGCTCCGGGTCACTGTCCGTGTGGAGTTTGTACATTCTCCCCGTGTCGGCATGGGTCTCACCCACACAACCCAAAGATGCCCAGGGTCGGTGGATTGGGCACACTAAATTGCCCATTAATTGGAAAAAAAATAATTGGGTGCTCTAAAGTTCTTTTTAAAAAGGTCCAAAGGAAGGCCATGGACCACCTAGGAAACAGGAAATTCACTCCAGTGGAGATGATTTCAGCAGAAACAACATCCTTGAAGCCTGTTGCGACTACCTCCTGCAAGGGGACGTAGCCTAAGGGGGAACATGAGAGTCGATCCCCCCCACCTGATGATGAATGTATTATTCCTGTGTCTGAATAAAGCTCGTAGTCTTACAGTTGAAGTAGATGCTTTATTGTGTAAGTTTGTTCTCTCTCCAGTGCTTATACGAGATGTTACACGAGAGCTGCCTGTCTGTCTCCTGCTCACTAGCTGCTGTTCCTGTGAAGAGTACCCCTTGACTTCCTGTTTATCTAATATATGCATCTCTGGTGCTCCCTCTAGTGGTTACTTAGTTGTAGTGTATTTACATTAACCCCTTGTGTATATACAGTGATGCATATCACTACATCCCCCCCTTTTTTCTTTTTACATATTTTCTGTACTTTGTTCAAGAAAATTGTACAAAAAAGGTAGATTAATGATGATATGTACAAGTTGTGATGATATTGATGATTCTACAAAGCCAATTAAAAAATTTATGACTCAAACTTTATGAATTTATTCGTTTGAGGTTTTTTTTTCTTCTTCTTTTGTTGACGTGGTGATGTTGATATTGTAATTTCTTTGTGAATGTCGTCAGGTTCTTATGTTTAAGTAACCAACAAGTCATCACGAGGGGTTCGAATGGTCGAATCACTTTTGTTGACTGACCTGGACTTTTTCTTGTGCTTGTGGTATTGTTTCTGCATCTGCCTTGAAAGCTGGTTTGCTTGTTTGTTGTGGAGCTGATATGAATTTGTGAGCTTCATTGTCATGCCATGTGATGTTTGTACTCTTGCCATTGTTTTGGACTGTGCTGCTACATTGTCCTTCATGTGCAGAGTTGTACCAGGTTGTACAGGTCGTTGTTTCATTGTTGTTCTTGTCGTTGTTCTTGTCATTTGCGTTGTGCTCAATGACTGTTCCTTGTGGATAATTTGAGTCATTCTCAAAGTTATTGGTATCCGTGTCCTTTGTGGTACCTGATGTTTCATTGAGCTTTTTGACTTGAGATATGTGTGAATGATCTGATGTTGCATTGATCTTGGTGACATCAGTCATTTGTGGTTGATCTGCTTCATCTTCGATCTCTTGGTGCTCCTCTTTTGGAGGCAACGTCATCAAGATTTCAGTTTCTTGTAGGTTATCAAGAGTAGATGAGGTTTTGATTGATGCAGTCTCACTAGACTCATGAGTGGTTGTGCTTTGATTGTCAAGTTCTTTTGTACAGATGAGCTGAGATCTGTCAGTCTCGCTGTGATCTTGTGTATCTTGTATGGGAATTGTGATTTCTTCGTCACCTGTCTCACATACAGTGGGTAGACATTCATTGACTTCTTGTTGGTTAAATGAGCTGGGTAGACTTTCATAGTCTGCTTCTGGTTGCTCAGATAAGGTGGTTAGACCTACATGGTCTTGTTCATGCATCGATTTCGCTATGGAGTCTTTAGTTGCTTCCCCTTTGGAGTCTGTCAACGAGCTCTCTGTGGAGGCTTGCGCTGCTCTCTCGGTGTAGTCTTTCATCACTCTCGGTGTGGAGTCGTACAGTGTTCTCTCTGTGGAGTCGATCTGTCCTCTCTCAACGGAGTCAGTCAGTACTCACTGTGTGGCATTGTTTTCTTCTTGGGTATTTGACAGGTTGCTGTCATCCAATGTATCGACGATCTGCCATTGCATCATGGTCTTGGATTCATCTACCAAGAGTAGAGTCGTGTGGAGCTTTTCAATCATGTCACTGATGCTTTTATGATCATACCGGAACAACTCAGCCATGTCTGAGTAGTATTCTTCCATACATAAATCATCTTTTATTGTTTCGGATTTGTTATTGTTCTCTTCATGTTCAATGAACAAATCACCTTCTTTGGTTTCAGATTTGTCATTGTGCTCGTCACTTTGGGTGGTGCAAACTGCTTGTTCCAAAGGGCGACGGTGGTTATTTTCAATCGCTGGTTGAAGGTCAGGCATTGTTCTGTCTTTCGAGGTAAGAAAAGTGGGTTTGTAGCTTTAAAACTCTTATTTTTAATTTTCGGACAGTGTTGCTTTAAGTGAGCGTGGTCTGCGTATTCTGACGTCATGACGCTCGTGACGTAAAGTGTAGGAATCAATTGCGCATACGCACATCAATCTTTCTTTACCTTCAACTTCGCATGCGCTGTTCCATTTTCGAACTGTGCGCTCTTTTTCGAACTGTGCGCATGTGCAAATCCACCTTCGAACAGTGTTTGATCGTCTTCAGGCTGTGCATGCATGGCTTGCGCACGTGCAAAATTTTTCAATTGCGCATGCGCAAACCGCAAACCAGAACGGTCTTTGCACAAAGCGACTATTTTCAACTGCACATGCGCGGCTGCGGTTTCCTGTGCATGCGCAGAGGCAGATTTGCGTCTTTTGTTCCCCGGGCAGTTTAAAATGCGCTCAGACGCTATTTTAACTTCTTTAGACCCGTGGATAAGAACTTTTTTGGCGTTCTTTCTAGGTAAACACTGAATGTTATTTTTTTCTTGCGATGTGTACTTTTCAATCACAATTTCCAGTGTTAAACCTTTCTGTTCTGATAATGATTGTTTGAGTTTCGCATCACTCATTCCCTGTGCAATTTGGTCTCCGAGCATTGAATGTCTTAAAGCAACATTGTTACTGGTGTTCCAGTGATCTTCAAATGTTTTGAGTATTACTTCTAATTTGGTGTTGTCTTCACCTTTCAAGTAATTAAAGCAGTTATAGATATCTCTAGCTTCATGTCCTGCTAGTAGCAGTGCTATTTTTGTTTCTTCAGAGGCCATGCTCAAATCATTAGCTACGATATATATTTAGAACATTTGTTTAAAATTTTTCCATCTATGAATAAATTATCGCTTGCTTCAGCTGCAGTGGAGTTCCAACGAGTTCCATCGAATCAGCGAAGTCTCCCCACGTTGAATGTCCGGTGCGAGTGTTCTTGCCTTTTCAATCTTTCTGTGTCTGCATCTTGTGTAATCTTCTAGTAAGCGTTCCTGGAGCCTCCTGGTACCATGTAAATTCTATGAAACTGTAACTATGCACTGTAAATTCTATGAAATCTATGTATTATTCCTTGTGTCTGAATAAAGCTTGTAGTCTTACAGTTGAAGTAGATGCTTTATTGTGTGAGTTTGTTCTCTCTCCAATGCTTATACTAGATGTAACATGAGAGCTGCCTGCCTGTCTCCTGCTCACTAGCTGCCGTTCCTGTGAAGAGTGCCCCTAACTTCCTGTTTGTCTATTATATATATCTCTGGTGTTCCCTCTAATGGTTACTTAGTTGTAGTGTATTTACATTAACCCCTTATGTATATACAGTGATGCATATCACTACAATGAAGATTTGTAGTCCAAAATGGAGGCTGGGGAGATTGATCCTCTGCCACAGGTAAGCACCGAAGACAAGTCTCTGTCTGTGGCCATTCGGCGCTCAACAAGGAAGTGATGATCCCCAGTCTGTTTCACACACCCCACAGCTCCAACGACTCACGGCCTTGTGCCAAGCAATGAAAGAGGCCTCATTGCTGCAGGAGGCAGGGGGGTGATTTGGGTTTGAGGGGGAAGGGATGTGATAACCCTCATGAGGACCACGGGGAATCGCTGCTTGATCTCTCTGTGGGCTTCATAGAATACGAGTTCCTGTGGTGAGTGGGCAGTGGCTCGCCCAGCTATGCCTCATTAGTGAGACTTTAAATGTCACTATCAAACCTGGGCCTGCAGTTCCCGATAGTCCTGGGCTGGGACGTTTGTTTTGTGTGCCGTGGTAGCGGCTTTATTTTCAGTTTAAAATAAAACCAGTTTGACCTTTCACTCCGTGTCTCCTGCAACTATGGAACTATTATACAATCCTTTGTCCAATTTTCTTCCCTCCTTTCCTGAAGAGGTTGATTCTTGCCTCTCTGATAGGTACCTCACTCGGGCAGCCATGCTTCATGTTTGAATCCAGATGTAAATGTTGTGCAGACTATTCAACCACAGACAGTGGGCACGATTTAATGGGACAGAAACAGAATCCAGTTTTGGGTGCATTTAGCAGGGCATGTGTTGTGAACAACACCGCTATTTAGTGCTACTTTGCCATTTTGTTTGATCTCGTTCAGGAACGTCCAGAAAAGTCGCACGTACATAATGAGCTCGCCAACACAGGAAGAGTATTCGCGGGCTCGGGTGCCATTTTAAATGCCGCCATGATCTTTCGACCCCCCTCAGCATTCCCACAGTGGCCTCCGGAGTCCTCCTCCCACTCCACCCTGCTTACCTCTTAGAGGCTCCTCGAGCCCCTCCATCACTCCACCTCTTAAGGGCAAGGCACCCATGTGCCTGATGCCTGACATGGGCAACCTGGCACCTGGACACCTTGACACTGCCAGCCTGGCTCCCTGGCAGCGCCAAGATGCCTGGGTGCTGGCAGGAGTGCGGGGATACCACCATTCCCAGAGCCCAACTGCCCTGGAGTTTCTAATGGCCTGGAGTCCCCCAGGACGTGTTACGCCTGGTCCACGTTTGTGGAAACCAGTGCTAAACGTCACCATGGCGAGGTCTCACAGGTGAGGCCGCTAGTCCCCGGGAGCATATTTAAATGTTCTGCAACTGGATCCTCGACTTTCTGACCAACAGACCACAATCAGTAAGAATGAACAACACCTCCTCCACAACAGTCCTCAACACCGGGGCCCCGCAAGGCTGCGTACTTAGCCCCCTTCTCTACTCCCTGTACACACACGATTGCGTGGCAAAACTTGGTTCCAACTCCTTCTACAAGTTTGCTGACGATACGACCATAGTGGGCCGGATCTCAAATAACGACGAGTCAGAATACCGGCCGGAGATAGAGAACCCGGTGGAGTGGTGTAGCGACAACAATCTCTCCCTCAATGCCAGCAAAACTAAAGAGCTGGTCATTGACTTCAGGAAGCAAAGTATTGTACACACCCCTGTCAGCATCAATGGGGCCGAGGTGGAGATGGTTAGCAGTTTCAAATTCCTAGGAGTGCACATCTCCAAAAATCTGTCCTGGTCCACCCACGTCGACGCTACCACCAAGAAAGCACAACAACGCCTATACTTCCTCAGGAAACTAAGGAAATTCGGCATGTCCACATTAACCCTTACCAACTTTTACAGATGCACCATAGAAAGCATCCTATCGGGCTGCATCACAGCCTGATATGGCAACTGCTCGGCCCAGGACCGCAAGAAACTTCAGAGAGTCGTGAACACCGCCCAGTCCATCACACAAACCTGCCTGGGGAAAGCGGGCAGCATAATCAAAGATCCCTCCCACCCGGCTTACTCACTCTTCCAACTTCTTCCATCGGGCAGGAGATACAGAAGTCTGAGAACACGCACGAACAGACTCAAAAACAGCTTCTTCCCCACTGTCACCAGACTCCTAAATGACCTCTTATGGACTGACCTCATTAACACTACACCCTGTATGCTTCATCCGATGCCAGTGCTTATGTAGTTACATTGTATATGTTGTATTGCCCTATTATGTATTTTCTTTTCTTCCCTTTTCTTCCCATGTACTTAATGATCTGTTGAGCTGCTCGCAGAAAAATACTTTTCACTGTACCTCGGTACACGTGACAATAAACAAATCCAATCCAATCCAATCCAATGAGCCTAATGGCTCACTTAAATATGTTAATCTGGATCTAACCCAGTGACGACGAGATCCAGATTGCGATGTCTCGCGAGGTTCCGTTAAATCTCACCAGACATTTCAAGCGTCGCATGTTTCACAAGTCAGACACAACTAGGCCATTAAATCACATCCCACATCACAGCTGAACCCAGTTCTCCTACCAAAAGCAGTTACACACATGCTTCAGAAACAGTCACAGATTCCTTCAAACTCTTGAATTGCTGAGGGCTCTGTAAAACAATTAGGTAATACCTCAACATACTTTGTGGTCAGTTTCCTTTTTTTCAAAGTCAGTTATATGTCAGCAACATTTCAGAACCATGTCATTAATAATTATAGGCTCTTATGTACACAAACTCATGGCTTAAAGGTAGAACAGAAACTAATCACAGGCCTCACTTTTTGCTGTCAATTTTGTACTACATTTGTAAAGATGTCAAGGTCAAAATTTTCAACTTATTCAGAGAATGGGGCAGTCTCTGAAGCCTCGTGGCATTGTTATCTGATAGCCACAGTGCACCAGGACTGCATTCCTGTCCAACTGAGGTCTTTTCTATGAAAGAAGTCGGATTAGCAAAACCCGTTTGATTTGCTTGTAAACTGCTGGAGAAGAATGTGCCCAACAGCAATCCACATATCTCCACGCCAATAGTGGACTTCATGGGATAACTGTCTTGTTACAAACATTTTTAATAAAAACATTTTTCTTACATTATCGTCACTCTTGAAGTTGGATGAATGGATACATTAGGCTTAGGGTTCAGAAGCTCAGTGCAAAGTGGTCCAATTCATAGATGATACAAAACTAAGAGGGACAGGGGAAATGGTAGATACATATTCCTTGAATGCATTAAAATTGGAAAACATGAAGTTGAAAAAGACATAGAGCAGGATTCTCCGTAGCCCGACGCCGAAATTGAGAACGGCGATCGGGGCAGGCGCCGGTTTGACGCCAGTTGTCGATTCTCCGCCCCCTCCAAATCGGCGTCATCGAGATGCACGCTGCGCGCAGTCGCAACGGCGTTGATGCGTCATCAGCCGGCCTACCCACAATGTTCCGAGCTCCTGATGGCGCAGGCCACGTGTGGTCCTAGCGGTCGGGAGCCTGACGTGCCGGCGGAGGACAACGTCCAAGGCTGCCACAATCGTCCGAGATCCATGCCGCTGGCCGGGGTGCTTCTGTTAGGGCTGGGGGGAGTTGTGGGGGGTGACCAAGCGGTGGGCTGTGGGGTCGGGGTGGGCGGGTACGCGGTCCAGCACAGCCAGGGCCATGTTTTCCGGCTCGACCGGTGCGGGTGTAGGCGTGTGCGGTTTCAGCTTGTCAGCTTGCGCATGTGTGGCCCGGGACCCAGCAATTCTTCCGCCGTTTTCCGCACATTCCACGGTGTTCCACATGGCGCCAGTACTAGCCCCTCACTGGTACCTGAATCGGTGAGGGTTTGGCGCAGATTTTCCTGTCGTGGAATGCCACGGATTCGTCGTTGGCGCCAGCACTTAGCCTCAGAAACGGAGAATCCAGCCCATAGGAGTTTTATTTGCAACAATTAACAAAGCCAATAGCTTCTGGAACTAAAATTAGCAAAAGAGTAGAATATAAATTGAAGAGATAATGATCAAACTGGACAGTTCTCTGGTTAGACCTCATCTTCAATACTGAGTCCAGTTCTGGTCATCAAGAAATGAAACAGACAGTTGAGCACCAGAGTTAGTGCACAGAAGAGTCATGGGGCTGATGTCCAGTGTTGGCAGAGGGCCGGCCGGGGTTGGGGTGGGGTCATGTAAAGATGCACTTTCACAGACTTCATTCGTGAACACAAAAGATAGTTATTTATTAATAAGAATTGTACTGCAGTCTCATAGCTGTAGCTAGCCCCCTAAATAACTCCTTGCCTAAGAGCCTCACTCATCATCATGAGGTGATTCAACACTCCTGATGGGTCGCACAGGCCATGTGACAATTACTCTGCTGTGTTGCCCTTAAAGGAACAATCACGTTCATCCCCTTTAACTCCTTTATGCAATCTTCAATAACTAATTCACTTTGTCCTAAATATTAGCTAAACATTATGCACATGAGTTAGACAATTCTAAATTGAGTCTTTGAGGGTGTTTCTTGGAGAGCCATGTAATACTGTTGAGATACTTCCACAGGATTGACATTAACAGGAATTGCAATAACAGATGCCTCTTCTGGCACAAGCGATTTGTCACTATTTCCTTCCATGAAGCCATCAGTTATGTCACTAACAGGTTGATCAGGTACTTTGGTGCTCACTGGTTCAAAAGCATTTCTTGATGACTATGGAGTGTCTCTCTACTCCTCAAGTGGTCCACATGTTTCTGAACAATCCATCCCTCCATGTCCACTTGGTATGAAAGGGATCCAATCTTCGAGACAATAATTCCGGGTGTCCACTACTAACGTTTCTCACACATACGGCTTCATTTACCATAAATGATCATGCCGAACTGTGTCTTGCTTTCAGATTACTTTGACTTCTACCTTCACTGGCAAATTTGGAAACACGAGGCTCAGTCTTATTCTGAGATGCCATTTCAGTAACAGTTCTGTTGGTGGAACTCCCATTGTTGCATGTGGAGTGGTACGATAGCCAAGGAGGAATCATGAGATTCTGGTCTCCAAGGTTCCCCTTGACAGTTTATTTAGGCCAGACCTGGAATGTTTGGACTGCTCTCTCGGAAAGTCTGTTTGATGCTGGATGGTAAGGCGCAGTTCTAATGTGTTTAATACTGTTGACAGCAGCCAAGTTTTTAAACTACGCATTTGTGAATACGATTCTGTTGTTTAATACCATGGGCGCAATTTGCCGGCCTCTTTGCGCCTGACTTGGTGTAGCGACAAGGCCATTGAATTTCGCGAGAGGCCTCTCACGAGATTCGTGACACCCGAGACATTTCACGAGATTCAGTTGAACCTCACGAGATATCGCGATCTGGATCTTGCCCTTGCTAGGCGAGATTCAGATATGTATATTTAAATGAGCTGCACGGCTCATTTAAAAATGAATACGCCAGATTCTCCAGGAGCCCAGGAGCCCACGGCCTCCCCAGTGAGGCCTCAACCAGGCGCCATTTAATACTGGTCTACACAAATGTGGACCGTGTGTAACAACACTTAGGGGCCGCCCAGGCCATTGAACACCTTTGGGTAGTCGGGGGCAGGTCAGGTTGGGTGCCCACTCTCACCCATGGCACCTGGGAACCTTGGCACTACCAGCCTGCCACTATGGCATTGTCAAAGTGCTCGGGTGGCACTGTCAAGGTATGGGGACTGAGGGGGGCATGCCCATGAAAGGGGGAATGAGGGAGGTATGAAGGGTGGGGGGAGTGAAGAGTGTGTATGAAGGGACCTCATAAACATTGGGAGAATGAAGGGTGAGGGTCCTGAAAGGGGAGACTCAAAAGGTGGTGCAGATAGACCTGGAAAGAGGGCCTTAGCAACCCCACAGAGGGGTTTCCTCACTTGGGGGGGGGGATGTGGGGTAATGCCCATGTCTGTGGGGGGGGGGGGGTCAGGGGGGTAACATTATCCATGGGTGGTGGGTGTGGGGGACACTCAAGCTTACTTAGAGATTGGGGCACCTTTTCAATGTGGCAACCCAATCCCTGAGGCGCCTGTCTCGCCGGTGAGTTCAGATCCCTATTGTTGAAAAATCTAAGTGTGGGCTGGACCGGGAAGAAACTACCCAAGGCCCCAAAAAATAAACCGGTGTGGTTTAATACCGGTGTGGATCTCATCCAAAAAGCTAGTGGGAAATATCCTACCAGACCCGCCCAAAATGACACTCAGATTTTTTTTGGTTGAATTCTGCCCCATGACCTCAGGTAACCTGTGCGTTGAAAAGCATTCATATAATCTTTCAATGGCAGCATGCAATGTAGGTGACTTTACCTCAAAAACGATCAGTCATTGAAAGTGAGCACCAATCACGAGCAAAATCATTGTGCCCAGGATTGGACCAACATAATGGACATGAATTCGTACCCAAGGCTGGCCAGGCCATTTCCAAGGGTGCAGTGGGCCAGTTGCAGGCAACCTTTGTTGCAGTTGGCACTGTTGACAGTGCTTAACTTGCTTCTCGATGTCAGCATCAATGCCAGGCCACAACACATGATGCCAGGATGAGCGATGTGTAATTCAGTCAGTAGCAGCTCGCTGCCTGGTACAGGAATGATTGCTCTTGCTCCCCAGAGTATGATGCCATCCTGACAACTTATTTCATTCTTGCGGGTAAAGAGTGGTTTCATTTCCCTGGAAACTGATTCATTTACCCATCCTATAAGTATTTTGTCTCTCACTTTGGACAGAGTGGATCTCGACTGGTCCAGTTCCTGATTTACTTCGCGGGGACTGACAATGTGTCTAAAACATTTAATGCCTTGATAATTTCTGATGATACTGGAGTACAAGTAGTACTTTCTAGCAAGGGTAGGCAGCTAAGAGCATCTGCACTCACTACACGTGTTACAGGTTAATGCTTGAAAGTATGATCACAAGTGGACAGAGTTAATGCCATCGTTGAATTCTTGCCAAGGTGATCAGTGGGATAGCATTGCCCTCTCAGAAGAAACTCAAGAGCAGGTTCTGGTCATGATAGTCCTTAATTCAGGATTTGTGAGTCGTCTTTTTCAGCCTCTGAAGGAGTTCTTGTCACATACCCTATCGGCCTTTCAGAGCTGTCGTCCATCTCATGGGACAGCACCGCACCAACACCATATGGAGACCCATCACAGGTCAATATCAGTTCTTTAGATTGGTCCAAGTGTTCTAACAGGTTTGAGGAATGTAGCAATTGCTTTACTCTGTCGAACGCTTCCTCCTGGGGAGCCTTCCAAGATGAACGATGGTGTTTCTTGCAAGGGGGCCAATACTCCCCTCATAATAAACAAAAAATCCCCCAAAACGATTTGCGTTCAGTTGTGTTTGTGGGGACAGGCACCTCTTTTATCACCTTGACCTTGCCTTCTATGGGATGTCATCCTTGTGCGTCTAAACAGTGGTACAGGTAGGTCACCTTAGTGGCTTGAAAGGTGCACTTTTCTTTCTTGTGACAAATCCCAGCTTCCTAAAATCTCTTTAACACCTCCTCTAAGTTTGTTAGATGCTCAGTCTCTGTCAATCCAGTTATAAGGACATCGTCAAGGCAAACTACACCTGAGGTAGCCCTTGTAGCAGACTTTCCATTGTCCTTTGGTATTTTGCACATACCAAATGCATGTCAAAAGGCAGGCGTGTGTGCTGGGATACGCCTTTGTGGATGTTTATTGTGACATTCCTCCAGGAAGGGTCATCTGATTAGGGGGTCCTGATTTGCATGACTCATATCCAGCTTTGTGTAAGATTGACTTCCTACCAACTTTGCATGCGGTCTTCAATTCTCAGGATTGGTGGCCAGGTTAACTGTTAGCTGATAATCGTCGGAAATGCGGATAGCCTTGTCCAGTTTCAATGCAGAAAATATAGGTGCTGCCCATTCTAAGAACTGAACTGGTTGGATAATGCTTAGTTCTTCCAACCTGGTTAACTCAATATCCACTTTCTCTCATAAGGTGTATTTTTTAAAAATTCATTTTACGGGATGTGGGTTTCACTGGCTGCGCCAGCATTTGTTGCCCATCCCTAATTGCCCTCGAGAGGGTGGTGGTGAGCTGCCTTCTTGAACCACTGCAGCCCATGTGGTGTAGGTACACCCACTGTGGTATTAGGAATGGAGTTCCAAGATTTTTGACTCCGTGACAGTGGTACCGGTCTTGCCCTAAAAAATCGGGGAGTTGCCTCTGGATCCACATAAATATTAGCTTGATTTTGCCTAATTCATCACAGAAGATGCTCTTATATTTTCCTATCAATTCGGGCAGTTCCCTTTTCCACACTTGAAAAATCTCAGCCCAATTCAACTTGATTCCTTTAAGCCAATCACGGCCAAAAGGGCTTTGTCCTTCATCGTCGCTATTATCACTGGGAGCCGGGTAGACTGTTCCCCATAGCTTACATTATGGTGCCTTTTATTTTTATTGCTTCTCCCATATAGGTTTTCAACTTGGCAGAAGTGCTCTTCGAGTTAAATGGTTGGACTCCCTCCCTTAAGTACTGAAATGTATGCTCACCCATCACAATGGCTGATGCCCATGTACTCACTTTTTTCTTAAGAGCCTTCCCAGGTACCCAGAGTGTTACAGTAACATGGTCTATCTTGCCTGCTTTAAAATTAAACAGAGAGTGAATCCCAGGATCACGGGTGGTAGGCTCTTCCACCTTGTATACTTTTAACATTTATTTTGATCAATTACTCAGCAATCTTGACTTAGCTCTGCACTGCTTTATCAAATGTCCACTTTTGTGACAATAAAAATACTCAGCCTCTTAAACCGACATGATTCAGGAGTATGGTCACCTCCACATTGGTAGCATTCCACTTTAACTATTCTGTAAGTTTTTGTTCAGGTGGTGCCTGAAATTCTTTCCCAGTTTGCTGCTACTTTGGCAGTTTTGGTGCCAAGGCTGGCTACAGGTTTCTGCCCGAACGTGTGAATGGCACCATTTTGTGCGCTCTGCATACCTTGTGCACCTTTTTCAGTACATTCCATGGCCAGCACTATCTCCATTGCTCGTTAAAAATTAATGTCGACCTCTGCAAGCAATCTGCATTGAATAGCATTGTTGTTCATGCCACAGACTAACCTATCCCGTAACATGTCATTTAGGGTGGCTCCAAAATAAATAAGAAAATAAAAAAATAAAAATTGCTTATTGTCACGAGTAGGCTTCAAATGAAGTTACTGTGAAAAGCCCCTGGTCGCCACATTCCGGCGCATGTTCGGGGAGGCTGGTACGGGAATTGAACCGTGCTGCTGGCCTTCCTTGGTCTGCTTTCAAAGCCAGCGATTTAGCCCTGCGCTAAACCAGCCCAAAATCACAATACATTGATAATTGCTTCAGCAATGTAAGTCTGGGCCTCCCACCCTCAAATTAAATTTGAATCTCTGGGATATGACTGATGGCTGAGGTTGCAATTGAGCTTTCATTAAACCCACATGCTCACTAAATGATTTGGAGTCTAGTGTACTTGGGGCAGTAAGGCTGCGGATAAGATTATAGATCTGAGTTCCACAAACACTTAGGAGAATTTCTTTGTGTTTCACCTTCTCCCCTATTTCATCTGCTTGGAAATGATATCCAAGGCACTCAACGTACTGTGTCCAGTCCTCCGTGGAGGAGTCAAATTGGTCTATTGGCCCAAAGAGAGGCATTCTGGGAAATACTTTTTTTCAGACTTCGATTAAAACTGGATGCTCACAGGTGTCATCACCAGATGTAAAGATGCACTTTCACAGACTTCATGAGTGAACACAAAAGGTAGTTATTTATTACTAAGAGTTTAACAACTGCCTCATGGATGTAGCTACTTCCCAAAATTCTCCTTGCTAGGAGTCTCTCTCACCAAGGGGTGACTCCACACTTTGAGTCCCGATGGGTCACACAGGCCATGTGGCCCTTACTCTGCTGTGTTGCCCTTAAAGGGACAATCACAACAGGGGAGGTTCTGATTTATGGCAAAGACTAGAGGAATTTGTACTTTGCAGCTTGAAAAGAGATGACATGGCATGTTAAAGTTATAGAGACCTAGAATATTGCTTTATATTAGACTTCGGGAGTTGACTCGGGGACACAGTTTCAGTTTAGATATGGGTGTTTTTTTGGACTGATATCAGGAAATATTTGATACAGTGTGACCAAAAGGCAGAATAAGGGCAGCATGGTAGCACAGTGGTTAGCATGGTTGCTTCACAGCTCCAGGATCCCAGGTTCGATTCCCAGCTTGGCCACTGTCTGTGCGGAGTCTGCAAGTTCTAGCCGTGTCTGCGTGGGTTTCCTCCGGGTGCTCCGGTTTCCTCCCACAGTCCAAAGATGTGCGGGTTAGGTGGATTGGCCATGCTAAATTGCCCTTAGTGTCCAAGAAAGTTGGGTGGGGTTACTGGGTTACGGGGATAGGGTGTGGGCTTAGGTAGAGTGCTCTTTCCAAAGACAGACTCGATGGGCCGAATGGCCTCCTTCTGCACTGTAAATTCTATGATAAATTTCGGGGTAAGAAAATGGAGGATGACACAGACCTCTTTCTCGACCAAGTGGAGGCCAGGATGGACGTCCTCATTCCAGTGGATGGAAGGAGGAGGAGGAGGCCGAGCAGACAGCTGAACCCCGCCTGACAGCAAGTCTGAAGGGCAGTCAGTGCCCAGGACCTTCAGCTGAGGACCGTCCTGCAATGCCGAAAAGGGATGAATGACCTCAACTGCTCTGTCAAGGTAAGTTAACCCGCAACTGCTCACACACACTTCACTGAATGGTACAGGGAACATGAGCTTCTGTGGCACCATTATAATAGTCCCACTGCAATCCATCCACCCTGCCACTGTGGCTGCCTCACCCTTCCAAACAGAAAACTCACATACTGTTTGGAAGGTGCGGACACCTACACACTCCATCAGTCCAGAGGCACATACCTCAGTGGGTATTAGTTCTACTGTTGGTAGGGTCTCTTCTACTGTTGGTAGGGTCTCACTTTCTGATGGCCACTGCACGGATATGTGTCCACTGCAAGAGGAGGTAGGGTGAACCAAACTCACTGGCACTTGGAGGGGTGCTGGGGAAAAGGCGAATGGTAGGTTTAAGTCCGGTGATGGACCTCTGGAATTAGTCTTCCAACTGATGGAGGAGAGGCAGCAAGAGGTGGGGGAACATCACGCAGAGGTGCCGGAGGCCCTCAACAGTGTGCTATGTGAGACAGAGGAGGTCAACCGCTTGCTGGCTGATGTAATGGTGCTGACCTGTGCATGCATGGAGGTCTCCATAAGGATGGTGGTGGATCTCATGGTGAAACTAGTCCACCTGATGCTGCCGGTGGTGTGCGCAGACCTGCACCCCATTGCAATAGCCAGGAACCCAGGTTCAATTCCGGCCTCGGGTGACTGTGGATTTTGCACTTTCTCCCCATGTCTGTGTTGTGTTCCTCTGGGTGCTCCAGTTTCATCCCACAGTCCAAAGATGTGCATGTGCTAAATTGCCTCTTAGTGTCCCAAGGCTAGATGGGGTTACTGGGTTACAGTGATAGGGCCTAGGTAGGGTACTCTTTCTGAGGGTTGGTGCAGACTTGATGGGCCAAATGGTCTCCTTCTGCACTGTAGAGATTCTATGATTCTATGGGTGGGCTTCTGCAGGTGCTATGCGTGAGAGAGTGGAGCACCTCCACCTCTCTCCAAGTAATCAGGCAGGGTCCTCGGGGCATTCAAAGGGAGGAGAAGAGGCAGCTGGGCACCCCTGGACTCCACTCAGGACTCGCTGAGATTGTCTGGCCCTTCCGAATCCCTTTTGCCTGTGACCCCTTCAACTTCATCCTCTGTCATCGCAGAGAGTCCAGCTGCCCAACAGCGAACAGCCAAAGTAAGCTGGAGCCTTCCAGGCCTCGGGCCTCCAGTGATCAGCCACCAAGGTCAAAGAACAAGAACAGTACAACATAGGAACAGGCCCTATGGCCCTCCAAGCCTGTGCCGATCATGGTGCCTTTCTAAAATAAAACATTCTGTACTTCCGGGGTCCATTTCCTCTATTCCCATCCTATTCATATATTCGTCAAGCTACCTCTTAAACGCTGCTATCGTATCTGCTTCTACCACTTCTCCTGACAGCACGTTCCAGGCACTCACCACCTTCTGTGTAAAATAACTTGCTTTGCACATCTCCTCTAAACTTTTCCCCTTGTACCTTAAACCTATGTCCTCATGCAATTGCCTTTTTCACCCTGGGAAAAAGCATCTAACTATCCACTCTGTCTATGCCACTCATAATTTTGTAAACCTCATTATCAGGTCACCTCTCAACCTCCGTCATTCTAGTGTAAACAATCCAAGTTTATTCAACCACTCCTCATAGCTAATACCCTCTAGACAAGGCAACATCCTGGTAAACCTCTTCTGTACCCTCTCCAAAGCATTCACAACCTTCTGGTAGTGTGGCGACCAGAATTGTAAGCAATATTCCAAATGTGGCCTCACCAAGGTTCTGGACAGCTGCAACATGACTTGCTAATTTTTACCCTCCATGCCCCAACCGATGAAGGCAAACATGCCATAAGCCTTCTTGACTGCCTTATCCATCTGCGTTGCCACTTTCAGTGATCTGTGGACCTGTACGCCCCGATTTCTCTGCCTGTCAATACTTCTGAGGGTTCTGCCATTTACTGTATAATTCTCACCTGTAGTAGACCTTCCAAATGCATTACCTCACATTTGTCTGGAATAAACACCATCTGTCATTTCTCCGCCCAAGTCTCCAACCGATCTATATCCTCCTGTATCCTCTGACAATCCTCTTCACCGTCTGCAACGCCACCAATTTTTGTGTTGTCCCCAAACTTACAAAGCAGACCAGCTACATTTTCCTCCAAATTGTTTAAATATACTATGAACAACAAAGGCCTCAGCACTGATCCCTGTGGAACACTATTAGTCACAGCCTTCCATTCAGGAAATACCCTTCCACCGCTACCCTCTGTCTTCGGCAGCACGGTAGCATTGTGGATAGCACAATTGCTTCACAGCTCCAGGGTCCCAAGTTCGATTCCGGCTTGGGTCACTGTCTGTGCGGAGTCTGCACGTCCTCCCCGTGTGTGCGTGGGTTTCCTCCGGGTGCTCCGGTTTCCTCCCACAGTCCGAAGATGTGCAGGTTAGGTGGATTGGCCATGATAAATTGCCCTTAGTGTTCAAAATTGCCCTTAGTGTTGGGTGGGGTTACTGGGTTATGGGGATCGGGTGGAGGTGTTGACCTTGGGTAGGGTGCTCTTTCCAAGAGCCGGTGCAGTCTCGATGGGCCGAATGGCCTCCTTCTGCACTGTAAATTCTATGTTAATCTATGTTCTATGGCCGAGCCACTTCTGTATCTATCTTGCCAGCTCACGTCTGATCCTGTGCGACTTCACCTTTTGTATCAGTCTGCCATGAGGAACCTTGTCAAAGGCTTTACAGAAGTCCATGTAGACAACATCCACTGCCCTTCCTTCATCAATTATCTTTGTCACTTTCTCAAAAAGGTAGTGAGACAAGACCTCCCCTTCACAAGGCCACATTACCTTTCGCTCATAACCCTGTCCCTAAGAATCTTTTCCAATAATTTCCCCATTACTGACGTAAGGCTCACCAGCCTATCATTTCCTGGATTATCCCTTCTATCCTTCTTAAACAAAGGAACAACATTGGCTATTATCCAGTCCTCTGGGACCTCAACTGTAGCCAATGAGGATACAAAGATTCCTGTCATGGCTGCAGCAATTTCCTCCTTCGCCTCCCTCAGTATTCTGGGGTAGATCCCATCAGGCCCTGGAGACTTATCTACCTTAATGCTTTTAAGATGCCCAACACCTCCTCCTTTTTGATATCTACATGACCCAGAATATCTATACACCCTTCCGTAGACTCATCATCCACCAGGTCCTCCTCTTTGGTGAATAATGATGCAAAGTTCTCATTCAGTACCTTGCCCATTTCCTCTGGCTCCATGCATAGATTCCCTCCTTTGTCCTGAATTGGCCAATCTCTTTTGCTGGCTACCCTCTTGCTCTTTGTATATGTATAAAATGCCTTGGGATTCTCCTTAATCCTGTTTGCCAAGGACTTTTCATGATCCCATTTAGCCCTCATGACTTCTTGCTTAAATTCATCCCTACTTTCTTTATAGGAACTAGGAGCAGGAGTAGGCCATCTGGCCCTTTGAGCCTGCTCCACCATTAAATGAGATCATGGCTGATCTTTTGTGGACTCAGCACTTTCCCTCCCGAACACCATAACCCTTTATTCCTTTATTCTTCAAAAACTTATCTATCTTTATCTTTATATTCTTCAAGGGCTTCATCTGTTCTCAGCCGTCTAGACCTTACAAAAGCTTCCTTTTTATTTTTGACTAGACGCACCATATCCTTCATTATCCAAGGTTCCCAAAATTGGCCACACTTATCCTTCATCCTCACAGGAACATGCCGATCCTGAATACTAATCAACTGACCTTTGAAAGACCCCCACATATCAGATGTTGATTTACCCTCAAACAGCCGCCCCCAATCTAAATTCTTCAGCTCCTGCCTAAAATTGTTGTAATTAGCCTTTTCCCAATTTAGCACCTTTACCCGATCCTCATCCACGGGTATCTTAAAATTTACGGAATTATGGTCCCTGTTCCCGAAACGCTTCCCAACTGATAATCGACCAGGCCAGGCTCATTCCCCAATACCAGGTCCAGTATGGCCCCTTCTCTAGTTGAACTATTTACATATTGTTTCAAGAAACACTCCTGGATGCTCCTTACAAACTCTGCCCCATTCAAGCCTTTAGCATTAAGTGAGTCCCAGTCAATATAGGAGAAGTTAAAATCATCCACCACTGCAACTCTGTTGTTTTTAGATCTTTCCAGAATCTGTCTACATATCTGCTCCTCTAACTACTGCTGGCTGTTGGAAGACCTGTAGTAAACCCCCAACATTGTGACTGCATCCTTCCTATTCCTGATCTTTACCCATATTGCCTCACTGCATGAGCCCTCTGAGGTGTCCTCTCACAATATAGCTGTGATATTTTCCCCAGCCAGTAATGCAACACCCCATCCCTTTTACATCCCCCTCTATCCCACCTGAAGCATCTAAATCATGGAACGTTTAGCTGCCAATCCTGTCCCTCTCTCAACCAAGTCTCCTTAACAGCAAACAGATCATAGTTTCAAGTACTAATCCAAGTTCTAAGTTCAACTGCTTTACCTTTTATACTTCTTGCATTGAAATAAATGCAATTCAGACCACCAGTCCCGCTGTGTTCATCAATTTCTCCCTGCCTGCCTTCCTCTTAGTCTTACTGACCTTAGTCTCTGGCTCTCCCTCAGTTACTTCACCTACTGACCTACTGCTTTGGTTCAAACCCCCCTGTCACACTAGATTAAACCCTACCAAGTGACTATAGCAAACCTCTTGGCCAGGATATTGGTGCCCCTCCAGTTTAGGTGCAACCTGTCCTCCTTGTACATGTCCTACCTGCCCCGCAAGAGATGCCAATGATCTATACATCTGTAACCCTCCCTCCTACACCAGCCCTTTAGCCACATGTTTAGCTGCACTATCTTCCTTTTCCTAGCCTCATTGGTACATGGCGCAGGGCGTAATCCCAAGATCACAATCCTAGAGGTCCTGTTTTTTAAACTTACTACCTAACTCCCTGAACTTCTCCTGCAAGATCCCCTCACCCTTCCTGCCCATGTTGTTAATACCAATGTGTATCACGATTTCTGGCTGTTCACCCTCCCCCTTCAGAATGCATGGTGCCCGTTCAGAGACATCTTCGACCCTGGCACCAGGAAGGCAACATAGTTTCTTTCACAGCCACTGAAGTGCTATCTGTGCCCCTGATTAGAAAATCCCCTATTACTACTGCTCATCTGCGCTTTGACCCTCTCTTCTGAACAACAGAGCCAGCCGTGGTGCCACCGCTCTGGCTGCTGCTGTTGTTTTTCTCTGATAGGCAAACCCCCCATAACAATATCCAACACGGTATACTTGTTAGAGATGGGGACAGTCATATGGGATTCCTGCACTAACTGCCTGCCACTTCTAGTGGTCACCCATATATCTAAGGTCATCCAAGGCAACAGGGCCACCGGTCAACAAGCTGCCTCTACCCCTGCTGCGGATATCAGTGGAGCACTTAAGAAGTTATTAGGCTGGGCGGCCCGGTGGCACAGTGGTTTGCACTGCTGCCTCAGTGTGTTCGATCCTGGGTCACTGTCCGTGTTTGCACATTCTCTCCGAGTCTGTGTGGGTCTCATCCCCACAACCCAACGATGTGCATGGTAGGTGGATTGGCCACGCTAAATGCCCCTTAATTGGAATTTTTTTTTAAAAAAGAGGTTGTTGGGAGAGAAAAGTTAGGAAAGTCCTGAATTCACAAAGTGTTGCACAGGAATCCATGAATGTGCGCCCATCAAACTTTTGGAGATATAGTTCATTTGCATTTTTTTATTTTAGAAAACATTGAGGCATTTATAATTTTATCACTTTAACAGCAGAGTGGTCTGACACATGCAAAAACCCCACAGTAACATACCCAACTTTCCCCCGCCCTAACTCCTAGCTACCCATATATTAGATTCCCTGTCCTTATTCTCCACTTCCATGCCTCCCCTTCCCCCACCCCCCCCCATCCCCCCCCCCCCCTTCTGCTGACGGTCAGTTTTCCTTAAAGAAGTCGATGAACGGCTGCCCCCTCCGAGCGAACCCCTGTAATGAACCCCTTATGGCGAACGTAATCTTCTCTAGCCTGAGAAACCTGCCATGTCGTTGACCCACAGCCCCGGCTTCGGAGGCTCCGAGTCCCCCCATCCCAGCAAAATCCGTCTCCGGGCCACCAGAGGGGCAAAGGCCAAAACTTCAGCCTTTCTCCCCACTGGGCTCCCGGATTTCCCGACACTCCAAATATTGCCACCTCTGGACTCGGAGTCACCCTCCCTTCCAGGATCTCTGACATGACATCTGAGAATCCCTGCCAAAATCCCCTCAGCTACGGACAAGCCCAAAACATATGTACATGATTCGCTGGACTACTCCCGCACCGCCCACATCTGTCCTCCACCTCCTCAAAAAACCTACTCAACCGGGCCACAGTCATATGAGCCCTGTGGACCACCTTGAACTGGATCAGGCTAAGCCAGGCACATGACGAGGACGCATTGACTCTTTTCAGGGTCTTCCCCCATGTCCCGTCGATTCCCTGCCCCCTCCACATCCTCCTCATCTGGAGAGCCGTGCCCTTCCCTGGGCTCCCCCTCGGGCTCCTCCTCCTCCTCCTCCCCCTCCAGCACATCGCCCCTCTGCTGGGTTATATTGTGCAGGATGCAGCAGACCACAATGATGCGGCCGGCCCGCTCCGACGGGTACTGGAGGGCCCTCCAGAGCAGTCCAGGCACCTGAAGCGCATCTTCAGCAGCCCTAAGCACCTCTCAACCATACCCCTGGTTGCTGCATGGGCCTCATTGTAGCGGCTCTTCGCGTCGGTCCGTTGCCTCCGTATAGGCATCATCAGCCAGGACCGCAACGGGTAACCCTTGTCGCCCAGCAACCACTCCCTCAGCCAGGGGGGGTGTCCCTCGAACATGGCGGGGATGAACGATTGTGCCAGGATAAACGCATCATGTACACTGCCCGGGTACCGGGCGCAAATGTGCAGGATTTTCTTCTGGTGGTCGCAAACCACCTGAATGTTCATGGAGTAGGTCCCCTTTCTGTTCATGGACACGTCCCTGTTCTCCGCTGGCGGCCGCATGGCGACGTGCACCCCATTGATCGCCCCCTGGGTATTCTAGATCCAGCTGCGAATCCCGCTGCCCGGGCATTCTGGTGGGGCCGGTCTACAGGGAACTGGATGTAGCGGGCCGCAATGTCGTACAGGGCGTCAGCGCACCGAAGCCTGGGAGATGCCGGATCGGTCCCCACTCGGCGACTGGAACGACCCCGTTGCGTAGAAGTTCAGGGCCACCATAACCTTCACGGTCACCAGGATAGCATGTCCTCCCCCAGTTCCACATGATGCCAGGTGTGCCACGGTCTCCTGGCTCATCCGGAGCCTCCTTCTGCATGCCCTGTCCGGCAGGTCCTCGAGGGACATGCGGCGCCGGTACACACGAGGCCTCATCGGACGCCTCCGGAGCCATGGCGCCACCTCCTCTTCCTCCTCCTTCTCCCCGCCCCCACCCCACCCCCCCCCCCCCCATCCATCCACACCAGTACCTTATCCTGTGCCTCGGCCCCGTCGCTGTCGTCCTCCTCCTGCGCCTGTTGGGCGGGCGGCCCTGCGCCCTGAGCTGGTGCCACCTGGCCCTCTGCAGCCCGTCCCTCTGCTGCAGCCGCCGCTGCCACCGCCTCTCTGAGCCGCCTGCGCTGACACTGCCACAGGGCTGCATGCAGGGCAGCGGCCCCTGCCACAGCGGCCAACATCGCTGGCTGATGCCCAAACATTATGATCTGCAGGGGTGTGGGGGTAGACAACAGGTTAAACCATGGCGAATGGCCCCCTCCTCAGCCATATGCCATGGGCTTCATGGCCACCCTGGTTGGCCGGTTGCACCACGCTTGCGCCACACACATGCATGCACACCTACCCCTGGCCGCACCCTCAGTGTTGCCCGTCCCTCATGATGGGGCCACCAATGGATGGCAGTGCCCTTGTCATGATATTCAAGTGAACATCACAGCACATACACACATACATAATGATAGACAGAGCAATGGACCAATTAGCACACATAACACGACAGCCAATCACAGACAAGAGCATACACAGTACAAAACAAGAAACACGACACTTCCTGGGCAGTCCATCAGGAGACGGCTCAGGGCAAGGACCTCAAAGCCAGACACTCACACAGTCACCACGTGCTGAGTACCAAGTTTGTTATATAAATAGTTTAAAGGGATAAAACTGCGTTGTACCAATCGCAACCGTGTTGGTTCGTCTGTATCTCAGAGCACCCAACACTTCATGGTACCAGAAGTGAATCAAAACCTACCCACAAATCTGCCATCCTGCACCATGGACACCGTCAACACACCGCAGCCGTTGCAAGTCGCTGGGAACCTTGGCATAAATTAGACGCTGTTCAAGCAGCGCTTTGAACTCTTTATGGAAGCCAACGAAAAACAGGGCGCCTCGGACAAAAGGAAGATCGCCATCCTCCTCACCACCGCAGGTCAGCATGCCATCCATGTATACAACTCCCTGGTGTTCGCGGAAGGCAAGGACAAATCTAAATATGACACGGTCCTCCTCAAGCTCGACCAACACTTCAACGTTGAGGTCAACGAGAGCTTTGAGAGGTATGTCTTCCAGCAGCACCTGCAAGGTAAGGATGAGCTCTTTCAGTCCTTCCTGACGCATCTCCGCATACTCGCGCAGTCCTGCGGTTACGACACCACCTCAGAGTCCATGATCCGGGACCAGATCGTTTTTGGCATTGCCTCCAGTGGCCTACGCCAGCAGCTTCTAAAAATAAAAGGCCTGACCTTAGCATCTGCAGTTGAAGCCTGTGTCCTGCACGAGAACGTGACTAGCCGCTGTGCCTGATTTCAGGCGACTGAATCGGCACGGAGGGGGTCCTACGCGACCGGATTGGCGAGCCAGGTGCCCCACGAGGCCGAGCGGGTCCAGGCGATCGAGTATCTCCCGGCCCGCGGCCCGGACGAGGGCGGCCGTTTCACGCGCTTTTCGAGGCCTCCCGCGCTTGTGCGCGCCAAAACCTACGGCAACACTGAGGGACGTGATGCGCAGGCGCGCCCGACCAAGACCAAACTGCGCATGCGCAGTGGCATAACGAACGCCATGACGTCACGACGTGCGGCAACTGTGGAGCTGCACATTTAAAAGGGCAATGTCCCGCAAAAAAACGACAATGCCTACGCTGTGGCAAGATGGGCCACTACGCTGATTGCTGTCGAGCGGCTCAACCTGTTGATCTTCCGCATCTCCGACAACCTCGCAGGAACATGCGGACCATTTAGCCTCCACATTACGACATCCAAACCGATGACACAGCTGACCAAGACGCCTTCCGGGTTGCGGTCATTGATGGGAACCGGGTCAACACAATCAATTCGGGTGATGAATGGTGTGCCACCCTGACGGTCAACCCGAATTCGTCGGCCACCTACTAGACTGGACTTATGAGACTGTTTCCACGTTGAACTCATGCAACCACTGTTTTAACATGTCTATGTTCTTCTCGTTACAGGCATTCATTTTATCGTTCCACATTTCCACCTTTTTTTTGTTGTTATGGTACAACCTCGTTAGTATGTCACTTCCGACATCGCCCCTTGTATATAGTTAAGCCCCATGTACATGCTGTAAATATTACACATACACACATTTAGCTGCACTCAGTACATATTTCTATTTATAACCACGTAGGCACATAATCTTGTAAAAAAGGGAGGATGTCATGATATTCAAGTGAACATCACAGCACATACACACATACATAATGATAAACAGAGCAACGGACCAATTAGCACACATAACACGACAGCCAATCACAGACAAGAGCATACGCAGTACAAAACAAGAAACACGACACTTCCTGGGCAGTCCATCAGGAGACAGCACAGGGCAAGGACCTCAAAGCCAGACACTCACACAGTCACCACGTGCTGAGCACCAAGTCTGATGTATAAATAGTTTAAAGGAATAAAACTGCGTTGTACCAATCGCAACCGTGTTGGTTCGTCTGTATCTCAGAGCACCCAACACTTCAGCCCTCACTGGGGATGCCATGGGTGCGGTCATGCAACCACCCACCGGTGGGTGCTGCCGGCTGTGTGGCCCGCCCCCCCAGGCCGGGGGGGGGGGGGGGGGGGGGGGGGGGGGGTGTCCGGCACCCATCCGCAAGGCCGGGGGTTCGCGCTCATACAGCACCCACGGTCGGCGCCCATCAGCCTGGTCACCGTAATGACGGCCGTGGCTTAGGCACCGCCCTGTCATGGCAGGCCGTTCTCGGCTGGCAGGGCTGTCCTCGCCAAGACCCCCCCCCCCCCCCCCGAACCTGAAGTCCCTCCCTCCGTCACCCCCTCACCCCCCCAGCCATGGCCGTGCCCGTCCCGCCACCCGTAGGTCCTCCCACGCCGACCCCCTCACCTCCTGCTTCCGGATCGTGAGCCAGCACACTGGCTCACGATTTCTAAAAGCAGGTTAGAACAGCGCCGGCGTGACCTGGGCTCATGCCGTCGGAACTTCGGCCCATCCAGGCCGCAGAATCGCCGGGGCCCTGGAGAATCGCTAAACGGACCCCCTCCGGCGATTCTCCGGGCCACGGGACACCGATCACGATCGCACCGTTTTGGCTTGTTGGGAGAATCGCAAAATGGCGTCAGACCGGTGTCGCATCAAAACCCGGCGGGAACGGGGATTCTCCGAACTGGAGCGGGCTGAGAGAATCCCGCCCTGGATATCCCTTTGCGAATCCATTGTGCCACCTGATCCTGACCACTTGATGGAGCCATTTGTTGTATTGGAACACTTTGGGGAGGAAAGATAGGTAGTGAAAAGAAAACCTCTCTGTTGAGCATGTCTTCATTGAATTTTGTTTGCCTGGAAAAAGGACATAAATGCCAATAATTCTGGAACTGCCAGGCTTTCAAACTGATATGGGCAGAGCTCTGAGTCGTCCAGAGTGAGACAGCGCAATTACATTTCCCGTGACATGTAGAGTGCAGTTCAGCCAGTTGCTGTTATGTAGACTGCTTGCAAAAATGCTTTTTCACTTATTAGGACAATATATCTTAAGCTGTAACAGCACCCTGCCAAGATGTGGTTGCTTTTACAGTTGTTAGTTTAATCAGCTGCATAAATTGAAGAAATAGTATCGATCAAACAATTACTTTATCTAGAAAGAGACTGGGGAGGCCAGGCAGAAAACTGTTGAGTATAATCTCAGGATGGGGTAACAAAAGTAAACAGATAAACCATTTTGTTATAGGAATGAATACAATGGTGCAGATAACAAAACATTCCTGGATTTCTATTCACAAATATTCACTTTCCAAGTACCCAATTCGCTTTCTCCATTGTGACAAGGGCTGCACAGTTGAGTGTGTGTTGAGGGCATTAATAGCAAATTTCCCAGTGAAACACATTGTTGTGATTTCAGTGCATATCTAGCATATTTTCCCAGCAATGCACAACATACCCTGGCAACCAAGTTTTCTTCAATATATGGAGCTTTATTTCTGTATTGTTCAACCCATTGACCCTGGCTGAGAGAGCACTGGTACCCCTCCACTCATGATTTTTTTCTAAATGAAATCTGACACTGTTGGTCATTATGAATTACAGCTATAGATCATCCTTTGTATGGTAATATTATATCTTGATTTCTTTTTTGCCAGACCATTCTGCTTGAAGTCAGAACATGATGTTTTTCCCTCCTAATTTAAAAAAATAAATCAATTTTGGATGCCAATTTTATCTCGATACACTTCCATACACACTGAAACCCAACACGGGTACAGATTATGTTCAGAAAGCCTTTCTGTGGATTATTTTCAGGTCACTGCTGCTTATGATGGTCACGGTTATTATAGGTAAATGCAGAACTAATACGAAACAGCTGCCATAAAAGCATCTAAATTTAAAGATAGTGACTTTTTTTCAGTTACAACTCTCACTGAATATTACAAGCCTCATCATTCTGTGTCTGTCTCTCACTCCAGTGGCTTTTTTCCAGTTGATAACACAACACTTGCTATCTAATTACTCAAGGTGTATTGGACATCACCATGCTAAGGGTAGTACATCCAGTTTATTGACAAAATATCATTAAACCCCTAACTGAAAACATGGCCTGTAACAAAAGGATGCACAGGACAAGATTGCCATGTTTTAGGTTTCTGACAGACTTGAATTAACCCTTGCAATACTACATGTTTTGCATTTCATTTGATTGCTAATTCCACACCAGTTAGCAACATTGATGTTTGGACTGTCGCACATACTAAACTGGATGATTGAAGAATAGAAATGATAACTTAAACAGAAAATACGTTGGCACCACCAGCTGCCGGTCAAAGAATATTTAATGTACCACATGGTAAGAAACATGAACTGAGTGTTGATTTGAGTTGCAGCACTTATATTGACTCCTAATGAACAATGTCTTTTTTTTGGACTTTGTAATGTAATGCAGGAAAGAACACTCTGAAATCAGGAAGGTTTCAGTTCAGTGGCTCTCTATTCCATTCTATCAAACATTTTAAGGAAAAGGGAGTTTTTTTAAGAATACAAAATAAACAAAACATGTTGAGAGTTCATTCAAATTAATTGACTTGACAGAATTGACTTAATTCAAAAAATATTAACCCAGGTTTTATTGTCAATGGTGAAGGGTTGACTCACCACCACTGACCTTTAAAAAAAAAGACCACAAAAATCTAGTGATCTCTGTGCCGTGGATTTCATCTTTCCTGACGCTAATTTGAACTTTGTGCCAAGTCAGGGGAATGTCTGGCCATCCAGCAACAGTGATGTCATCAAGCAGGGTAAGCACCAATCAGATTGAAGATGCTCACAGACAGCAGACCAGGAAGTAAAATGTACTGCCTCTCCTTCATTTTTTATAAAATCAATGGAGGATGAAATAAAGATTGGAACACATGCATTGGAAGCTGAATTACCATAAATGAACTTCATACAAAATGTATATATTAAAAACACTGGGCATGTTATCACAATTTAAAATGTTACTTCTGGTGACGACATGTGAAAGCAGGTCACACAAAAACTGGCACTGTAGCCACTTAAAATGGCCAACTCCCGATTCAAAATGGCGAACGGCAAAGGATGATGGGAAAGTCAGCCAACAAGACAAAAACAAGCAGCTGCAGGTTGGCTGTGTATTTACCTCTGGAAAGGCCAGACACCATCGATACCAGCAACAATCAGCATAACAAAACACCAGCCATCTGCATATTAATGAGCAATCCCCAGGAGCAATAAGCAACATTTAGACACACAATGCAAAACCTGACTATTCGGCGCCAGCAGGAGCCTACACAAAAGGAGGTGAACGAGCACCTCAAGACCGCCCATAGATCAGGGAACCACTCCAGCATTGGAGAAAATCGAACCAAGCGATTGGGACAAAGTCCAATCACTTGGGACCGGTACAGGGTCCGCCCCGAAAGGCGGGAAGCCCCTGGGGACTATAAGAATTGAGCCCCAAGTTCAAATCGCTCTCTTCACTCTTCAGCAGCTCCTCTTCAGCTCTTCTTCCTGCCCGGGTCACCCAGCAACAACGAACCAACATTGACTGGGACCGGAGCAGTGAAGATCGAACCCGTAAGTCTTAATTCAACGCGCGCTACGAGATAGGCGCTCCTAGCTACCAATCTGTACCAACTTCGAATCCCACAGGCTCAGAACCCGAACGAAAGGCCATTTGTTTCCCTGACCTGGTGGGCCAGTTCCAAGTTAAGAATAGGCCTGTTAGTTGTAGAAGTAGCTTAGACGTAGAAATTGTGCATGAGTAGCGATTACTGTGTATCATAAATGTGCTTTGATTTAAACCTTACTAATCGGTGTATTGGATTATTGATCATTACTCAGACCTGAACCTCGTGGCGGTATCATAAAGATACCTGGCGACTCGAGAGCAAAGGTAATAAAATTGAGCAATTGAACTAAGGCAAAGTTAGCAACAGCACCTGCTAAATTCCTGGTATTTTGATCCTTTGTGTCCATTTTGGTTGGGAAATTTTGATTTCTAACCCAGTAGGTTGGTGTGGAGGTCAGATAAGGAGGTTGGGGGAGGTCGAAAGTTGCGTCAAATAAGACAGCAGGGGAGAAATCACAGGCTAGGAACCCAACAAAGGAATCTGAGGGAGATAAGATGGTGGATGAGGCAGCCGCGCCCATCACGTTAGAAATCTTTGTGGGGTGATGACTCAGGAGTTGGAGAAGTTTGGAAGGCAGATGGTTGACCAATTAGAGCGACAAGGCAAGGAATTAAAAGAATCATTGAAAGGCACTATCACAGAGGCGCTGGGCCCGCTACAGGAGCAGCTTGGCAAAACTGCCAAGGATCTAAGGAACCAGGGTGAGATCTTGAAGGGCATGGAGGAGGCCTTGATGAATCACGAAGACTGGCTGGTCTTGTTGGAAGCTGAAATGCTGTTTATGACGGATAGAAACAAGGGCCTAAAGGCCAAAGTGGACGATATGGAGAACAGGTCGAGGTGTATGAACCTCAGAGTGGTTGGATTGCTGGAGGGAGTGGAGGGCTTGAAACCGACCGAGTATTTCTCGGAAATGTTCTCTCGACTGGTGGGTGGAGATGGCGTGATCGCTCCGGGCTTTGCGACAGAAGCCAAGGCCACCACGCGCAGTGATCGTGCAGTTTTACAACTACCTGAGGTGGGAGTGGGTAATGGAGTGGGCCAAGAAGTGTCGGAATATTGACTGGAATTGGGATACGGTGTGCATATACCAGAAGATTTGTACCAAATTGGCGAAGTGGTGGGCAGCCTTTAACAGGGTGAAGGTGCTGCTGTGCAACAAGGGTGTGCGGTTTGTTATACTGTACCCATCGAAGCTGAGTCATGTTGTGTTCGAAGGACCATTATTTCAACTCGCCGAAGCAGGTTGAGGCCTTTGTCAAGGAACAAGGACTGGGGTGATTTGAGGATAGTTGGTGGGCAGCTTTTTTCTTTCTGGGGTAATTGTAAATATTGTGGGTTATATTTGCTGTTCTCTTTGCAGCCTTGTCATTCGTCTTTGATGGCGGGTTGGATTTTTTGCTTTTCTTTTTTCTCTTTAGGAGAGTAGTTCGATGGGGGATGGTAGAGTGAGGGGGTTTTGAATGTGGTAATTGAAGGGAAGGAGAAACATGGGGCTGGATTCTCTGTTCCTGCGGCTAAGTGCAAACGCCAGCGGGGGAAGCGTGGTATTTCACGACGGGAAAATAGGCGCAAACTGTTCACCACTTCCGGTACCGGTGAGGGTCTAACACTGGCGCTGCGTGAAACACACGCGGCCGGAGAATCACCAGGTCTCGGGCTGCGCATGCGCAGGGCTGACAAGCAGCAGCCGCACACAGCTACACCCCCACAGGTCGCGCCGGAGGGGGTGTACTTGGCACTGGAGGTTGGTCAAGAGTGCCGGAGGGGGTGGAGATTAGACATAGGGTTGTTATCAGACCTGGTGTTCTGTGGGATGATCTCGAGAGCCATGCAGGAGTACATTGCAAACAATGATAACGGGGAGGTCTCACCCTCGATTCTGTGCGAGGCATTGATTTAATTTGATTTGATTTGATTTATTGTCACGTGTATCGAAGTACAGCGAAAAGTATTTTTCTGTGGCCAAGGGAATGTACACAGCATGTACATAGTAGACAAAGAAAGAATAATTGACAGAGTACATTGACAAATAGTACATTGACAAACAGTGATTGGTTACAGTGCGGAACAAATAAAGCAAGTACATAAGCAAGAGCAGCATAGGATGTTCTTACAGGGAATAGATCAGTCCAAGGGAGACTTGTTGAGGAGTCTAGTAGCTGTGGGGAAGAAGCTGTTCCTATGTCTGGATGTGCGGGTCTTCAGATTTCTGTATCTTCTGCCTGATGGAAGGGTCTGGAAGAAGGCAAAACCTGGGTGGGAGGGGTCTCTGACAATGTTGTCTGCCTTCCTGAGGCAGCGGCAGGTGTAGACAGAATCAATGTGCGGGTGGTAAGCTTGTGTGATGCGGTGAGCTGAGTACACCACACTCTGCAGTTTTTTGTGATCTTGGGCCGAGCAGTTGCCATACCAAGCTGTGATGCAGCCGGATAGGATGCTCTCTATCGCACATCTGTAGAAGTTTGTGAGAGTCGATGCAGACATGCCAAATTTCTTTAGCTTCCGTAGGACGTAGAGACGTTGTTGGGCTTTCTTGACTGTTGCATCAACGTCTGTGGACCAGGACAGACTGTTGGAGATGGTGACCCCCAGGAACCTGAAGCTATCGATCATCTTCACTTTGGAGCCATTGATGTAGACGGGGGGGGGGGGGGGGTCGTGCTACGCTTCCTGAAGTCGATGATCAGTTCCTTGGTCTTTCTGACATTTGGAGAGAGGTTGTTTTCGGTAAACGATGCAACCAAGTGATTTATCTCCCTTCTGTAGTCTGATTCATCGTTGTTTGAGATACAACCCACCATAGTCGTTTCATCCGCAAACTTATAGATTGAGTTGGAGATAAATCTTGCCGCAAATCATGTGGATAGGGAATACAATAGAGGATTGAGCACACATCCTTGTGGGTCTCCGATGTTAAGGACTATTGTGGAGGAGGTGCTGTTGCCTATCCTGACAGATTGCGGTCTGTTTGTGAGGAAGTCAAGGATCCAGCTGCACAGGGAGGGGTCAAGTCCAAGATTGCGGAGTTTGGTTATGACCCTTGTCGGGATAATGTGTTGAAGGCATTGAAGGCCTTCGCTAGAAGACCTTCAGAATAAGGTGTTGAAGGCGGAGCTGTACTCGATGAACAGCAGTCTTACATAGGTGTCCTTGTTGTCAAGGTGTTCGAGTGTTGATTGTAGAGCCAAGGAGATAGCATCTGCTGTGGACCTGTTGCGGTGATAGGCAAACCGCAGTGGATAGAGACCGTCTGGGAGGCTGGCAGTGATCCGTCTCATGACTAGGCGCTCGAAGCATTTCATGATAACAGACATTAGGGCAGCCGGCCGGTAGTCGTTGAGGCAGGCTACCTTATTCTTCTTTGGTACTGGTATTATGGTGGTCTTCTTGAAGGAGGTGGGGACCTCAGAGCGGAGGAGTGAGGTGTTGAAGTTGCCTGCGAATACACTCGCCAGCTGGTCTGCGCAGGCTCTGAATGCTCGCCCAGGGACTCCGTCGGGGCCCGTTGCTTTCCGCGGATTCACTTTCAAGAAGGCAGCTCTTACCTCTGAGGCTGTAATAGTGGGTATAGGTGTGTCCAGGGCTGTTGGGGTGGGTGACACTGATGCATTGGCTGGCTGCTCAAAACGGGCATAGAACTTGTTCAGTTCATCAGGGAGGGATGCTCCAGCCCCAGAGATTCCACCTGGCCTTGCTTGTAGCCTGTGATCTCGTGTAAGCCCTGCCATAGTTGTCGTGGGTTTGTGTCATTGGCCTGGGACTCTACTTTGATGGGGTATTGTTTTTTGGCATCCCTGATGGCGTTCCATACGTCTTACCTGGATTTCTTATATAGGTCAGGGTCATCAGACTTGAACGCCTCTGTCCGGAACTCCAGCAGGGAGTGGACCTTTTGGTTGAGCCAGGGTTTCCGATTGAAAGTGGTCATCATGGGAGAGATCATAGCGATTAAGGCACATGCGGATGCGGAGGCTAGGGACGAGCGACAGATATTGTCAAATGAGATTTTAAGTGTGGATCGCAGGTATGCGAGTGATCCTACCCCAGAACTATTGCCGTACCGGAAAGAACTGCAAATGCAGTTCGGCGTGATGTCCACGGACAAGGCGGTGCCGCAATTGAGGCGGGTAAAAGGGGTACTATATGAATATGGGGAGTTGGCTCTTGGCTCATCGACTAAGGCAACGGGGGGCAGACAGGGAGATTGGTCAGGTTAGGGGCCGGGAGGGTCGGCTAGTCCCTGCCTCAGAGGAGGTGAAGGGGGTGTTCAAGGCCTTCGATGAGAAGTTATATCGGTCAGAGCCGCTGGGGGATGGATGAGGGATGGCGGAGTTTTAGGGGATCTGGAGTTTCCTAAGGTGGTGGAGGAGTTGTGGGAGGAGTGTGAGGCCCCGCTATGTTTGGAGGAGATCCAGGGAACATTGAAACAGATACAGTCAGGGAAGTCACCGGGGTCGGATGGGTTCCCTTTGAATATTGTAAAATGTTCATGGATCAGTTGGGTTCTCTGTTGTTGGGTATGTCCAAGGACTCGGTTGAGTGGAGCATTATCCCGGGGACATTGGGGCAGGCGTCCGTCTCGCTACTCTTGAAGAAGGACAAAGACCCCACGGACTGTGGATCATACCATCCGATCTCCCTGCTGAATGTAGATGCCAAATTACTGGCCAAGTTGTTGACTTTAAGACTAGAGCTGTGCCTCCCAGAGGTAGTAGGGGAAGATCAGGCGGACTGTGTGAAGGTGCGGAGGTTGTTGGTAAATGTGTACCGGGTGCTTAATGTGGTGCTTCCTCTTGTAACTAGTCCAGTGCCGGAGATCATTTTATCTCTGAACGCGGAGAAGGTGTTTGACTGGGTGGAGTGGGAAGAATACCTCTTTACGGTACTAGAACAATTTATGTTGGGTCCGGTGTTTGTGTCGTGGGTGCAGTACTTTAGGTGCACCATTTGCTAGTGTCTGTATTAGCAATATGACCTCTTGGAGCCTTTCGGCTGCATCGGGGTACAAGGCAGGAGTGTCCGATATCTCCCTTGTTGTTTGCGATGACAATTGAGCCGTTGGCCATGGCGTTGAGCGCCTCGAAGGATTGGAATGGGATCATTAGAGGTAGGGTGAAACACAGGGTATCATTATATGCCGACGATTTATTATTATACGTTAGGGACCCGGAGAGGTCTGTTGGGAGTATTATGGGGATTCTGCGGTGATTTGGAGCTTTCTCTGTCTACAAGCTGAATATAGGGAAGAGTGAAACTTTGTGATTGGGGCATCAGGGGTGGGGATGGGGTGGGGGAACTGGATTGAGGAAATTGCCATTTTGATTGAAAAGGACTAGCTTCCGGTACTTGGGGGTACAGGTGGCTGGGGTCTGGGGTTGGCTTCAGAAGCTGAATAATACATGTTGGGTGGGGAAGATCAAGGCGCACCTGCAGAGGTGGGATTGTTGCTGGCGGGTCGAGTTCAGTCGGTTAAGTTGAATGTCTTGCCGAGATTCCTATTTTTATTCCAGTGCTTCTCAGTTTGTCAGTCCAAGTCGTGTGTTTGAGAGGTGGACCGGCTTCTCACTGGGTTTATTTGGGCGGGCTAGCTCCCGAGGATTTGGAAGGGGGTGCTTCAGAGGGAGAGACAGGCGGGGGCCTGGCGTGCCAAATTTGTTATATTATTATTGTGTGGCTAACACAAATAAGCTGCTGGAGTGGTGCAAGGATCTGGGGGTGCTTTGGGTCAAGGTGGAGTCGGAATCAGTTAGGGAGACAAGCCTTGGGGCACCAGCGAAGTAGTCAACAAATTCTGTGGTGGTGGCGGCGTTAAAACTCTGGTGGCAGATCTGCCAACATTTCAATTTCAGGGCAGCCTTAAGGCTGACTCCCATTTGTACCAACCACCTATTCGGGCTGGCAAAGTTGGATGCTATATTTGGTGAATGGAAGGAGAGAGGGTTAGAGATGGTGGGGGATTTATTTTTTGGTGGGGTGGTTTGCCAGCTTGGAGGAGTTAAAAGAAAAGCATAGGCTTGTGGACACGGATGGGTTTAGGTCCCTCAAGGTGCAGAGCTGAGTTAAGAAGTTCTTTCTTCTTTCCCGGTGGTAAAACCATCTACCTTATTGGAGTGGATTCTATCCTGCTCAAGGTCAGTGGAGAGGAGTACCAGCGTCTTGTGGGGGAGGAGTTGAGTTCGGTGGAGGGGGTGAAGGTGAAAAGGGTAGAGCAGTTGGGGTCGATTCTAGAAGAAGAGGTATGGAGTGAGGTGCTGAGGAATGTGAGCGTGATGTCATCTTATGCAAAACTGAGCCTCATTCCTTTCAAGGTAGCATTTTGAGTACACCTGACTCAAGGATGAGCCGATTTTCTGGAGTGGTAGCGGACAGGTGCGAGTGCTGCTTGAGGGGGCCCACAGACCACACACACATGTTCTGGATGTGTCCTAACCTGGTGGGGTTCTGGAGGTCCTTTTTTGACACCATGTTGGTGATCCTGGATGCGGTCTTGGAACCCTGCCCACTGACATTGGGTTTCCAATGTGCCGGAAGTGTGGTTGGGGACAGTGGCACAGCGGCGGATCCTGTTGGTCTGGAGGTTGGCGACACCGCCGTGTACTTTGATGTGGCTAGGGGACTTGATGGAGTTTTTGCACCTCGAGAAGGTCAAATACACCGTGAGGGGATCGATTGAGGGGTTCTATCAAAGATGGCGACTGTGTATATTACACTTTAGAGAATTGGTCACTGTTAGCTATTGGGGCGGATTTGTTCACCTGGTGACGGGGTCGTTCTGTGGGTTTGGGGTGGGGGTGAGAGGAGGGGGGGATTGGAGTTGGTATTTTGTGAAAAGTGTTTGTTTATGTCTTGTGTAGCTTCTGTATAAAACATTAAAATCTTAATGAAAATAATTTCCGAAAAAAAAGAACAATCGAAAATGTTGATATTTTCATGAATATAAAAGAAGATTTCTAGGGTCAGCAAGTTTCTTCAGCAGTACGGAGCAATTCTCATTAATTCAATTACTTCAAACTATTTGTTGAAATTTCAACAGTGCACCCTACAGAGAATCATAGAAGCATTGACAGTGATTCTTGATTGCCACATTTAACAGCGCACGTGTGGACTCAAGAAGTTGTTGGCATTACTACTGCAAATGATTAAGTGTGGGAAGCAGAAATGTAATAATGATATAGTAATGGAATGTTTTTTGAAAGTTGGAGCATGCTAGGAAGGTTTCCGAACTGTGTCTTATACATACTGATTTTCCTGTACACAAGTTTATCGACATTAAGGTCATTACCCTTCAAAAATGAATTAATTGTGCAAAGCATATAAGGATGGTT
Source organism: Scyliorhinus torazame (assembly GCF_047496885.1). NCBI lineage: Eukaryota > Metazoa > Chordata > Chondrichthyes > Carcharhiniformes > Scyliorhinidae > Scyliorhinus > Scyliorhinus torazame. The sequence goes on along the minus strand of NC_092713.1, from coordinate 210,296,695 downwards.
CGACATGAATGGAGGAAAACATGGACCCTGAAATAATTCTAAAAAAGTTCAAGAATATGAAACGAAAAAATGAAATGAAAATGAAATGAAAATGGATTATTGTCACAAGTAGGCTTCAAATGAAGTTACTGTGAAAAGCCCCTACTCGCCACATTCTGGCGCCTGTTCGGGGAGGCCGGTACGGGAATTGAACCCACGCTGCTGGCCTGCCTTGGTTTGCTTTAAAAGCCATTTAGCCCTGTGCTAAACCAGTCCCTTATATCTGTCTTCCAGTAAAATATATAATCCTCGACAGACATGCATTCAATTCAACAAACCAAAGAGCAGATGTATCAATACAATCTAACATGGCAACCCTGAAAATCTTGGAGAAGAAATGTGTGTTTGGAACTTTCACTGATGAACTAATCAAGGGTCGAATAGTTTGTGGAATTCACAGTGATTTAGTCTGTAAGCAGCTGCTGCGAGAGAAAGATCTATCATTATAAACAGCCATTTGTATTTGTGTGTTAGACAAACAAAGAGAAAAAAGAAGCAGAGATTTTAGACAGGAAATAGAGGCATTCACAGTACAGGGTGTACCCTGTTCCAACTGCAGTGGCCAGCACTCTCAGAAAGAACAGTTTCTTTCACATATGGCAAAAGGTGCAAAAAATGTGGGAAATGGAACCACTTTGCTAAGTGCTGCAGATCGAAACCACAGCAGCTCTCCTCTGCCATCAGCAACATGGCAGCTGGTCAGTACAGTGAATGAACTGACGCTCAGCCAAAGCAACAAAGCTACACAGCCTCCAACAACACTCTATTGTGAAAGTGTTGACACTGTCACAGAAAAGGAAGAGATCTTCACCACCCTCAACATGATTTTCAATTACGCAAGACTGAAGTTAAAGATTGACACTGGAGCAAATGTCCAGCTGACTGTTACGCGAACTAGACCCATATGAAGCACCAGACCCCCGCACCCAGACGGACCTTGTGGCTTACGGCGGACAAACCATCTGCACTGAATGTGTAGCTACTCTACATTGCACACAGAGCGGTTTCACGTTTCATACAGTTGACCAAAATGTAAGGCCACTACCATGTCTTTGGGACGGCATTACTTTGGGGCTCATTCAACTTGGTCCAGAAGTGTATGCTCTACAACACCCAACCCCACAGATGACAGCATATAGACAGACCTCTTCAACTGTGACATAATTGGTAAGCTACCAGTTGTACACCGTGAGACTGATTATTCGATACCACCAACAGTCTGCTCCGTGAAGCCATGAGCCAAGAAGTAGAAAGTAATCAATGAGCTGTATCAACTGACAGCACCAGGCATCATAACTCTTACTGACGAGGCCCAGAATGGGTTTCAGCAATGGTGGCCACAGTAAACAAAAATGGCACAGTCAGGATATGCATTGACCCTGTACACTTGAACACGGCACTGCTCAGGCCTCATCACCCTATTGGGACAGTGGAACAGGTGACAGCAGATATCCCAAATGCTAATATGTTCAGAATCCTCAGTGTGAAATGTGGGTTCTGGCAGATCCTGCTAGATGAGGAATCTTCAAAACTAACCACATTCATGTCTTCTGTAGGCAGATATTGTTTTCTTTGTATGCCCTAAGGAATACCCACTGGCAGTGAGGTCTTCCAATAGTGCATGGAGCAATTCTTTGCAGGTCAACCCTGATGACATCCTAGTCTAGGTTCATACTATGCAAGAACATGATGAACATCTTCATCTTCTCCTTGGCAGAATCAGGACCATACAGCTGAAACTTAACCCTGTGAAATTCAGATTCCGGGTCAGCCAGGTTCCTTACATGGGTCAGTTACTCGCTGCCGATCATGTAAAGCCCGATCCAGATAACACACTGGTTATACAACAGATGGCCATCCCTGTAGACGAGCATGCCCTGCAGCGCTTTTTTGGGGTGACAAATTATCTTTCTAAATTCATTGCATGTTATAATGAGGTCACTGGGCCTCTTCATCAACTCCTCCGCCAGGACGTCGGACGGTGCTGGCAAGAGCACCACAACGGTCTTCAACTGACTCAACTGGGCAACTTGCAGCCCCGCTGGTGTTACAATACTTTGACATTCGAATATTCATACTTATATCAGCAGACACCTTCCTGCACAGACTTGGCACAGTCTGCATCCAGAATGGCAGTCCAATAGCCCTTGCTTCAAGGCCCCACACTGGCACTGAGACTCGTTGTGCACAGATCAAAAAGGAAATTCTTGCTTTAGTCTTCCGCTGTCAGACATTTCATGACTTCATGGGGCGCGATTCTCCACTTCTGCGCCGGTTGGGAGAATCGCCTGGGCCGCCAAAATTTCCCGCGACGCCGGTCCGATGCCCTCCCAAGCGGCGGGAACGGCCCCGTCGAGTTCCACGGGACGCAGGCCGGGGAATCGCTGGAGACACCCAAAATGGCGATTCTCCGGCACCCCCGCCATTCTCAGGCCCGGATGGGCGGAGCGGCCAGGCCAAAACGGCGGGTTCCCCCCGGCGCAGTCCACACCTGGTCGCTGCCATCGGGAACAGCGCGGGAACGCTGGGGGGGGGCGGCCTGTGGGGGGGGGGGGATCCTGCACCGGGGGGTACCTCAAATGTGGGATGGCCCGCGATCGGTGCCCACCGATCGTCGGGCCGTCCTCTCTGAAGGAGGACCTCCTTCCTTCCGCGGCCCCGCAAGATCCGTCCGCCATCTTCTTGCGGGGCGGACTCAGAGTGGACGTCAACCACTCATGCGCGGGTTGGCGCCGGCCAACCCGCGCATACGCGGGTGACGCCAGTTATGCGGCACCGGCCGCGTCATGTATGCGGCGCCGCCTTTACGCGGCGACAGGGCCTGGCGCGTGTAGATGACTCGGCCCCGCTCCTAGCCCATTATCGGGCCATGAATCGGTCGGGATAGGGGCCGTTTCACGCCGCCGTGAACCTCAACGGCGTTCACGACGGCGTGGGCACTTTGGCGTGGGAGTGGAGAATCCCGCCCCATATATGGTAGGCCTGCATCTGTTGAAACAGATCACCACTCACTCATAACCATTTTTAAAAAGCCTCTCCACACTGCGTCTGCACAACTGCAACACATGATGGTAAAGTTACGGCGTTACAACCGCAGCATCATCTAAAAACGTGGTAAGTAGCTGTACTTGACTGATGCCCTCTTCAGAGCCTCCTTCCCCACTACTGACCAGGCAGATCACGAGGAAGACATCATGACAGTAGAGATGCTGTTCTCTACTAGAAATCAGGAATTTAAAGATGCCTTACAGCTGGACATCACAAGCAGACAATGCACAACGGCATCATAACAGACTAGCCAGAGTCCTCAAGGGAGCTTCGCCGTGAGCTCCGCACATTCTTCACCATCAGAGATGAACTTACCGTACAGGATGGACTGATATTGCTTGGCCAGTGATTCATTCACCCAACACCTTCAACAGAGGCTTACTCGGTTGGAAGCAACCAGATACAGGGCCACGGAATCACCGTACTGGCTCTCCATGTGCGCAGACATGGAAAGAGAAGTTTCCAGATGTGCTCCATGCCGATGGTATCGCGCATTCAAGCTGCATCAAGCAAAAGAACTGTGGTATTTACATGAGTTCCCAGACCTCCCGTGGTCATTCACAGCAGTTGACATCTTCAAATGGAAGGGTGAACAACATTTAGTCTTAGTTACGAAAACAGAAAATGCTGGACAATCTCAGCAGGTCTGACAGCATCTGTGGAGAGAGAAGAGAGCTAACGTTTCAAATCTGGATGACTCTTTGCCAAAGTCAACCAGACTTTCATTCTCCACAGATGCTGTCAGACCTGCTGAGATTGTCCAGCATTTTTTGTTTCTGTTTCAGATTCCAACATCCGCAGTAATTTATTTTTATTTAGTCTTAGTTGATTTGTATTTGGGTGGTTTTAACTTGACCACCTGCCAAACATGTGCCACAATCATCATTACGCTCATGAGACACTTCACCCCACAATGCATCCCACAGAGACTCATGACAAACAACGCTCACCAATTTGTCTCCACTGAATTTCGTAACTTTGCACACGCATGAGATTTTGAGCATATCATGAACAGCCTCCTATATCCACAGTCAAAATGCGAGCAAAGAGGGTAGTACGCTCAGCCAAGCATCTTCAAGCAAAATGTGCTCGGGATTACACAGACTACTAGTATACTGCACTCCTCAGCCTGCAAAATCTATCACAACAGGGCCTGCCCTCTTCAGCATGACCCTGGGCCTAGGTAGGGCGCTCTTTCAGAGGATTGGTGCAGACCCGATGGGCTGAATGGCCTCCTTTTGCACTGTTAGGATTCTATGATTCTTCACAACTACACATCGTTCACAGTTTTTGAGGCAATCAGTGGATATTTTTCCAAAAATTAATGTACAAGAACTCTTTGAAGTCTGTGCTGCACCTGAGCAGGAAGGACTGCTTTATACACTGGATACACAGGAAAATAAATTCCGCGAGTCCAGCACTAACATTTCTTATTTTGATGAAAAACAAATTGCAATAGCCGAACAACTTGCATGTCATAGTGAGTCCTTTTCCTTGTACCTGTGGATAGTGTACATTAAATCCTAAGTTGTTTTCTACCTTAATGCAAGAGGGGCATTACTGTACATTAGAATGACACCAGTGTTCTCAGCACATTACAATGTGACTAATGAGAATACTTCACTAGGAGAAGATTTTGCAAGTATTGATATCACATGAGAAGGGCTGACAGCTGTGATTTAGATAAAATATCAAATTCTAAGGGGACTTAAACTGAGTAAACATATAAAAAATAAGACTGTTAACAAAATCACACTAAATAGATTGATGTAAAATGAGATTGTACTTATATCAGAGATTACACGTCAGATTTTTTTATAAGCATCCACATTCCTCACAGTTACACTGTCGCATATTCAATTTATTTTTATAATAACCTTTTATATCATATACTTTGTATAACATTCAATGGCATCCTCTGATATTACTGAACTGAATTCTCTGCTTCTCGACGTCGGAAATCCGAATCACGATTGGGCGGAGAATCTTGCAAAATTGTAAAATCGAGGTTTGCACTCGGCGCCAATTCATATTCCAGTTCCTCGCTGGCGTCGATATCGATGTTTGCACCCCGCTCTGACGGATCCATGCAAATCCATCATTTACATGGATTTCAATGTCATTAGTGGCTTGGACAGAGAAGGCTCCACTCTTCCTCGATGCTCCGCCCCTCTCAGGCAGAAGTCTTGCGCGCGTGAATTAGTGCAAATGTTGACAAGGGGGCCTGGGCACTATAGCTGCGGAGGGATAGCGGGAGGCTAATAAGACTCTGAGAAACCCGCAAACATTGTCGGGTTTGATGAGGGTTGACTGCCTGGGACGAGGACAGTACCAGGGACCAACTTGGTGCCAGGTATATGGACACGTGGTGTCCCCCTCAGGATTGGGGTGCCTGGCTCAGACCGCCCTTGCTGCAGTCTGTCTTTTAAATGCACTCTTTTGGTGCCCCTTACAGGCCCCAGGCTGTTCACTCTGCTGAATGCTGCCTGTGGCCTTTAAATACTTAGGGAGCCTCTGACCATCTGAGCGCCCACCCAGGCCGCCCCTCTGGACACCCTCATACCTCAGCCCAGCTGTTTAATCAAGGGGATGGATGTGGCCAAACTCAATGAGGGGCCCACCAGACTCCTCAGAAGTGTTGTCCCATGGCAGAGGAAGCAGGGGATCAGCGGAGCTGATCCCAGCCAGAGGCCACCTGCACTGTGGCCTTTGGAGTCCTCCCTGGTTAGCTGTCCCTCTGAGGACAGAGGCCTCACCATTGATCCCACCCCCCGCCACCCCTCCGGATCTGCCGGGTTTTGTTGGGGAGGAGGTCAGCTTCTCCACCCTGTGCTTCGGTGCGGCTGTGGGATCTGATGGAGTTCCTGCTTTTAGAGACAGTGAAATTTACCATAAGAAGGGCAAATGAGCGGTTCTCCATAAGCGATGGGGTTTATTTATTCTGCATTTTGGAGAACTAGATACCATCAAATGTTGGGGTTGGTGGCGGGGATGGGGGGTGTGGGGAGGGAGGTGGATTGGTGGGAGGGGGGGTTTATTTCTGTTTTGTAATGCTTTTCCAATATTAAAATATAAAACATTTGAGTAAAAATACTTCTTTTTTAAAAAAGGATCCATTTCCAAGCTGGTGCACAGGAGTCAAAAGAGGGAGGGAGGCCCCTGAGAGGGAGGGAATGCCTAGCAGCAAGGGGGGGCAGAGCAGCAAGCTGGGGGGGGGGGGGCAGGGAGTGAGAGGCAAGGGAAGAGGGGGGGGGGCAGACAAGGGGCGGCAGCAATGGGGGAAAGCCAGGGGAGACTGCATGTGTAGAGGGGCCCACGGGGGTTGGGGTTGGGGAAGAGAAGGGGAAGGGTAGAATGTACAACAGGTCACCCGTGAAGTTGGTTGGAAAGAGGAAGGAGGTGGTGGCCATCTTGGATAGCCCAAAAACAAAGGGAAACCTGGGTGTGCAGAGGCACGAGATAAGTATGGCTGATCTCACGGGAGAGGGGGGGGAACAAAAAAAAACCCCATCAGGGTGGTCACCTGGAACATGAGGGGACATATCGGACCAGTGAAAAGATCCAGAGTCTTTGCGCAAGGAAAAAAAAATCATAGAATCATTACAGTGTAGAAGGAGGCCATTCGGCCCATCAAGTCGGCACCGACCTGCTGAAAGAGCACCCTACCTATCCCAATAAGCCCACCTAACCTTTTGGACATGAAAGGCCAATTCAGCATGACCAATCCACCTAACGTGCACATCTTTGGATGGTGGGAAGAAACCGGAGCATCCGGAGAAAACCCACGCAGACACAGGAGAAAGTGCAAACTCCACATAGACAGTCACCCAGGGCCAGAATTTAATATGGGTGCCTGGTGCTGTGAGAAGTGCTAACCACTGTGCCACAATGCCACCCCCAAAGCCTGAGGGTCGATGTCTTTCTTCAGGAGACACACCAAAGAGGGAAGGACCAACTGAGGGTAAGGAAACGTTGGGTGGGACAGACATATCAGGTGTGCTTTGACACAAGGGCGATGGGGGTGGCTGTACTGTTCAATAAAAAGGTAGCCTTTACAGCGACGAACATGGTGACTGACCCAGGGGGACACTACACTATGGTTAGTTGAGTCCTAGAAGGGCCTCGGTGGTTTTAGTGAATACAAACGCCCCAAACTGGGATGACGCCGAGTTCATTAAAAAGACCGTTGGGGGAAGGGGGAGAAAAATCAGTAATGGCAAGAGAACTAACCACCTTCATAGAGCTGATGGGGGTGCGGGAGGGAGAGGGGGTTGGGGGGGTGGACCCGTGGAGGTTCAACCACCTGAGAGAGAAGGTGTTCTCCTCCTTCTCCCACGTTCACAAAGCCTATTCCTCATAGGCTCCTTCGTAGCGGGTAAGTTGGTGCTTAAAGGGGTTGGGGGGTGGAATATTCCAGGACAATAATCTCAGACCATGCACCACACTACGTGGAGGTGATGTTGGAGATGGGCCGGGCCCAGCGGCTACCATGGAGGCTGGACACAGCCCTCCTCGCCGACAATGCGTTCTGCAAGAAAATGTCACAAGCCATCAATGGGTATGTAACCTGCAACCAGAACAGGGAGGTCTCTCCCTCCACATTGTGGGCGACACCGAAGGCAGTGATTAGGGGGGAAATAATAGTGTCAACGACTCACAGAGACAAGAGGGAAAGGTCGGCCAGGCAGTAGCTGATTGACTCCATATTGGAAGTGGATCGGTGGTACTCTCCGGCCTCAACCATGGAGCTGCTGTCAGACAGGAAAAAGCTACAATTGGAATTTCAACCTGCTCTCCTCTGGGAAAGCAGTGAACCAGCCCCACCAGGCACAGAGGACCTTGTTTTGAGCACGGGGCCTAGGTCAGCCGCCTGCTGGCATACCAGCTGAGGAAACAGGCTGCCACAAGAGAGATAGCACAGGCCAGGGACGGGAATAGTAGGATGGTCATGGCTCCAAATGAAATCAACGGAGTCTTCGCAACTTTCTACCAGGGATTGTACACCTCCGAGCCCCCATAGGGGGATTCAAAGATGAAACAGTTCCTGGATCGCTGGACATACCAGCCGTGGGGGAGGAAAAGAGGCAGGGACTGGAAACACCGTTAGGACTGAAGGGGATAATGGAATGCATCAATTCCATGCAGTGAGGGAAGGCATTGGGTCCAGATGGTTTCCCGGTGGGCTTCTACAAGAGGTCACAGCAGCACTGGCCTCGCACCTGCGGGAGATGTTCAACGACTCGCTATCAAGTGGGGTCCTGCTGCCCATGGTGGCACAGGCCTCGACTTCATTGATCCCTAAGAAGGACAAAACTCAACAGAGTGTGGGTCATACAGATCCATCTCAATCCTGACCACTGATGCCAAAGTCCTGGCGAAAGTTCTGGTGAGGCAACTGGAGAGTTGCGTGCCATACATAATCACAGAAGAACAGATCGGGTTTGTCAAGGGCAGATAGCTGCCGCCGAACATCAGGCCTGCTAAATGTGATTATGACTCCACCCGGGGAGGAGACATTAGAAGTGATCATCTCTCTGGACGCAGAGAAGGCCTTTGACCAAGTGAACTGGAAGTACCTCATTGAGGTACTTGAACGGTTCAGGTTTGGGCCAGTGTTCACCTCATGGATGAAACTGCTGTACAGTGCACCAATGGGCTATTTCCGGCTGCACAGAGGCACAAGACAAGGATGCCCGTTGTCCCCGCTGCTGTTCGCTCGGGCAACTGAGCCACTGGTCATCACTCTCTAAGGGTTGGTGAGGCATTCAGAGGGGAGGTAGGGAGCACAGAGTTTCACTCGGTGCGGATGACCTCCTCCTCTACATCTCAAACCCCCTAGCCAGATTGGGTAAGATAATGGAACTCTTGAGGGAGTTTGGAGCCTTCTCGGGATACAAACTAAACCTCAGTAAGAGCAAAATCTTCCTGGTAAACCCCCAGGAGGGAGGTGCAGAGCTGGGGACATTGTCGTTCAAACTGGCACTAACCAAGTTCCGATACCTGGGGATCCAGATAGCTCACAACTGGGCATGGCTCCACAAATAGAGCCTGTCTAGCCTGGTGGAGGAGGTGACGAGGAACCTGCAGAGGTGGGACTCGCTCCAGCACTCGCTGGCAGGAAGAGTGCAGACAATAAAAATGAACGTACTGCCAAAGTTCTTCTTCATATTCAGATCCCTCCTGATCTCCATCCCCAAATCCTTCTTCACCAAGGTGGACAAGCTAATCATGGCTTTCATGTGGGCTGGAAAGAAGCCCAGGATCCACAAAACCATCCTACAAAGAGGGTGGCACATGCGGGGGCGGGGGGCTTAGCACTGTTGACCCTCCTGCTTCACTATTGGACAGCAAATGTAGAAATGGTGAGAGGGTGGCTGGGAGAGTCGGAGATGGAATGGGTGTGGAGGAGCCCTCCTGCATTGGAAGCTCCCTCCGGGCACTGGCTACCACCCTACTCCCATTCCCCTCAACCAAGCTCTCGAGGAGCCCAGTGGTGGTAGCCACACTAAGGATCTAGAACCAGCTCAGTCACCACTACAAACTTGGTGATATGTCTATCAATCCATAAATTCATTCCAGCAAAAATAGATGCCACCTACAAAACATGGAGAAAGGACAAAAGGGTGCTGACAGTAAGGGACCTCGACAGAGGCGGTAGAATAGCGATCCTGGGGGAACTAACGGAGAAACTCCAGCTCCCGAAAGGGAACAAGCTCCGAAACTTGCAGCTACGAGACCTCTTCCACAAGGAGGCCATAACTTTCACCCAGCATCCCAGACACACCTTACTGGACAGACTGTTAGAGCAGGGTGAATTAGGGGACGGTAAAAGTGCTGACGTATGGACGACTGTTAGAAGAGTCAAGGGCCCCACTGGATGCGATATGAGAAAGATAGAAGGAAGAACTAGGCCTAGAGATAGGGGTAGAATTTTGGAGCAAGGCACTGCATAGTGTAAACTCCACCTCCTCATGTGCAGGGCTAAGCCTAACGTAGTGAAAGCTGGTGCATAGGGCATACCTAACCAGGACACACATGAGCAGTTTGTTCCCCAGAGATGGAAGGCAAGTGCGAGCGTTGTCAGGGAGACCTGGCCAACCACACCCACATGTTCTGGTCCTGTCCCAAACGGATTGGGTTCTGGGCCACCTTTTTTGAATCCATGTCCAAGGTCGTGGAGGTGAGCGTGGAATCATACCCTTAGTGGTGGTCTTCAGGATGTCGGAGTATCCAGACCTCTTTATGGGGATAGGAGCCGACACCCTGCCCTTTTCCTCCCTGATTGCCTGCAGGAGACTCCTGCTTGGATGGAGGTTGGCAGCAGACTGGCTGTCTGACCTAGCGGAATTCCTGAAACTGGAAAAATTTGAATTTACCATCTGGTGATCGGAGGAAGGGTTCCACTACACATGGAAACAGTTCACCAAGATCTTTGAGGACCCATTTGTGACCAGCAACGAGGGGGGCAGGGAGCAGAGAGGGAGGGTGGAGGGGGGGAGGGAGAACTAGAGGGAGGGGTGGAGCGGGGAGAGTGTGGGAGGGAGGGGAAGAGGTAGCCTCCATAACACAGGGAAAGCGACAGGTGTACGGTAGAATGGGGTGCGGGGGCACACGAGCAGCATTGCAGCAACATGCCCCAAAAGAATGGCAAAGTCCCCAGACTAGACCTCACCACCTTCAGTTGGCCTCGTCCTGAGATGCTGTACGCTGGGTTCGCGTAGTGTCTAGGTTGAATTTGAAGATGTATAATATTTATTTCCGTTATACTTGGATTATATGTGTGATATATTTGTTTGTTATAAAAGGAAAATGTCGCGAGACGACAACGGCAGCGAAATCCATCCGGGAGAAGCAAGTGACAACACCAGCACCAGACCCACTCGCGTATTGCCCCCTGTAATTGTTTCTCCGGCACCCAAATGTATATCTACCTCCCCAGCCCGCCTCCCCCCCCCCCCCCCCCCCCCCCCCACACACACAAACAAACAGATGCCTACTTATGTGTTGTAAATAATATTGCCAATTGAGAATAGAAAAGCAATAGTTATAGGAGATTCAATGGTTAGGGGAATAGATAGGAGATTCTGTGGTCGCGAGCGAGACTCCCGGAAGGTATGTTGCCTCCCGGGTGCCAGGGCCAGGGATGTCTCGGATCGTGTCTTCAGGATCCTTAAGGGGGAGGGTGAGCAGCCAGAAGTCGTGGTGCACATTGGTACCAACGACGTAGGTAGGAAAAGGGGTGTGGAGGTAATAAACAAGTTTAGGGAGTTAGGCTGGAAGTTGAAAGCCAGGACAGGCAGAGTTGTCATCTCTGGTTTGTTGCCGGTGCCACGTGATAGCGAGGCTAGGAATAGGGAGAGAGTGCAGTTGAACACGTGGCTGCAGGAATGGTGTAGGAGGGAGGGCTTCAGATATTTGGATAATTGGAGCGCATTCTGGGGAAGGTGGGACCTGTACAAGCAGGACGGGTTGCATCTGAACCAGAGGGGCACCAATATCCTGGGAGGGAGGTTTTCTAGTACTCTTCGGGAGGGTTTAAACTAATTTGGCAGGGGAATGGGAACCGGATTTGTAGTCCAGCAACTAAGGTAGCCGATATTCAGGACGCCAAAGCATGTAATGAGGCAGTGGGGAAGGGAACACTGACAAAGGAGAGTACTTGCAGGCACGGAGATGGGTTGAAGTGTGTCTACTTCAACGCAAGAAGCATCAGGAATAAGGTGGGTGAACTTAAGGCATGGATCGGTACTTGGGACTACGATGTGGTGGCCATCACGGAAACTTGGATAGAAGAGGGGCAGAAATGGTTGTTGGAGGTCCCTGGTTATAGATGTTTCAATAAGATTAGGGAGGGTGGTAAAAGAGGTGGGGGGGGGGGGTGGCATTATTAATTAGAGATAGTATAACAGCTGCAGAAAGGCAGTTCGAGGAGTATCACCCTATTGAGGTAGTATGGGTTGAAGTTAGAAATAGGAAAGGAGCAGTCACCTTGTTAGGAGTTTTCTATAGGCCCCCCAATAGTAACAGAGATGTGGAGGAACAGATTGGGAAACAGATTTTGGAAAGGTGCAGAAGTCACAGGGTAATAGTCATGGGTGACTTCAACTTCCCAAATATTGAGTGGAAACTCTTTAGATCAAATAGTTTGGATGGGGTGGTGTTTGTGCAGTGTGTCCAGGAAGCTTTTCTAACACAGTATGTAGATTGTCCGACCAGAGGAGGGGCAATATTGGATTTAGTACTGGGTAATGAACCAGGGCAAGTGATAGATTTGTTAGTGGGGGAGCATTTTGGAGATAGTGACCACAATTCTGTGACTTTCACTTTAGTAATGGAGAGGGATAGGTACGTGCAACAGGGCAAGGTTTACAATTGGGGGAAGGGTAAATACGATGTTGTCAGACAAGAATTGAAGTGCATAAGTTGGGAACATAGGCTGGCAGGGAAGGACACAAGTGAAATGTGGAACTTGTTCAAGGAACAGGTGCTACGTGTCCTTGATATGTATGTCCCTGTCAGGCAGGGAAGAGATGGTCGAGTGAGGGAACCATGGTTGACAAGAGAGGTTGAATGTCTTGTTAAGAGGAAAAAGGTGACTTATGTAAGGCTGAGGAAACAAGGTTCAGACAGGGCATTGGAGGGATACAAGATAGCCAGGAGGGAACTGAAGAAAGGGATTAGGAGAGCTAAGAGAGGGCATGAATAATCTTTGGCGGGTAGGATCAAGGAAAACCCCAAGGCCTTTTACACATATGTGAGAAATATGAGAATGACTAGAGCGAGGGTAGGTCCGATCAAGGACAGTAGCGGGAGATTGTGTATTGAGTCTGAAGAGATAGGAGAGGTCTTGAACGAGTACTTTTCTTCTGTATTTACAAATGAGAGGGGCGATATTGTTGGAGAGGACAGTGTGAAACAGATTGGTAAGCTTGAGGAAATACTTGTTAGGAAGGAAGATGTGTTGGGCATTTTGAAAAACTTGAGGATAGACAAGTCCCCAGGGCCTGACGGGATATATCCAAGGATTCTATGGGAAGCAAGAGATGAAATTGCAGAGCCGTTGGCAATTATCTTTTCGTCCTCACTGTCAACAGGGGTGGTACCAGGGGATTGGAGAGTGGCGAATGTCGTGCCCCTGTTCAAAAAAGGAACTAGGGATAACCCTGGGAATTACAGGCCAGTTAGTCTTACTTCGGTGGTAGGCAAAGTAATGGAAAGGGTACTGAAGGATAGGATTTCTGAGCATCTGGAAAGGCACCGCTTGATTAGGGATAGTCAGCACGGATTTGTGAGGGGTAGGTCTTGCCTTACAAGTCTTATTGAATTCTTTGAGGAGGTGACCAAGCATGTGGATGAAGGTAAAGCAGTGGATGTAGTGTACATGGATTTTAGTAAGGCGTTTGATAAAGTTCCCCATGGTAGGCTTATGCAGAAAGTAAGGAGGCATGGGATAGTGGGAAATTTGGCCAGTTGGATAACGAACTGGCTAACCGATAGAAGTCAGAGAGTGGTGGTGGATGGCAAATATTCAGCCTGGATCCCAGTTACCAGTGGCGTACCACAGGGATCAGTTCTGGGTCCTCTGCTGTTTGTGATTTTCATTAATGACTTGGATGAGGGAGTTGAAGGGTGGGTCAGTAAATTTGCAGACGATACGAAGATTGTTGGAGTTGTGGATAGTGAGGAGCGCTGTTGTCGGCTGCAAAGAGATATAGATAGGATGCAGAGCTGGGCTGAGAAGTGGCAGATGGAGTTTAACCCTGAAAAGTGTGAGGTTGTCCATTTTGGAAGGACAAATATGAATGCGGAATACAGGGTTAACGGTAGAGTTCTTGGCAATGTGGAGGAGCAGAGAGATCTTGGGGTCTATGTTCATACATCTTTGAAAGTTGCCACTCAAGTGGATAGAGCTGTGAAGAAGGCCTATGGTGTGCTCGCGTTCATTAACAGAGGGATTGAATTTAAGAGCCGTGAGTTGATGATGCAGCTGTACAAAACTTTGGTAAGGCCACATTTGGAGTACTGTGTACAGTTCTGGTCGCCTCATTTTAGGAAGGATGTGGAAGCTCTGGAAAAGGTGCAAAGAAGATTTACCAGGATGTTGCCTGGAATGGAGAGTAGGTCTTACGAGGAAAGGTTGAGGGTGCTAGGCCTTTTCTCATAGAGCGGAGAAGGATGAGGGGCGACTTGATAGAGGTTTATAAGATGATCAGGGGAATAGATAGAGTAGACAGTCAGAGACTTTTTCCCCGGGTGGAACAAACCATTACAAGGGGACATAAATTTAAGGTGAAAGGTGGAAGATATAGGAGGGATATCAGGGGTAGGTTCTTTACCCAGAGAGTAGTGGGGGCATGGAATGCACTGCCTGTGGAAGTAGTTGAGTCGGAAACATTAGGGACCTTCAAGCAGCTATTGGATAGGTACATGGATTACGGTAAAATGATATAGTGTAGATTTATTTGTTCTTAAGGGCAGCACGGTAGCATTGTGGATAGCACAATTGCTTCACAGCTCCATGGTCCCAGGTTCGATTCCGGCTTGGGTCATTGTCTGTGCGGAGTCTGCACGTCCTCCCCATGTCTGCGTGGGTTTCCTCCGGGTGCTCCGGTTTCCTCCCACAGTCCAAAGATGTGCGGGTTAGGTGAATTGGCCAATGATAAATTGCCCTTAATGTCCAAATTGCCCTTGGTGTTGGGTGGAGGTGTTGAGTTTGGGTAGGGTGCTCTTTCCAAGAGCTGGTGCAGACTCAAAGGGCCGAATGGCCTCCTTCTGCACTGTAAATTCAAAGATAATCTATGATTAATCTAGGACAAAGGTTCGGCACAACATCGTGGGCCGAAGGGCCTGTTCTGTGCTTTATTTTCTATGTTCTATGTTCTAACCACTGCGCCACCGTGCCGCTCACAACCATTTGCATGCCTTGACTCCATTTCCGAATAGCACCCTCAATGGGAACACGAATCACGCGCAATTCAGTCCTGGCGGCAACACTTTCTCCCAAATGGAGAATCCTGCCCACGGTCTCCTTCTCCAACACTCACTGATATTTCCATTTTGTTTGTGTAATATTCTGCTGCATAACTTTGTGCTCTACAACACCCTGCCTGTTCTATCAACATCAACCATATACTGCCTATCCAAATAAAAAGCAACAGTTTCTCAACTCAGTTAAACACGCGCTCCAGTATTCCCACGCAGAAGCATATTGGAACATATTCAAAACGCCATTTACAATATCGCTCTTTCACCATATGGGAAGTAAGAGTGGAAAAGTGCTGACTAGTTTGAGGTTAGCATCACTGTGATGGAACCTGCCATTGAAGCTAAACAGATGCACTCACTAAGGCCTAATCAAAGTAAAGTCAAACAGACTGCTAGGCAGTACGCCAGTGACAACAGGTTACAACTTTGCCAGAATGTCCTAGGTGTCCAGGGAATGCAAGGGGCATGTACAAGGCATCAAGCACGAGCAGCATGGTAGTACAGTGGTTAGCACAGTTGCTTCCCAGCTCCAGGGTCCCAGGTTCTGTCATGATATTCAAGTGAACATCACAGCACATACACACATACATAATGATGGACAGATCAACGGACCAATTAGCACACACAACAGCCAATCACAGACAAGAGCATACACAGTCCAAAACAAGGAACACGACACTTCCTGGGCAGTCCATCAGGAGACGGCTCAGGGCACAGACCTCATTGCCAGCCACTCAGACAGTCACCATGTGCTGAGTACCAGAGTTTACTATGTCAATAGTTAAATGAAATAAAACTGCGTTGTACCATTCGCAACCGTGTTGGTTCGTCTGTGTCTCAGGGTACCCAACACTTCAGGTTCGATTCCCGGCTTGGGTAACTGTCTGTGCGGAGTCTGCAGGTTCTCCCCTAGTCTGCGTGGGTTTCCTCCGGGTGCTCCGGTACACCCCCACAAGTCCCAAACAATGTGCAGGTTAGGTGGATTGGCTATGTTAAATTACCCTGAGTGTCTAAAAAGGTTAGGTGGGGTTACTGGTTTACGGGGACAGGGTGGAGGTGTTGGTTTACATTGGGTGCTCTTTCCAAGGGCCGGTGCAGACTCGATGGGCCGCATGGTCTCCTTCTGCACTGTAAATTTTATGATATGCTTCTATGAAAAAGGCAACAGATCCAACATCAAAGAAAATGGATCGGTTGAAATTGAGGAGGTCATCACCGACTGCAATAAACAGTTGGGAAGATGTGTGGAACATTGTACTCTATGGGAGAACACTGTTACCAAGGAATCTCTAGACACCATGGCAGTGTTGGATATTGAATCCACAGTGGCGGAGTTTAACAAAGCCACCAGGAAGTGGCAGTGCCCCAAGATATGTGTGATGTAAAGATTGTACACAAGAATGTTATGGGCGAGGCGTTTTCAGAACCCCAAAATGTATCATGGAGTTCAATCAACCTCTCCCTTTAATGTATTTGTTGCTTTTCCGAGCACGCGGCTTTTTCCCTAGGTGTGGGATTACAATTATGGACATGTGGGTTTTTAAACACAACACCCTGTTTATTTCATGAACTCAACTTAACATCTTAAATAAACATTGGATCTCTTAAAACCCCTTACTTCAAAGACAACTCAGAAAATATTGCAACAGTAAATACTTCCTTAAAATGTTCCTTCAAACTTCCAAGAGACTTAACACCTTTAAACAGTATCATATCATGTTAAAGGATATATATAGTTTCTGTAGAATGGCAGAGACTGTCGCAAACTGGCTTTCTACTTTTAAACTTTTCTCAGCAAAACCAGCCAGGCACTTTTTAGCTGCTCTCAGAAAACCAAATTGCAAAACTTGCAGCTCTCTGGAAACACACAGACACTGTTTTTTAAAACCGAAACTAAAAACCTGCAAAATGGCTGACCTAAAGCCCAGCCCCACCCACTCTCTGACATCACTGTTTTCTTAAAGGTCCATTGCTTACACATCCATTTCTTAAAGGCACTCTTGCATGACACCTCCCCCAAGAAAAAAAAACCAATCAACTTCAAGATGGTTTCATTTTTCACTTTTGCACCATCCACTAAGAAATGCACACAGTAAATATACATTTTCAATTAAAGAAAACAACACACACAAACAGGTATAATAATATAGTCAATTTTTCTTTGTTCTTCTTCCTCCAACCGAAATCCTTCTTGATTGATCACATTCATGACAAAGCATCGGCTATCACATTTTCCCGTCCTGCCATCTGTACTATTTTTAAATGAAATGGCTGTAACAACAAACTCCAGTGAAACAGCCTTGCATTGTTATTCCGGAATCGCCCCAAAAACGTCAAAGGATTATGATCCGTATATATTATAGTGTCAGATGGATTGCTGGTCATATAAATGTGAAAATGTTGCAAAGCCAGCACCAAACTCAAAGTCTCCTTCTCAATCGCCGAATACTTTTTCTGGTGAGAATTCAATTTCTTTGAAAAATAACCAACAGGCCGCTCTAGCCCTTTGTCGCTGTCTTGTAGAAGCACCGCACCTACGCCCACATCGCTCGCATCAAAAGCCACTTTGAATGGTTTGGTATAATCTGGGATGACTAACACAGGAACAGTGGTTAACACAGCCTTCAGGCCGTCAAATGCCTTTTGACACTCCGCTGTCCACTGGAATTTGTTACGCTTCTTGAGCAAGTCCATCAGTGGAGCGACCACACTGCTAAAATTTGGTACAAATTTCCGGTAAAATCCACTCATACCAAGAAATTGCACTATTTCCCGTCGTGTCGAGGGTATCGGAAACTCCCCAATAACTTTTGTTTTCACATCCCGTGGGGCCAGTCGACCCTGTCCGATTGTATGGCCAAGGAAAGTGACTTGGGCTTTTCCAAATTCACTTTTGGCTAGGTTTATCATCAAACCCGCCTCCTGAAGTCGATCGAATAACTCCCTCAGATGTTTTAAATGTTCTTTCCATATCTGGAAGTTGAAAATAAAAGCAGATTGTCCCACTTTCTCCATGCAATCCTTCAATGGTGGGACAGGATAAGAGTCCGTTCTTGTAACTGCATTCACCTTTCTATAGTCCACACACAACAGTTGGGTACCGTCTGGTTCAGGTACCATCACTATGGGTGAGCTCCATTGGCTGCAACCCACTTCAATTATGCCATTCTTCAGCATACTCTCAATCTCTCTGTTAACCTGTACCAATTTTAAAGGATTAAGTCTATATGGATGTGGTTTGATAGGAACAGCATTTCCCACATCTACATCATGTATAGCCATTTTAGTACTTCCCAGTTTATCTCTACAAACTTGCCCATGTGATATCAATAACTCTTTCAGGTCAGTTCGTTTTTCCTCTGGAAGGTAATTTAACAATTCATCCCAATTTTTAAGAACATCCTCATATTCCAATTTAATTTGAGGTATGTCAAATTCACAGTCATCTGGATTTGGTTCGTCACTTTGAGTTAGAATCATTAAAACCGCGTCCTTTTTCTCTCCTTCCCTTTCAAAGTACCTTTTAAGCATATTCACATGACACACTCGGTGAGTCTTCCTTCTATCTGGTGTTTTTACCACATAATTCACCTCACTTAATTTCCTTTCAATCTGATACGGTCCACAAAACCTAGCTTTTAAAGGCTCCCCTACAACACGAAAACTTTATCCCCACTGGGAAAACTACGAACTTTGGATTTCTTGTCCGCTACCCGTTTCATCACATTTTGTGCAACTTTCAAATGTTGTCTAGCCAATTCACCTGCTCTATTTAATCGTTCCCTAAAATTTGACACATAATCCAATGGTGTAATTTCTGATTTCTCACCCACCAATTTCTCCTGAATCAATTTAAGTGGTCCTCTTACCTCATGACCAAAAATTAGTTCAAAAGGACTAAGTTTGGTAGGCTCATTAGGTGCATCCCTAATTGCAAACAATATGAATGGAATTCCTTTATCCCAATCCTCTGGATAATCTTGACAATACGCCCTCAAGATGTCTTTAATGTTTGATGCCACCTTTCTAACGCTCCCTGCGATTCTGGATGGTACGCAGTTAATTTAAATTGTTTTATTCCTAAGCTAGCCATAACTTCTTTGAATGACATTGAAGTAAAATGTGTTCCTTGATCCGATTGAATTTCTGTGGGTAGTCCATATCTAGTAAAGAATTTAAGTAACTCCTCCACAATCCTTTTAGCTGTAATATTACGTACTGGAATGGCCTCGAGAAACCTAGGAGACACAGCCATTATAGTCAAAAGATATTGGGCGGGATTCTCCGCAATCGGCGCGATGTCTGCCGACCGGCGGCAGAAACGGCGCAAATCAGTCCAACATCGCGCCGCCCCAAAGGTGCGGAATTCTCCGCACCTTGAGGGGCCGAGCCCTGACCTTGAGGGGCTAGGCCCGAGCCGGACTGATTTCCGCCCCGCCAGCTGGCACGGAAATGACTTCGCCGGGCGGCGCATGCGCGGGAGTGTCAGCGGCCGCTCACGGCATCCCTGCGCATGCGCAGTGGAGAGGGTCTCTTCCGCCTCCGCCATAGTGAAGACCATGGCAAAGGCGGAAGGAAAAGAGTGCCCCCACGGCACAGGCCCGCCCGCGGATCGGTGGGCCCCGATCGCGGGCCAGTCCACCGTGGGGGCACCCCCAGGGGCAGATCGCCCCGCGCCTCTCCCAGGACCCCAAAGCCCGCCCGCGCTGCCTTGTCCCGCTGTTCAAAAGGTGGTCCAATCCACGCCGGCTGGCATGGGTTGACAGCGGTGGGACTTCGGCCCATCGCGGACTGGAGAATTGCACTCTTGCATGACAAGAACAAGGGCGACAGCAGTGATTATAACAGCTATCGAATCATCTCCTTGTGGAGCATTATAGAAAAAGTAATTGCCTGTGTTTCCCTTGTCAGACTACAGATCCTGGTTAAACACATCTATCCTAAGTCCCACCGTGGTTTCAGAACTGTAAAATCTACGATTGGCCTGATCTCAGATTGGCAGCTGCAAGAGAAATACTGTGAACAAAGGCAACCACTATACGCTGCCTTCTTCGACCACACCAAGGTGTTCGACCATGTGAGCAGAGGCAGTCAATTTAAACTGCTGGAGAAAATGGTCCAGGTGTTGCCATTCCTCAAAACTATCAACATCGACAACATGGCGCTCGAGGTTACTGATATCTTCCCATATCTAGGCTTCACAATCACTAACAATCTGTAACTTGATGCTGAAAGCAACATACACATTGCAAAAACTGCAGCTATTATGCCCAAGGTGAGCAGGAGAGTGTCAATCAACAGCAACCTGCCTGAGAACACCAAACATATAACATTCACTGGTATGCTATACCTACCTACCAGAAGTCTCTCACATTCGCACTCTGTATAAAACATCCTTGACTGAGACACTTCTCCTGCAAGTCTGTCTATCTTTATCATTTTCCTTTCTGTATCATATCAGTCTCAGCACCATTTCTTTGCCCCGTTTTCCCTTCAGTATAATGCCCTTACTTTAGACATAACAACAGTCTCTTATTTATTTATTAGGTCGCAAAATTACATAACAGATTCAAATGCTTCATATTGTAATTAATTTTAGCAATACACAGAACAATGTTCAAAGCTAAAACCAAAATAAACCAAGGACCAGCAGAGAAGTCATTTTCTGGTAATACACATTTATTTTTAAAATCTAAAGCCAATGGTAGTTCATTTTCTCGTGGAAGAATATTTGTCCATTAATATGAACACTCCTGACACATAAACAAGTGCTAAAATGCATTTAGCAATAAATTAAAATAAATAACCCCCGTTTCCTTGAGACCCTCGTTATACTGAATGCCTAATGCCAGGTGTTTGTTTTGTAGATAAAAGGTTTTTCATTTGGGAAAAGGAATGTCCTGACTGTGAATAAACTGCGAGGGTCAGATGACCCTTGGAAAAACAAACACATACTTTAGTTACCCCTGGTCTTATTCTTGTGGTGGAACTGTTCCATGAATGGGAAAGGAATGTTGAAGCCATACTTTCAATGGAAAGTGAGATGGTATCAGTGAAAGCAATGGAGAGAAGGTTCCTTGCGTGTGTGCCTCTGTGCACTAAATAACTCAGTGTTAATGAGGGGTTTCAATCTCAATTATCGAAGGACGTCAGCCCTTCTTGTCAAAAATAGCCTGAAAACTGTCCGGCACACATTTAACTGATGCACTTCTATACAGAACCAACAAGCAGTCATATAGTTAACTCCGTACTATAATCACAGAAACAAAAGATGCTGGAAATACTCAGGAGGGAGATTAAAATGTTTCAGGTTGATGATCTTCATCAGAATTGGAAGTATTTAGAGACGTAACAGATTTTGAGGGTGGCAAGGAAGGAGAGGCAGAAGAGATTAAAACTAGGTGGAGGCAGAGGGCGCAGTTCAGCGGACTTAAAGCTAAGTCCGGTTTCAGATGCGTTTGGTGGGGTGTTTCTTGGCGGCTACAGCGCCGAAATTCACCCTGCCAATCACTGGCACTTTTCTGTTTTTTGGACATCGGGAGTTTCTCGCCACCATGTCACTTTAGTTGATTTCCTGCTTACGAGCTGGACCGGCTCCTCACTCTTCGGGCGCCATTTTGACTTGCAGCCCCAATCTTTGCAACCCTCCGCTTTCAGGCCCCCCCCACCACTATATGAACCCCCACTCCCTCTGAGACAATGGCACCTTGGCACTGCCAGCCTAGCATCCTGGCAGTGTCTCTGGCATCCTGGCAGTGGCCAAGGTTCCCAGATGCCGGGGGATGTGCCAAGGTACTACGCTGCCTTGTCCCCGATCTCCGAGGGATCTATAATAGCCTACGAGACCTCCCAAGGTGCCGTCATGCCTGATCCACGTCTGTGGAAATCAGCGTTAAATGGCACCAGGTTGAGGTCTCGCAGGCACAGCCATTGATGTTGACTCATGGGCACCAGGTGACAGTGGCATCTGGTGACAGTGACAGTGGCTCATTTAAATATGCTGATGTGAATCCCGCCCAGTGGGAGCCAGATCCAGATCGTGCTGCGCAGAGTGAGTCGGGTGACACTCGATCAACCAGGCGCCCAGCATGGAGCCTGGTTTGGGGCTCTCGCGGGATTCACCCATTGTGCCCGGCTTCCTGCTGGGCACAACACAGTGGCTGAATCACACCCAGAGGTTATGATCTGAAACTGTTGAACTCAGCATTGAGTTTCTGAGGCTGTAAAGTGCCTCGTCGAAAGGTGAGTTTCAGTTCCTTTAGGTTATGTTGAGCTTCCTTGGAACACGAGGAGGAGGCTGAGGACAGAAAGATCAGAGCGGGAGAATTAATGTGACAAGTGACTGGAGTTTGGGGGTCACGCTTGCAGACGCTCTGCAAAGCAATCACCCAATCTGTGCTTGATGTCACCAGAGGAGTTTGCATTGTGAGCACTGAATGCAGTACAGTCTACTAAATGGAAAGAATTTGCATATTCTCCCTGGGTCTGTGTGGGTTTCGTCTGAGTGCTCCGGTTTCCTCCCACAGTCCAAAATTGTGCAGATTAAGTGGATTGGCCATACTAAATTGCCCCTTAGTGTCTAAAGGTTAGATGGGGTCATGGAGATAAGGTGGGGTAGTGAACCTAGGTAGGGTGCTCTTTCGCAGGGTCAGTGAAGACTCAATGGGCTGAATGGCCTCCTTCTGCACTGTAGGGATTCTATGATTCTATGCAGTACAAGTGAATCGCTGTTTCACCTGTAAGTATGTTTGAGGCCTCAGACTGTGTGAAGGGAGGAGGCAAAAGGGCTGGTGCTGCATTTCATGTACTTGCATGGGAAGGTTTAGGCTCATTGGACTAATTGGGAATGAGTAATGGACCAGTGTGTGAGGGAAGAAGGTCCTTTCAGTATGCTGCCAAGGGAGAGGGAGAGGTATTTGTTGACAGAATCATGCTGGAGATAATAGAAATGGCAGAGGATGATCCATTGAATGTGGAGGCATGTGGGGTGAAATGTGAGGATAAGCGGAGCTCTATCATGGTTCTGGAAGGGAGGAAATGAGGTGAGAGCAGAAGTGGGTGAAATGGAACGGACACAGTTGAGGTCCCTTTTAGCCTATCATCATGAAATGTTTCGAGAGGATGGTCAAGAGACACATCAGCTCCATACTCCCAGAATGCCTTGATCCACTGCAATGCGCATACCGCCACAACCGGTCCACAGCAGATGCCATCTCCCTGGCCCTACATTCATCCCTGGAGCATCTTGACAACAAGGACTCCTACATCAGACTCCGATTTATTGACTACAGCTCTGCCTTCAACACCATAATCCCAGCCAAGTTCATATCAGGGGCGAAATTCTCCCCCAACGGCGCGATGTCTGCCGACTGGCGCCAAAAACGGCGCCAATCAGACGGGCATCGTGCCGGCCCAAAGGTGCGGAATGCTCCGCATCTTTGGGGGCCGAGCCCCAACATTGAGGGGCTAGGCCGGTGCCGGAGGGATTTCCGCCCCGCCAGCTGGCGGAAATGGCGTTTATTGCCCCGCCAGCTGGCGGAAATGGCGTTTGTTGCCCCGCCAGCTGGCACGGAAATGCGGCGCATGCGCGGGAGCGTCAGCGGCCGCCGACAGTTTCCCGCGCATGCGCGGTGGGGAGAGTCTCTTCCGCCTCCGCCATGGTGGAGGCCGTGGCAGAGGCGGAAGGGAAAGAGTGCCCCCACGGCACAGGGCCGCCCGCGGATCGGTGGGCCCCGATCGCGGGCCAGGCCACCGTGGGGGCACCCCCTGGGGTCAGATCGCCCCGCGCCCCCCACTGGACCCCGGAGCCCGCCCACGCCGCCTGGTCCCGCCGGTAAATACCAGCTTTGATTTACGCCGGCGGGACAGGCAATTTCTGGGCGGGACTTCGGCCCATCCGGAGGCTTCGGCGGGGGCGGGGCCGGGATTCACGGCGGCCAACGGCCATTCTCCGACCCCCCGCCGGGTCGGAGAATGACGCCCCAGAACTCCAAAACCAAGGATTTGGCTCCTCACTCTGCAACTGAATCCTCGACTTCCTGACCCATAGACCACAATCAGCAAGGATAACGAACAATACCACCTCCACGATTGTCAATCCCCACAAGGCTGCGTACTTAGCCCCCTACTATACTCCCTATACACACACGACCGCGTGGCAAAATTTGGCTCCATCTCCATCTCCACCTGCCAGACCGAGGATGCCATTGAAGACTCTGGCTGAGCAGGGGACCCTGAGACATATAGAACAAAGAACAAAGAACAATACAGCACAGGAGCAGGCCCTTCGGCCCTCCAAGCCTGCGCGATCACGTGTCCTATCTAGCCCAACCTCCTGTATTCTTCGGTACCCCGTCTGTTCATGTACCTATCCAGATAAGTCTTAAAGGTCGCTAACGTATCTGCCAGATCGTGCCGCACCTGGAACTGGGGAGTATGGGGGAGGACACCCGTTCCTGGTGGCTGTCAAGGTGACAGTCGCCCTGAACATTTTCGCCATGGGTTCTTCCAGGTGCTGAGTGTGGACCTGTCAGAGATCTTGCAGACCTCGGTACACAGGTGCATCCATACCGTAATGGAGGCTCTGTATTCCTGGTCAGCACAAAATATCAAATTCAATGTGGACCGAGCTCACCAGAATGCACGGGCAGTGGGGTTTGCCGCCATGGCCGGGATGCCCAAGGTCCAGGGATGATCGACAGGACGTATGCCCCCCTACTAGCATCGGCTTATGAGGGTCCGGTCTTCACAAACCGAAAGGGGTTCCACTTGCTGAACGTACGTACGGTGGTGTGCAACCATGAGATGCACATAATGCACGTTTATGCCCGATACCTGGGTTCCCGACACCCTCAATGTGTACCCTGGGATGAGGGGTTGGCTCCTGGGTGAGAGGGGTTATCGCTGTGGTCATGGCGATCATGATGATTTGGAGGCCACAGACCAACACGGAGACCCGCTACAATGATGCCCACACAGTGACCAGGGGCGTGATCGAGCGGTGCATCAGCATGCTGAAGATGTGGTTCAGGTGCTTGGACTGCTCTGGAGGGGCGCTCCAGCACAGCACTCGGACAGTCTCCCACATCATGGTGTCTGCTCGTCGTCCACAAATCATGCAGCAGAGGGGTGACATGCTGGAGGAGGGGGATTAACACCAGGCCTTGTCCAACAAGGAGGATGCAGGGGAGGGCCAGGATGGGCAGGCCATGGGGCCTGGGCAAGCACAGAAGGCCGCACAACAAATGCTCCTGGACTGCACGGGCACTTGATACTCTAATTGCCTCCAGGTTTGCAATCGAGGCCCACCGATCGGCGGGCCGGCCTCTCTGGCTGGGAGCCTCTTTTCTTCTGCACCGGGCCCTGTAAATCCTGCGCCATGTTGCGTCGGGGCCGGCGCATTGAAGGAAGCCACTGCGCATGTGCGCGTTGGCGCTGGTGCCACTGCGCATGCGCGGATCCCGTGGCGCCACGTTCATGACAGGATCAGCAGCTGGAGCGGCGTGAACCGCTCCAGTGCCATGCTGGCCCCCTGTAGGGGCCAGAATTGCTGATCCTGAGGCAGTGTTGACGCCGTCGAGAAACGCAACGGCGTTTCTGACGGGCCAACACTGAGCCTCAGGATCACAGAATCCCGCCCCAGATACCAAATCCGAATAATACCACAACCAGAAACACTGTGTAGCTCTATTTTGATTAGAACACGGTCTAAGACTCAATGCAAACAAAGTGCCGAAACCAACATACCACAGCCTCCATCAAAGGTCACCGTGAGTAAAGCAGGATGGATAAGAAAACTGCCGATATGTTACAGAGACTTATTAATTTATTGCTCTGCATACATTCAGTCGCAATATTATTTTCTTTTGCTGTCATATAAATAGTTTGATCCTTTTAAAGGTAAACATTTAGTTAGAATAAAGGGGATGTTGTGATAAGATGTGCATGCACCTTTAAGAGCTGTATCTTAAATTGTTGTTGATTATTACTACCTCGACAGGATGTGATGTATTTATCTTATGACTTGTGGGCAGTCTGCAAGCTGCAGGACTAGCAATTAGATGTACAATACACAGGGCTGGATTCTCCGCTGGCGGGATTCTCCGTTGCGCCAGCAGCGTGCCCACCCCCGGGAATGTCCCGATGGTGTGGGGCTGCCCACAATGGGAAACCCCGTTGGCTGGCTGGCGGGACGAAGAATCCCGCTGCCAGCGGGGACGAGCCGCACCAGCTTTTTGGTGCGGTGGGGTAGAAATCCCGCCCAAAGTCTCCCAGTTAACTCTATCTGTATATCATCTTATATTCAAATAAAGAATGCACATTATTGTTTCACCAGCCCCTGTATATGACTGGTACATTTATAACAAAGAGTAGAACGTAACAGAGGGCATGATGCTCAGTATTATTGGAGCAGCTATGACTGAGGCTGTAGCCAGCAACAAACTTGAAACAATAATTGAGGATGTTGGCATGCTTACATTTAATCCATCTTCTCATATTCTATTTCCCTTTCATACCACAACATATTATAATTTGCAAGCTGCAAATGGTTTAAGGGCAGCTCTTGCTTTCTATCCCTGACTTCAGCACGGCCCTCTCCTTTCAGATATCCAAGAACTGCAACCTGACCGAGCAATGGTGCAGGATCTTAGTAATAGTAGAAGAGACTAATGACAAAGAAACACACTTATACTCGCAATCACCAGATACTGACATGGTAGTTTAGAGATTGGATCTGCCTGTGGTGGCACCAGGCTGGCAGAAGGCAAGGTTGCAAATGAAATTTGCTGCAGATAATGTCAATAGGAGAGAATTCTTTGTACAGTCATGGCTCACGTCGCCAGCCGGTAGCCCTTGTCATCATCCATGTGATCTCTAGTGTGCTGCCACCCTGTGACCTCTAATGGTGGCTCAAATGTTGATGCTACAGTGGACCGGTTCAGAATAAAATCATCTTGATGACTCCCAGGAAAGTGTGCATTGACGTGCATGATCACAAACCAGTTGCACATTGAGGAAAGAGAACCCTTTGCAGCTGTGGTACATCTGAGTGTTTAGATGTGGTGACTACAAAGCAACATATGCACAGTGCACACTACACTATGTGGAAGTTAGTTCGCTATCCTGTCAAAGCCAGGTGCACACCAACCTCTATCTCCCTAGAAAGAGAGAAGGCAATGTATTTCCTTCCCTAGGCATACAACAACATGTTAGTGACCTCTCTTGTAACACCAGTGTGTTATGTTCTGTGTTATGGCTGTAGTACAGATGCACACATAACATCTAGTTCTTTGACTAGTAAGATAATCTATTAACAAGATCAACACGTATAAGATAACTAACAAACTGTAAAACAAACGGTAACTGATAATTGAATTCTCCTGGAGCTACTTCAATGCGACTGTCCTCTAGCATGACTCACTACCAACTGCCGGATCTCTCCAGTCACATGGCGGATCTCTATCGCCACCTGCTGGTCAGAGGTCATACCGATAACTATATACATTAATAGATAACTATATACATTGATGTGCACATGCATTTCACCACACAATGGATGCCAAACTGAGATGCTGGAGATGTCCTTGCTTAATTCTGCTTGGATGGAGCCTGATGCAAAGAAGCTCATAGCCACAGACATCATCACAGTCACTGGCTGTGCTCTGAGGCTGCATGTCTGCCTGCAACATGTGGCAAATTTCAGTGAGCAGTTCCTTGCTGAATGCTGTGGCCAACACCATACAACATTTGCGGGCTTAACCACGATGCAGCTTCTGATGGGCTAATAATGCATCTTCTATTTGCATCACAAGCACAAGTTCTTAACCACACGCAACACCCTAGCTGTGGACTTTACCAACTTCAAATATCAGTACAAACCGTTAAACGCTATGGTTACCACAGCAGCAGGCACCGGTACAATTAAATCAGCGACTGATTGACAATCATTTCACAGGGCATTGGGGAGGGTTCCTTCCTGCTGCTCAATGCATGTTCTGTGCAACGTTAAGAGTGGATGTTTACATGAAGCATTGAGGTCTTAAATGGTACCACTAGAGTCAAATCAGCATGACATGGTAACTGACATCACAAACTTCACAGTCTGGATACTTCTGACATGTACTACCAACGCTGCTGCCACTGACATCTCCAGAATGATGTCCCACATGGTCCAGCCTGAACTGTGCATACACAGTGTGGATGCTGCTTTGGATGTGAGAGAATGCCATTTGCACTGGAACTTCAGGCCCTATGGAGTTGATTTATACAGCTGGAGAATCAGAGGGAGGTGAGGGTAATATCGTGTAATATTGCTTTAATTTCAAAAGAAATTGAAACTTGAGTTTTGAAGCCTGTTATTCAGATCCCCTAGGTTCTGTGACAAAAAACCTCAAACATCTTTTCAACGTAATTCAGACAGAGGAAGAGCGATAGAGAATGACACAAATAGAGAGAAATATATGGGCGCAGACATTCTGGCTGAGGATTTGGGGCCTCTGAAATGTTGACACCTATTGTTGGAGGAGCAAATGGGAATGGGGGAACTACGTGGAGTGTTAAGGGGGAGGGGAATGTGATTGAAGCAAGGCAAAGGCAGAATAAAATGGTTGAGTGGGATGGGCGGCACGGTGGCGCAGTGGTTAGCACCGCTGCCTCGCGGTGCAGAGGACCCAGGTTCGATCCCGGCTCTGTGTAACTGTCCGTGTGGAGTCTGCACAATCTCCCCGTGTCTGCGTGGGTCCCACCCCCACAACCGTCCCTTAACTCGAAAGAAATGTTTTTAAAGCTGAAGTGGCGGCAAACGCACAAAAACAAAACAAAAAAATGACCAGGAGATGCAAGTGACATCGGGGGCACCACCCAGGTGCCCCTCCCACCCGGCTTTGTTCTGCGTATTTTGCTTGTATGTATTTAAAGAAAAAACGAAAAGAAGGGGGGAGAACCCCCCCCCCCCCCCCCCCCCCCGCCCCATGGCATGTGTAATGAAACTTTCTCTTCATTGTTTCTCTGTACATACACTTCCCCTGTTTTTATTTTCCCACCCATTTCCTTTTTAGTTTCATAGTGTGTTTGTTATTTCTTTTGGTTTCTCTGTGTGTACCTCTGTAAATATACCGTGTATAAAACCCAACAAAAAACATTCTTAAATAAATAAATTAAATGTTTTTAAAAAGTAATTTGTAAGAAAGGGTTGAGTGGGAGTGAGGGTGTGGTAGTGATGGGAATTTGGATATTGGAGACATGGGAAAGGATAATAGGAGGTTAAGAGGTATAGGACATGGGATTGAGGGGTAACAATTGATTGGAGGAGGGAGGGGAAAAAAGCCACACGGAGCCACGTTTTTCCCATCATCCCTAACCAATGTTTGTGTCTCCTTTCCCGGCCACTCACCACTTCCCAGCTACAAGGAAAGAGAAAAAGGAGAAGAAAATAATTAACAGGAGAAAAGCCCAAGAGACAATAGAGAGAAGCAAAACGAGAGGGGTGGCACAGTGATTAGCGCTGCTACTTCATGGCGCCAAGGACCGGGTTTGATCCCGGCCCCGGGTCACGATCCATGTGGAATTTGCACATTCTCCCTATATCTGCGTGGGTCTCACCCTCATGACCCAAAAAGATGTGCAGGGTAGGTGAACTGACCACGCTAAATTGACCCTTAATTGGGAAAAAAGGAATTGGGTACTCTAAATTTTGAAAAAAAATGTTTTAAAAAGAACTACGGGATGATAGACAAACAACAACATAAAGACAGCAGAGCTAAATAAAACAGAAACTATTTTCAACACCATGTTGTATACAACATATATATAAGAAGTTGTGATTGGAAGTATTGTGACTAATGGTAACCTATTTCAATATGTAACTAATTGAGAGTTGATGGTTTTGAAAGGATGCTGTGAGGGAGGCCTTGGTCACTTGGTACAGTAATAAATACTCATTCTGTTACATTCAATGCTTTGCTGAGCCAGCTGTGTTTGTTTTCTGACATTGTTTCTATCACAAATAGCCTCAGAAAGAGTGATGACAGGCTATATCTTATCTTTGATCTGCTTCAGAGAGCACAGCAACAATCCTGCAAAGAACAACACCAAAGGTTATCACTAACAGAGTCAGCTTGTATCACTGCGCTGCCACAATTAATCAAACTCCCAGTTAGTGATAACGGAATGAAGACCTCAACTCTGCTTTAGAGAACTCGAGACACTAGAGTTAGAGACTATCAAAATATTTCTGGGACCCTTAGTGAGTCTGATTATCACTGACCTTAATGTGTTTGTTTACAGGTAGAGAGGAACAAAAGTAAAACACAGAGAGACTGTTCAGCTTTGAACATTATTAATTAGTGTGTGTTCAGGTTGGTATAGGAGAAACAGTCCATATAGTTCGTGATTTCGAGGAAGTGAGACAGAGTCCCGTGTCGAGAGCATTTATCCAGGTGTTTCCCGGCGCTCGCAGCGGCGAGATAAACCACGCAATCGAACAGGACTCTTGTTTCATTTTGATGCCTCAGTGGGGAATGCCCTGCCAAGGCGGCACTTTTCCATTTCTTGCACAGAGGAGCTCAGCTACCAATACAGAAATAGGGAAACGGCGCCTCAATCGCATGACCACCCCCACCTCGGCCTCTGGACCCCCCCCCCCGACTCACCTATAAGGGGGTTATCGAGGCCCACACACTCCACCTAATAAGGGCATGGCAACCCCAGGCCCGATCCCAGCAGGGGCAAAATGCCACCCAGGCACCACCAGCTGGTAGTGCCACGAGACAGGCAGTGCCAGGGTGACATCATGAGTGCCAGGGTATCACACTGCCCATAGCCCAGCCACTCAGGGGCTACCAATCCCTTGGGAGGTCACCACCCCCAAGTGCCAGTACACCCCCATTTGTGGGGGCCAGTGCTAACTGGTGCTCACTCGGGGTCTCCGATTGGCGGTGATTAGATCCCATGCCTTGGGTAATTCCAGCGAATGCATATCAAAGAGCTGCTTATTGCAACACTTTAATATGTAGATTAGCCAGATTTGGATCCCACCCACAATGGACAGGATCCAGATCGTGATGTCTCGTGATATCCCACTAGATCTTGTGAGGTATGGCAAGCCAGATAAATCTCGTGAGAGGCCTCTCGCAAGATTTACCAGCCACGTTACACCCGAGTTCTACACTGCCGTTAGATCGTGCCATAAGACCATAAGACCATAAGTCATAGGAGCGGAAGTAAGGACCTTCGGCCCATCGAGTCCACTCCACCATTCAGTCATAGCTGATTTCAACTCCATTTACCTGCTCTCTCCATAGCCCTTAATTCCTCGAGAAATCTAGAATTTATCAACTTCTGTCTTAAAGACACTCGACGTCCCGGCCTCCACCGCCCTCTGTGGCAATGAATTCCACAGACCCACCACTCTCTGGCTGAAGAAATTTCTCCTCATCTCTGTTCTAAAGTGACTCCCTTTTATTCTAAGGCTGTGTCCCCGGGTCCTAATCTCCCCTGCTAATGGAAACCACTTCCCTACGCCCACCCTATCTAAGCCATTCATTTTTCCTATCTCTCACCCCTCCAACAGACTCTTGTATTTTGTGGTGAAATCACCCTGGTGTTGCTGACCTGTCCTCTCTTGCACGTTCCCAATATCCTAGTCTCCCCTGCTAATGGAAACAACTTCCCTACGTCCACCCTATCTAAGCCATTCATTATCTTGTAAGTTTCTATTAGATCTCCCCTCAACCTCCTAAACTCCAATGAATATAATCCCAGGATCCTCAGACGTTCATCGTATGTTAGGCCTACCATTCCTGGGATCATCCGTGTGAATCTCCGCTGGACCTGCTCCAGTGCCAGTATGTCCTTCCTGAGGTGTGGGGCCCAAAATTGCTCACAGTATTCTAAATGGGGCCTAACTAATGCGTTATAAAGCTTCAGAAGTACATCCCTGCTTTTATATTCCAAGCCTCTTGAGATGAATGACAACATTGCATTTGCTTTCTTAATTATGGACTCAACCTGCAAGTTTACCTTTAGAGAATCCTGGACTAGGACTCCCAAGTCCCTTTGCACTTCAGCATTATGAATTTTGTCACCGTTTAGAAAATAGTCCACGCCTCTATTCTTTTTTCCAAAGTGCAAGACCTCGCACTTGCCCACGTTGAATTTCATCAGCCATTTCTTGGACCACTCTCCTAAACTGTCTAAATCTTTCTGCAGCCTCCCCACCTCCTCCATACTACCTGCCCCTCCACCTATCTTTGTATCATTGGCAAGCTTAGCCAGAATGCCCCCAGTCCAGTCATCTAGATCGTTAATATATAAAGAGAACAGCTGTGGCCCCAACACTGAACCCTGCGGGACACCACTCGTCACCGGTTGCCATCCCGAAAAAGAACCTTTTATCCCAACTCTCTGCCTTCTGCCTGACAGCCAATCGTCAATCCATGTTAGTACCTTGCCTCGAATACCATGGGCCCTTATTTTACTCAGCAGTCTCCCGTGAGGCACCTTATCAAAGGCCTTTTGGAAGTCAAGATAGATAACATCCATTGGTTCTCCTTGGTCTAACCTATTTGTTATCTCTTCAAAGAACTCTAACAGGTTTGTCAAGCACGTCCTCCCCTTACTAAATCCATGCTGACTTGTCCTAATCCGACCCTGCACTTCCAAGAATTTAGAAATCTCATCCTTAACAATGGATTCTAGAATCTTGCCAACAACCAAGGTTAGGCTAATTGGCCTATAATTTTCCATCTTTTTCCTTGTTCCCTTCTTGAACAGGGGGGTTACAACAGTGATTTTCCAATCCTCTGGGACTTTCCCTGACTCCAGTGACTTTTGAAAGATCATAACTAATGCCTCCACTATTTCTTCAGCTATCTCCTTTAGAACTCTTGGATGTAGCCCATCTGGGCCCGGAGATTTATCAATTTTTAGACCTCTTAGTTTCTCTAGCACTTTCTCCTTTGTGATGGCTACCATATTCAACTCTGCCCCCTGACTCTCCTGAATTGTTGGGATATTACTCATGTCTTCTACTGTGAAGACTGACGCAAAGTACTTATTTAGTTCCTCAGCTATTTCCTTGTCTCCCATCACTAGATTACCAGCGTCATTTTGGAGCGGCCCAATGTCTACTTTTGCCTCCCGTTTGTTTTTAATGTATTTAAAGAAACTTTTACTATCATTCCTAATGTTACTGGCTAGCCTACCTTCATAATTGATCCTCTCTTTCCTTATTTCTCTCTTTGTTATCCTGTTTGTTTATGTAGCCTTCCCAATCTTCTGACTTCCCACTACTCTTTGCCACATTATAGGCTTTCTCTTTTGCTTTGATGCATTCCCTAACTTCCTTTGTCAGCCATGGCTGCCTAATCCCCCCTCTGATAACCTTTCTTTTCTTTGGGATGAACCTCTGTACTGTGTCCTCAATTACTCCCAGAAACTCCTGCCATTGCTGTTCTACTGTCTTTCCCACTAGGCTCTGCTCCCAGTCGATTTTCATCAGTTCCTCCCTCATGCCCCTGTAGTTACCTTTATTTAACTGTAACACCTTTACATCTAATTCTACCTTCTTTCTTTCAAATTGGAGATTGAATTCTACCATATTATGATCACTGCCTCCTAAGTGTTCCCTTACTTTAAGATCTTTAATCAAGTCTGGCTCATTACATAATGGCCTGTTCCCTCGTGGGCTCCATCACAAGCTGTTCCAAAAAGCCCTCCGATAAACATTCAATTAATTCCCTTTCTTTGGGTCCACTGACAGCATTATTTACCCAGTCCACCTGCATATTGAAGTCCCCCATGATCACTGTGACCTTGCCTTTCTGACATGCACTTTCTATTTTGTGGTGCATTTTGTGCCCCTGGTCCTGACCACTGTTAGGAGGCCTGTACATAACTCCCATTATGGTTTTTTGTGACCTCGTCGAAAAACTCTATCAAGTTAGTGAGACACGACCTCCCCTTCACAAAACCATGCTGCCTCTCACTAATACGTCCATTTGCTTCCAAATGGGAGTAGGTCCTGTCTCGAAGAATTCTCTCAGTAATTTCCCTACCACTGACGTAAGGCTCACCGGCCTGTAGTTCTCTGGATTATCCTTGCTACCCTTCTTAAACAAAGGAACAACATTGGCTATTGTCCAGTCCTCCGGGACATCACCTGAAGACAGTGAGGATCCAAAGATTTCTGTCAAGGCCTCAGCAATTTCCTCTCTAGCCTCCTTCAGTATTCTGGGGTAGATCCCATCAGGCCCAGGGGACTTATCTACCTTAATATTTTTCAAGACGCCCAACACCTCGTCTTTTTGGATCTCAATGTGACCCAGGCTATCTACACACCCTTCTCCATACTCAACATCCACCAATTCCTTCTCTTTGGTGAATACTGATGCAAAGTATTCATTTAGTACCTCGCCCATTTCCTCTGGCTCCAGACATAGATTCCCTTGCCTATCCTTCAGTGGGCCAACCCTTTCCCTGGCTACCCTCTTGCTTTTTATGTACGTGTAAAAAGCCTTGGGATTTTCCTTAACGCTATTTGCCAATGACTTTTCATGACCCCTTCTAGCCCTCCTGACTCCTTGCTTAAGTTCCTTCCTACTTTCCTGATATTCCACACAGGCTTCGTCTGTTCCCAGCATTTTAGCTCTGACAGATGCCTCCTTTTTCTTTTTGACGAGGCCTACAATATCTCTCGTTATCCAAGGTTCCCTAAAATTGCCGTATTTATCCTTCTCCCACAGGAACATGCCGGTCCTGAATTTCTTTCAGCTGACATTTGAAAGCCTCCCACATGTCAAATGTTGATTTATCCTAAACATCCGCCCCCCAATCTAGGTTCTTCAGTTCCCGCCTAATATTGTTATAATTAGCATTCCCCCAATTTAGCACATTCACCTTCAGACTTATCCTTGTCCACCAGCACTTTAAAACTTACTGAATTGTGTTCACTGTTCCCGAAATGCTCCCCTACTGAAACTTCTACCACCTGGCCGGGTTCATTCCCCAATATCAGGTCCAGTACAGCCCCTTCCCTAGTTAGACAGTCGACATATTGTTTTAAGAAGCCCTCCTGGATGCTCCTTACAAACTCTGCCCCATCTAAACCTCTGGCACTAAGTGAGTCCCAGTCAATATTGGGGAAGTTGAAGTCTCCCATCACAACAACCCTGTTGTTTTTACTCTTTTCCAAAATCTGTCTACCTATCTGCTCCTCTATCTCCCGCTGGCTGTTGGGAGGCCTGTAGTAAACCCCGAACATTGTGACTGCACCCTTATTATTCCTGATCTCTACCCATATAGCCTCACTGCCCTCTGAGGTGTCCTCCCGTAGTACAGCTGTGATATTCTCCCTAACCAGTAGCGCAACTCTGCCACCCCTTTTACATCCCCCTCTATCCCACTTGAAACATCGAAATCCTGGAACGTTTAGCTGCCAATCCTGCCCTTCCCTCAACCAGGTCTCTGTAATGGCAACAACATCAGAGTTCCAAGTACTAATCCAAGCTCTAAGTTCATCTGCCTTTCCCGTATTACTTCTTGCATTAAAACATATGTACTTCAGGCCACCAGACCCGCTGTGTTCAGCAACTTCTCCTTAGCTGCTCTGCGTCAGAGCCATACTGGCCCTATTCCCTAGTTCTCCCTCAATGGTCTCACCTTCTGACCAATTGCTCTCATGCCCACCCCCCTGGCATACTAGTTTAAACCCTCCCGTGTGACACTAGCAAACCTCGCGGCCAG
This sequence comes from Scyliorhinus torazame, assembly GCF_047496885.1. Taxonomy (NCBI): domain Eukaryota; kingdom Metazoa; phylum Chordata; class Chondrichthyes; order Carcharhiniformes; family Scyliorhinidae; genus Scyliorhinus; species Scyliorhinus torazame. Next base: position 210,260,881 of record NC_092713.1, on the reverse strand, counting down.
GATATTTATGCCTCTCCAGTTTAGATGCAAACCCGTCCTTCTTATACAGGTCACACTTGCCCCGGAAGAGCTCCCAGTGGTCCAGATAATGGAAACCCTCACTCCTACACCAGCTGTTTAGCCACGTGTGTAGCTGCTCTATCTTCCTATTTCTAGCCTCACTGGCACGTGGCACAGGGAGTAATCCTGAGATTACAACCCTAGAGGTCCTATCTTTTAACTTTCTGCCTAGCTCCCTGAACTCATGCTGCAGGACCTCATACCCCTTCCTGCTTATGTTGTTAGTACCAATATATACAACGACTTCTGCCTGTTTGCCCTCCCCCTTCAGGATGCCCGCTACCCGTTCTGAGACATCCTGGACCCTAGCACCAGGGAGGCAACATACCATCCTGGAGTCTCTTTCACATCCACAGAAGCGCCTATCTGTGCCCCTGATTATAGAGCCCCCTATGACTATTGCTCTTCTGCGCTTTGACCCTCCCTTCTGAAAATCAGAGCCGTGGTGCCACTGCTCTGGCTGCTGCTGTTTTCCCCTGATAGGCTATCCCCCCCCGACAGTATCCAAAGGGGTATACCTGTTTGAGAGGGAGACAACCACAGGGGATTCCTGCACTGACTGCCTACCCTTTCTGGTGGTCACCCAATTCTTTGCCTGCACCGTGGGTGTGACCACATTTATATAACTGCTATCTATGACGCTTTCCGCCACCTGCATGCTGCTAAGTGCATCCAACTGCTGCTCCAACCAAACCATGCGGTCTGTGAGGAGCTCCAGTTGGGTGCACTTTCTGCAGATGAAGCCATCCGGGACGCTGGAAGCCTCCCGAACCTGCCACATCTCACAGTCAGAGCACTGCACCCCTCTAATTGACATTGCGTCAATTAATTAGTAAATTAAATTAAAAAGTTTTTTTTTAAAGTTACTGTTAACTATATGTTTCCTAGCACTAGATTTCTACTATAAATGTGAAAGCTAAATACAGTACTCTCCAATCTCTGGCTTAGGTACCCCTCTAAATTATAATTAAGTAATTATGTTTAATTAGTTTAATAATGCTTAATTTTTTTAATTTAGTGTAGATTCCCAACCAGCCAATCAGATCACAGCTTTTCTGTGATGTCACTTCAGTCCCCCCCCCCCCCCCCCCCCACACACACACACACAATTTGAAAGGTAATAAAAGTAAAAATGAATAAAAGTCACTTACTTACCTTCTGAGGGTCTCAGATGCTCTCTGATTCTCTCCCTGCTGATTAAAAATTACAGGCCAGAAGAAAGAGAGAGAACAAAAACAGTAGGGAAAAAGCACCTTCTCCCACTCTGCACCGAATTACCTCACTGCACCAAATTCCCAAGTTCCATATGAAGAGAAAAAGATTGGTGAATACAAATGTAGGTCCCTTACGGTCAGAAACAATGCAATTTGACTTCCGGTTGCGGCTATGCCTTGGTAGGTCACACGGTCGGCAGCTCCGCCAATAACGGACTTTTGGGCCCTTTTAAGGAGCTCCAGCGGCATTTGGACGACGATTCCCGGTGTGGGAAGGAAACAGTGAGGGTCCCCCAGCACTGTATGGAGTGGAGCAAGAGCGGAGCGGTCAAAAATGTGGCTTTAGAGAAGAGAGGAGAACGGGCGCAAAAAAACAAGATGGCGGCTGGCGGTGATCAGGCAGCGTGGACCCGGTGGTCTCGGGAGCAGTAGGAGTTTTTGAGAAGCTGCTTTGCGGACTTGAAGGCGGAGATGTTGGCCCCTATGAAGGTGTCGATCGAAAGGTTGGTGGAGACCCAGAAGATGCAGGGGACGGCGATTAAGGAGGTACAGCAGAAGGCCTCTGAGAATGAGGATGAGATTCTGGGCCTGGCGGTCAGGATGGAAGCGCACGAGGCGCTGCACAAAAAATGGCAGGAGAAGCTGGAGGACCTGGAGAATAGGTCGAGGAGGCAGAACGTGTGGATTCTGGATCTCCCTGAAGGCGTGGAGGGGTCTGATACTGGGGCGTATGTGGCCACGATGCTGAGTTACGCTGATGGGCGCCGGGGCCTTCCCGAGGCACCTGGAGCTGGATGGGGCGCACAGAGTCCTGGCCAGGAGGCCAAGGGCGAACGAGCCGCCGAGGGCTCTGGTGGTAAGGTTCCACCGCTTCACCGACAGGGAGAGTGTCCTGCGATGGGCGAAGAAGGAGCGGAGCAGCAAGTGGGAGAACACCGAGATCCGGATTTACCAGGACTGGAGTGCAGAGCTGGCCAAGAAGCGGGCAGGATTCAATCGGGCCAAGGCGGTCCTCCATGGGAAGTGGGTGAAGTTCGGGCTGTTACAGCCGGCGAGGCTGTGGGTCACATATCAGGACCGCACCATTATTTTGATACGCCGGATGAGGCGTGGACCTTCATCCAAAATGAGAAGTTGGACTCAAATTAATGGTTTGCAGTATGTTATGGGGGTTGTGGGTGAGGGAAATGGGGCGATGTTTGGGTGGGTTTTTCCCCGCATTTTCTTGGGTCTGGGTAGCCCCGTGGCCCGGGGCCTTCGGGGATTGGGGCGAAGTTGCAGTTGGGAGGAGCTGTGTCAAAGTGGGTGGGGTCGGCCCAGGCAGGGAGTGCGGCTTTTTCCCGCGAAATGGTGGGTGCGGTACCCGAAGCGGGGGCGATACTGTGTTCAATGTCTGCGTTGGTTTATATGGGGTGTAGGGGGGCGGACTCTCTTTACCCCACTTAGGTGGGGGGGGGGGGGCTGGAGATTTGCATGGGGAATCCAAAGGGGGATTGGAGGCAGAGGCGGCAGCGGCCAGGGTCAGCAGGAGTCAGCTGGCTTACGGGAGTGCAATGGGGGGGGGGGGGGGGGCGGGGGGGGGTAGGGGGGGTTAAGCAGTTGCTTGGTCGAGGGAGGGGGAATTTGGGGAGGGGGAACTGGGTTGCTACTGTGCTGACTGAGGGGGAGTTGATGGTAAGAGGGAGAGTCTGGGCGGGAAGCCTCCGCCTGGGGAGCTGGAGGGTGTGGGAGGCGCGGGCACATGGCTGGCCTAAAAAAGGGATGGCTAGTTGGCGCGGGGAGGGGGGGGGGGGGGGGGGGATGGCAGGGAGCCTTCCAATCTGGCTGATCACGTGGAATGTGAGAGGCCTGAATGGGCCGGTCAAGAGGGCCCAGGTGTTCTCCCACTTAGAAGGCCTGAAGGCAGACGTAGCCATGCCCCAGGAAACACACCTGAAGATTGCGGATCGAACCAGGCTGAGGAGGGGATGGGTGGGACAGGTTTTTCACTCCGGGCTGGTGCGAAGAACAGGGGGTTGCAATCTTGGTGAGTAAGCGGGTGGCATTTGAGGCAGTGGGTATTGTGGCGGATAAAGGGGGTCGTTATGTTATGGTGAGTGGCAGGCTGCAGGAGGCCCGGGTGGTGCTAGTGAATGAGTATGCTCCGAACTGGGACGATGCGGGGTTCATGAAGCGGATGCTGAGCCGGATTCCGGATCTGGAGTCATGTAGTTTGGCAATGGGGGGGACTTCAATATTGTCCTGGACCGGACTCTGGACCGGTCTAGGTCGAGGTCGGGTAAGCGGCCGGCAGCGGCCAAGGTCCTGAGGCGGTTCATGGACCAGATGGGGGGAGTGGATCCGTGGAGAGTTGCCAGGCCAAGGGCGAGGGTGTTTTCTTTCTTCTCCCATGTACACAAGGCTTACTCGCGGATAGCTTTTTTCGTGCTAAGCAGGGCGCTGATCTCGAGGGTGGAGGGGACGGAGTATTTGGCCATTGCGATCTCGTACCATGCCCCGCACTGGGTGGAGTTGGGGGTGGGGGAGGAGAGAGGCCAATGCCGCTGTGGCGAATGGACGTGGGACTACTGGCGGACGAGGAGGTCTGTGGGCGGGTCCGGAGGTGCATCCAAAGGTATGTGGAGCCAATGATAATGGGGAGGTGGCGGTGAGTGTGGTCTGGGAGGCGCTGAAGGCAGTGGTTAAGGGGGAGTGTGGTAAACCACTGTTGAACCTGTATTAGGTGTTGTACGGTAGGACCTGTACTACAGGTTCGCCGGTAGACCCTGCCTGCTGACTCCGCCCAGGAGGCGGGGTATAAATATGCGTGTCCTCCAGCTGGCAGCCATTTCGCCAGCTGCTGTGGGAGGCCACACATCTGATAGCAATATAGCCTCAGTTGGATTCAACTATCGTCTTTGTCCAATTGATCGTGCTCAATTTATTGCTATCAGTTTCTAAGGATGGACCTCCGTATCAAACCGGATCACCTGCAGCTGGATCCGCACTCAAGCGACACCAGAAAGGATTTCCAGCACTGGCTAGCTTGCTTCGAAGCTTATATCAACGCGGCACCAACCCCTGTTCCAGAGCTCCGAAGATTCAGATATTATATTCCAGGTTGGGCTCCAAAGTCTTTCCGTTAATCCAGGACGTGCCGAACTACGCCAAAGCCATGACTCGACTCAAGGACAACTACGCACAGAAAACGAACACGCTGTTCGCCAGGCACGCACTCGCCACTCGCTTTCAACTCCCTGGTGAGTCCATAGAAGACTTCTGGTGGGCCCTAATCCCACTAGCCCGGGACTGTGACTGTCAGGCCATTATGGCCAAGGAACACTCAGACCTCCTTATGCGGGACGCTTTTGCGACTGGAATTGGGTCAGATCTCAGACGCCAGCGGCTCCTCGAAGGGGCAACGCGCGACCTCACAGAGACTAAAACGCTAGCGTTCTCCATGACGGTCGCCGTGCGCAACGTCCAGTCCTACACCCCCAGCCGCGCGGCCCACCCCTCCTACGCTTCGTGGACCCCACAGACAGCCGCCCCAGCGGGGGCGCTGCCCACCCAATACGCCTGCGCTGCACGCCAGCCAGCGAACCCCGTGGGCCCCCAATGCTATTTTTGCAGCCAACAGAAGCACCCCTGCAAACACTGCCCGGGCCGCGCTGCCCTTTGTAAATCCTGTGGGAAGAAGGGCCACTTCGCCGCGGTGTGCCAGGCCCGCTCACTAGCCGCTATCGCCCCCCACCCCCCTCGGTCACGGACAATGCGCGCCGCCATCCCCCCTCCTCAGATCACGGGCAGCCAGTGTGCGCCGCCATCTTCCCCTCCGCGCAATACGTGTGTTTCATGGGCGCTGCCATCTTGTTCGACCACCGCAACATGCGTTCCATGGGCGCCTCCATTTTGTAACCCTCAAGATCTTCGGGCGCCACCATCTTGTCTACCCCTCAGCACATGGGCACCACCAGCGTTCCAGGACCCGGGCTCACCAGCCGCCCCATTACCCGATGACCAAGACTCGCCTCCATGTCAATCGACCAGTCTCGTCCGCATAACCTGACTAACGCATCCACCAACGTGAAAGTCGATGGACATGTAGCCTCCTGCCTGCTGGACTCCGGGAGCACCGAAAGCTTCATACACCCGGATACGGTAAGGCGCTGCTCCCTCATGATACACCCCGCCAACCAAAAAATCTCCCTGGCCTCTGGATCCCATTGCGTAGCGATCCGGGGGTACTGTACGGTCATGCTCACGGTCCAGGGCGTAGAATTCATCGGCTTCCGCCTCTACGTCCTCTCTAACCTCTGCGCTGCACTAATCCTCGGCCTGGACTTCCAGTGTAACCTCCAGAGCCTAACCCTGATGTTTGGCAGGCCCTTACCACCCCTCACTGTGTGCGGCCTCGCGACCCTAAAGGTCGACCCACCTTCCCTCTTTGCCAATCTAACTCCAGATTGCAAACCCGTCGCCACCAGGAGCAGATGGTACAGCACCCAGGACAAGCCCTTCATCAGGTCCGAAGTCCAGCGGCTGCTTCGGGAAGGCATCATCGAGGCCGGCAACAGCCCCTGGAGAGCTCAAGTGGTAGTGGTTAAAACTGGGGAGAAACACCGTATGGTCGTGGACTACAGCCAGACCATCAACCGGTACACGTAGCTCGACGCGTACCCCCTCCCACGCATATCTGACATGGTTAACCAGATTGGGCAGTACCGGGTCTTCTCAACGGTAGACCTGAAATCCACCTACCACCAGCTCCCCATCTGTAAATTGGACAGTCCATACACCACCTTCGAGGCAGACAGGCGCCAATACCACTTCCTTAGGGTCCCATTCAGCGTCACAAACGGGGTCTTGGTCTTCCAAGGGAGATGGACCGAATGGTCGACTGGTACGGGTTGCAGGCCACCTTTCCGTACCTAGACACGTCACCATCTGCGGCCATGATCAGCAGGACCACGACGCCAACCTCGCTAAATTTCCCCACACCGCTACTCTCCTAAACCTCACTTACAACAAGAAGTGCGTGTTCAGCATGGACCACTTAGCCATCCTCGGCTATGTGGTCCAGAACGGAGTTCTGGGGCCCGATCCCGACCGGCATGCGTCCCCTCATGGACCTCCCCCTCCCCCACTGCCCCAAGGCCCTCAAACACTGCCTGGGGTTCTTTTCGTACTATGCTCAGTGGGTCCCAAACTATGCGGACAAGGCCCGCCCACTCATACAGTCCACCCAGTTTCCCCTGACGGCCGAGGTCCAACAGGCCTTCGCCCGGATCAGAACTGATATTGCCAAGGCCACAATGCACACTGTAGATGAGACACTGCCCTTCGAAGTAGAAAGCGACGCATCAGGCGTCGCCCTTGCCGCCACACTCAATCAGGCAGGCAGGCCCGTGGCATTCTTCTCCTGCACCCTTCATGCCTCCGAAATTCGGCACTCATCCGTCGAAAAGGAGGCCCAAGCTATCGTTGAAGCTGTGCAGCATTGGAGGCATTACCTGGCCGGCAGGAGATTCACTCTCCTCACTGACCAACGGTCGGTAGCCTTCATGTTCAACAACACACAGCGGGGCAAGATCAAAAATGATAACATCTTGCGGTGGAGAATCGAGCTCTCCACCTATAATTACGAGATTATGTATCGCCCTGGCAAACTCAACGAGCCCCCAGATGCCCTATCCCGAGGTACATGTGCCAGCGCACAGGTAGACCGACTCCGGGTCCTGCACGACATCCTTTGTCACCCAGGAGTCACACGGTTGTACCACTTCATTAAGGCACGAAATCTGCCCTAATCCGTCGAGGCAGTAAGGACAATCACCAGGGACAGCCAGAACCTCTACCGGCTGGACCGCGCACGCCTGTGAAGGCCTCCCGCCCTTTTGAATGCCTCAGCATGGACTTCAAAACTTCAAAGACCCCCTCCCCTCCACCGACCGTCACACATATTTCCTCAGTGTGATCGACAAGTACTCCAGGTTCCCTTTTGCCATCCCATGCCCTGACATGACGTCTGCCACTGTCATTAAAGCCCTCAACATAATCTTCACTCTGTTCAGTTTCCCCGCCTACATCCACAGTGACAGGGGATCCTCATTCATGAGTGATGAGCTGCGTCAGTTCCTGCTCAGCAGGGATATTGCCTCCAGCAGGACGACCAGCTATAACCCCCGGGGAAACGGACAGGTAGAAAGGGAGAATGGGACGGTATGGAGGGCCGTCCAGCTGGCCCTACGGTCCAGAAACCTCCCAGTCTCCCGCTGGCAGGAGGTCCTCCCTGATGCACTCCACTCCATTCGCTCACTACTCTGCACTGCCACTATGTGATGAACGGTTACTGCCTTATCATCATGTAAGGTGATGTCCCCTTTAAGACCAGGCTTGGAACCCTGGGGACTCCGCCTCTGGCTCCGCCCATCTGGGAGCCATACATAAAGGCCTGCCTCATGGTCTGTATAGCAGTCAGCTCTCGTCCAAATCTGTAGCATAGTTATTAGCCTAATAAAGCCTTCTTTACAGTTTAATCTCTAAGCATCATTATTGAGGGTACCTCACACTAACTAACAATGCACCCCAGGAACGTCTTTTTGTCTTCCCCAGGAAGTCCACATCTGGGGCGTTGCTCCCGACTTGGCTCACAGCTCCGGGAACCGTGCTTCTCCGTAAGCACGTCCGACTCCACAAGGCGGACCCGTTGGTAGAGAGGGTGCAATTGCTCCACACAAACCCCCAGTACGCCTACGTGGCGTTCCCCGACGGCCGCCAGTATACTGTCTCCCTCAGGGACCTGGCCACCAGCAGGTTCCACCCCCACACCACCACCTTCGCCCCCGGGGCCACCGTCCCATCCCCCGTCACTCACAACAACAGCACCCCCCCCCTCCCCCCCCCCCCCCCCCCCCCCCGAACCATCTGTCCCCCATCTGCCCACGCCCGACGATGAAGAGGATTTCGGCACGCTCCCGGAGTCACCTTCGACCAGGTCAGCACCAACATCGCCGACACCACTGCATTGCTCCCAGAGGAACATCAAGGCCCCGGACTGGCTAAACATCTGACCGGTCCACCGGACATCAAAGGACATTTGTTTGCTCAAATCTTGTAAATATTAACTCATTGTTGTACATAGTTATCCACCACCCCCGCCGGACTCAATGTTTATTAGGGGGTGAATGTGGTAACCACTGTTGAACCTGTATTAGGTGTTGTACGGTAGGACCTGTACTGCAGGTTCGCTGGTAGTCCCTGCCTGCTGGCTCCACCCAGGAGGCAGGGTATAAATATGCGTGTCCTCCAGCTAGCAGCCATTTCGCCAGCTGCTGTGGGAGGCCACACATCTGATAGCAATAAAGCCTCAGTTGGATTCAACTATCGTCTTTGTCCAATTGATCGTGCCTCAGGGAGTTAATCTCGATCAGGGCCCACAGGGAAAAGAGGGAGAGGATGGAGAGGGAGAGATTGGTGGGGGAGATACTGAGGGTAGATAGGAGGTAGGCGGAATTAACCGAGGAGGGGCTGCTGAAGGAGCGCTGGAGCCTCCAAACGGAGTTTGACTTGCTAACCACGGGGAAGGCTGAGGCCCAGTTGAGGAAGGTACAGGGAGCAGTGTATGAGTATGGGGATAAGGCACGTCGGATGTTGGCGCATCAGATGCGGAAGAGGGAGGCGGCTAGGGAGATTGGGGGAATTAGAGATATGGGGGGGAACACGGTGCGGAATCCAGCTAAAATAAACGAGATCTTTAAGGACTTCTATGGTAAACTGTATGAGTCAGAACCCCCGGAGGATGGGGAGGGGATGAGGCAGTTCCTGGACCAACTGAGGTTCCCAAAGGTGGAGGAAGGGGGGATAGAGGAACTGGGGGCCCCGATTGGGATGGAGGAGCTAGCTAAGGGGTTGGGGAGTATGCAGGCGGCAAGGCCCCGGGGCCGGATGGGTTCCCCATAGAGTTCTATAGGAAATTCCCGGAGGTGTTGGGCCCGCTGTTGTTGAGAACTTTTAACGAGGCTAAGGAAAAGGGTATCCTTCCCCCGACGAAGTCGCAGGCTCTGATCTCGCTTATCCTCAAACGTGATAAGGACCCACTGCAATGCGGCTCCTATAGGCCGATTTCACTCCTTAATGTGGATGCCAAGCTGTTGGCCAAGATCTTGGCCACTAGGACTGAGAATTGTGTCCCGGGAGTGATTCATGAGGATCAGACGGGGTTTGTGAAGGGCAGGCAGCTGAATACGAATGTGCGGAGGCTCCTAAATGTGATCATGATGCCCTCGGAGGTGGGGGACGCAGAAGTGGTAGTAGCAATGGACGCGGAGAAGGCCTTCGATCGGGTGGAGTGGGAGTACCTCTGGGAGGTTTTAGGCAGATTTAGATTTGGGGAGGAATTCATAGGGTGGGTCAAATTGTTGTACCAGGCCCCGGTAGTGAGTGTGTCGACGAACCGGCTGCGGTCAGGTACTTTAGGTTATATCGTGGAACGAGGCAGGGGTGCCCTTTGTCCCCCCTGCAGTTTGCCTTGGCGATTGAGCCACTGGCCATGGCGTTGAGGGAGTCCAGAAACTGAAGGGGGTTGGTTCGGGGAGGGGAGGAGCACCGTGTTCCGCTGTTTGCGGATGACCTGCTTCTGTATATTGCGGATCCTGTGGAGGGGATTGGGAGGTTATGCAGGTTCTTAGGGATTTTGGAGACTTTTCGGCATACAAGCTAAACGTGAGAAAAAGCGAGCTTTTGATGGTGCATGCGAGGGACCAGAAAGAGAGGTTGGGGAGCTAACGCTCAAGATGGTGGAGAGGAGCTTTCGCTACTTGGGCATCCATGTGGCCAAGAGCAGGGGGGTCTTGCATAAGCTCAACTTAGTGGGTCAGATGGAGGAGGACTTTAGGAGGTGTGACATGTTGCCCCTCCCCTGGCGGGCCGGGTGCAGTCCGTAAAGATGACGGTCCTCCCTAGGTTCTTGTTCGTGTTCCAGTGCCTGCCCATTCTCATCCCCAAGTCCTTTTTCAAGCGGGTAAATAGGAGTAATACGGGATTTGTGTGGGCAAATAAGACCCCACGGGTTAAGAGGCTGTTTTTGGAGCGCGGTCGGGGAGAGGGGTTGGCGCTGCCGAACCTGTGCAGCTATTACTGGGCAGCGAATGGGTCGATGATTCGGAAATGGGGAATGGAGGGAGACCTGGGCTACCCCCGGGGAATACCTTTAGGTACATGCAGGTTCAGACATTTGTGAAAGAATAGGTGGGGGAATTTCCGCTGCTGCCTGCCCGGAGGATACAGGACAGGGTGGTCTCGGGCGTGTGGGTGGGGGATGGCAAAGTATTGGACATATACCAGGAGCTGTAGGAGGCGGAGGAGGCCTCGGTGGAAGAACTGAAGGGCAAGTGGGAGGAGCAGCTGGGGGAGGAGCTGGATGAGGGTCTGTGGGCTGGTGCCCTGGGCAGGGTCGATTCCTCCTCATCTTGCGCCAGGCATAGCCTGATTCAGTTTAAAGTGGTGCACCGGGCGCATATGACAAGGGCGAGAATGAGTAGGTTTTTTGGGGTAGAGGACAGGTGCATGAGGTGTTCAGGGAGCCCAGCAAACAATGCCCATATGTTCTGGACATGCCCGGCACAGATGGAATTTTGGAAGGGCTTTGCAAAGGCTATGTCCAAGGTCTTGGACACTCGGGTGAAACCGAGCTGGGGGATAGCGATATTTGGGGTATCGGACGATCCGGGAATGCAGGAGTCGAAAGAGGCCGGAGTCCTGGCCTTTCCCTCCTTGGTAGCCCGGAGAAGGCTCTTGTTAATGTGGAGGGACGCGAAACCCCCCAGCGTGGAGGTCAATGACATGGCGGGGTTTCTCAGGTTGGAGAAGATAAAGTTTGCCTTGCGAGGGTCTGTGCAGGGGTTCTCCAGGCTGTGGCAACCGTTCCTTGACTTTCTCGCGGAGCGTTAGGTGGAGGTCAGCAGCAGCAACACCCCGGAGAGGGGTGTGGGGGGGGGGGGGGGGGGGGGATTTCATTTTATTTGTAAGGGGCGGATGCCCTACTTTGCTTTGTTTTTGTTTATTAAATTATTAGTTGGTTAGGGGGTTAAGTTGTTTTGTTGGCACAGTGTTTTGCCTTCTTTGCATTATATTTTCTATTGTAGTGTTTTGTAAAACATTATGGAAAAATCTTGAATAAAAACATTTTAAAAAAAGAAACAAGGGAATTTATAATGGGGAACAAAGAAGTGGCTGACCAACTAAATACATACTTTCACAAAGGAAGACACAGAAATGATATCAGAAATATTGGGGAACACAGGGGGAGGGATTCTCTGTCCCACCAGCCCCTTTTCTGTTGCAGCACACCACCGCTGTCAGTGAGGTTCTCCATTCCTGCAGCGGCCAATAGGGTTTGCCATTGTGGGTCACTCCACGCTGTAGGAAAATGCGCAGGTGTGAGTGCACTTGGGCGGGTCGGAGGATCCCACCGACGGATAATCCCGCAGAGAGTTTAGTGAGAAGGAGGAACTTGAATAAATCAGCATTTGTAGGGAAATGGTGTTGGGGAAATTGATGGGATTGAAGGCTGATAAATTCCCAGGTTCTGATAATCTACATCCCAGAGTACTTAAGGAAGTGGCCCTAGGAATAGAGGTTACATTGGTGGGCATCTTCCAAGATTCTATAGGCTCTGGAACAGTTCCTACAGATTGGAGGGTAATCCCACTATTTAAAAAGGGAGGTAGAAAGAAAAAAAGGGATTATAGACCAGTCAGCCTGACGTCAGTAGTGGGGAAAAACCTAGAGTCCATTTGTAGAAGACCAATATCAGAGCTGATATTGGACAACAGGGACAGAACTGGACGGAGTCAGCATGGATTTATGAAGGGGAAATCATGCTTGACAAATCGACTGGCATTCTTCGAAGTTGTGTTGCTCGTTTTAGCCTTAGTTTATTTGCTCTAATTCTGTCACCTTTGCTCTTGAGTCGCCAGGTATCTTTCTGATACCGCCACGTGGTTCAAGTCCGAGTAATGATTAATAATCCAACATACCGCTTAGTAAGAGTTAAATCAACACTCATTTATTATATACAGCAATTAATACTTATACAATAATTCTACTTCTAAACTACTACCTACCACTAACAGGCCAATACTTAACTTTGGAAATGGCCCACCAGGTCAGGGAAATGAATGGCCTTTCGAATGGGTTCTGAGCCTGCGGGATTCAAAAGCTGGTGCATGTCGATAGTCAGGAGTGTCTATCTGATAGCGATCGTTGGAGTAAAACGTACGGTTTCTTTCAGCAAGGGGCTCCAAGGGTGCGGAGCGGAGAAGAAGGGTCGAGTTGAACTTGGCCCCTATTCTTATAGTCCCCAGGGGCTTCCCGCCTCTCGGGGCGGACCTTGTACCTGGTTCCAAGTGATTGGACTTGGTCCCAATCACTTGGTTCGATATTCTCCAATACTGGAGCGATTCATTGATCGAGGGTGGTCGTTTACCTTTCTTTGTGTCAGCTCCTGCTGGCGCCAAAAGGTCTGGGTCGGCTTTGTGTTGTTAATTTGTAGCAATTGTTCCCGGGGATGGCTGCTTAGTATGCAGATTGCTGGGGTGTTGTGATGTTGATGGCTGCAGGTATCGGTTTGGTCTGGCTTCTCCAGAGGCGAATACACTGTTTTACCTGCAGCTGTCTGTTTGAGTCCTGTTGGCTGATTTTCCCATCAGCCTCTTCCGTTCGCCATTTTAAATTGGGGTTTGGCCATTCTAATTGGGAGTCAGCCATTTTACATGGCTACATTCCCTCCTTGTGATCCTAACGCGAAGCGTGAAGGATCATATCAATTTGTTACTTTCCATTCCCTGACCGGGGGGGGGGGGGGGGGGGGGGGGAACACCTCCTACATGGCCTCTGCACTGACCATAGCAATGCACAAAAACTTTTAACTAACAATTCTAAGGGCGCTATGTCAGACAGGGACATGCATTACCAAATAATAAACTTGGAACCTCTAATTTATCCTTAATATCCTACCCTCGCTAAACATTCCCTTATTCTATCTTCCCTAATCATACAACAAAAATCACAACATTTCATATAATCTTTCCTGGCTTGGCAGTCAAGCTCAGGATCATACAATTTTTTTTGTTCATGAAAAGTTTTGTACATCTCTTTATTTACAACAATAAAGGCAAGTGAATGCACTTTATTATTTTATTATAGATCGCGGGGGTCGGGGGTCTGGTCGTAACCGAATATAGGGATCTGATCCTATATACCAAAATAACAACCTCAAAGGTTTCTCTGCAAAATATAAAAACTCATGCTGTAGGGGGTAACATCTTAATGGATAGGGGATTTATTAACAGGAGATTGAGAGTAGACATAATTGGGTCATTGGGTTTGGCAAGTAGTGTGCCACAGGTATTAGTGTTGGAGCCTAAATTAGGTCATACCCAGCACACAGGATGATGGTTGTGGTTGTTGGAGGTCAGTCATCTCAATCCCAGGACATCATTGCAGGGGTTCCTCAGGGTAGTGCCCGAAGCCCAACCATCATCAGCTGCTTTATAAATGATCTTCCTTCCAACATAAGGTTAGATGCAGGGATGCTCACTGGTGATTGAACTATGTTCAGCACCATTTACAACTCCTCAGAACTGAAACAGTCTATGTGTAAATGCAGCAAGAACAGCACAATAGCCAGGCTTGGGCTGACAAGTGGCAAGTAACATTTGCACCACACAAGTGCTAGTCAATGACAGCTGCAATAAGAGAATCAAATTATTGTCCCTTGATTAGTGAGGCAAAGGCCAGGGCATCTGCCCACTTCTTTGTCCAGAGCTCTGGGTGCTCTGACACCCCGAAGAACACCACAGATGGGCACGGCTCCATCTCAATCCCATCACCCTGGGCATAGCCTCAAAGAAGTTGGCTTGAGACAAGTCACACCTCTTTAATCTGTGATTATCCCCCTCTCCAGTTGCTCCGTCTGGACCTGTAAAGACTCAATTACCTGCAAAGACTCGCATTTAAAGTATCATCTTGCATCATTGACTATTGTCTATATGTATGTTTCTGGAACCCACCTCTTCATTCACCTGAGGAAGGAGCTGTGCTCCGAAAGCTAGTGATTCGAAACAAACCTGTTGGACTTTAACCTGGTGTTGTAAGTCTTCTTACTGTGCCCAACCCAGTCCAACGCTGGCATCTCCACATCATGACTTAATTACTTGACCACTCCTTTGAGATTAAGTTGCTAACACCTCTCCCCCAACTTTATTTGCTCAACCTCCATTTAATTCTTATGTCTCTGTGGAGTGTCTTGGGATGTTTTTACTTTTTAATTATTCTGCCAGACTGGGATTTCTTCTGCAAAGGAAGAGACAAACAACACAAAGCTGATTTCATCTTAAAATGTCTTTATTTGGCCGTAAAACTGGACAGTTTATTATTGAATGGATACATACACAGACAGGGTTCAAAAGGTCAGTCTGGTTCAATGACCTTTTACATACAACAGGATAGAGTAGGAAATTGTTCCACTGATTAAATCAATGTTGAAAAAGGCAGGCATTACTTAATTGGTTCTAATTGATTTCAATTGTCTATGTAACTCTGAAAATACAGCAAGTGACAGGTTGCTGCTGTGAAGCAGGCCTTCAAATCTCTTCAAAAACAATTTCAGGGAAGGCAAAGCCTTCAAACATTTCAACTAACATATATAATTTCTTTCATAAAAATCAATAAATTAAATGTAATTCTGTGAATTGTAAAAACATATTTTAATTTTACAAGTTGATTGAAACGTTACTAATTTTCTGGAATGTTTCCATCAATGAATCAACTCACCGACTTTGAGCTAAACTGTTTTAGTTGGGAGAAATTTACATTTATGTATTTTTTTTATCGAATTGTAGCTGGACAATCAGCCTCCTTCACTCTGCCCCTGATGGGATCCCCTCACGCAATATTCTGAAATTGGCTGATATGGATGTCTCAATCACTGCACCTGGAAGTAGCAGCAGGGGATTTAAGTGACAAGTTAACCTGGGACTCAGACAGAACACCACATGGTTTGGAAATAACTGTTGTAACTACTGTCACCTATATGGTGCACAATATGTATGCAAGGACATTGTATTATTTGTGCAGTTGAGTATAAGGGCATGTGTGCATTAATAAGGGAATGCATGGTAGCATAGTGGCTAGCACTGTTGCTTCACAGCACCAGGGTCCCAGGTTCGATTCCCTGCTTGGGTCATTGTCAGTGCGGAGTCTGCATGTTCGCCCCGTGTCTGCATGCGTTTCCTCCGGGTGCTCCGGTTTCCTCCCACAAGTCCCGAATGACATGGTTGTTAGGTGAATTGGACATTCTGAATTCTCCCTCAGTGTACCCGAGCAGGCGCCGGAGTGTGGTGACTAGGGGATAACTTAATTGCAGTGTTAATGTAAGCCTACTTGTGACAATAACAAAGATTATGATTATAACATTGTTTTATACAAGACGCTGTCACCGTGGACATGTGTGAATCAGAGCTTTAATGTTGAGTTTATTGGTATTTGTGACATGGGATTATGCGCTGTGTACAGGAAATAGGTTGTTTTCTATCATATATTAGGTGTTACGTACATTCACAATTTGATATCAGAATTCGCAGTTTTGAGGCCAGTGATTCTGAATAATTCTTCACCATGTTCTGCGGTGACCCAGATGTGAAACCCTGCTGTGTGCTTTTAGAAATGCAAGGACACTCAAAGAAATTGTAGAAGTATTCCTGTGTACAAATCACTTACAATATAGTTAATATTTAAACAATATTACTGATAAAATTAATCTAATATATGGATTGTTATTTTTATGCAATAATCAGCCTGCAATTCCATTCAAGGTAGTACAAAAATATAGGCTCATAATGACATTATTTCTTTAACTGCTGATCCTTTCTCCCAATATACCTTGTCATAATTTCCAAATGTTGTTGGTATATTCACAACATAGATGTTTTAAAAAATGAATTGGTAATTGACTGGCACCAGTCTTGGTAAGACTAGGGTACATTCATTCTTTGACATCATCCTCGGTAAGGGCAGGGCACAGTATCATGATAAACCCAAGCAAAAGTACTAGCATTATCAACCAGATGTGCTGTCCAGCATGAAGGCCCCTCCGTTTATGAGGTTCATGTGAAAATCCTTCCCATCGACTCAATGAAGCTCATTTATTAATTCTGTTTAAGTTTTGAACTGGAAAAAGCCAAGATTTGAGAGGTATAAATACCTCCGAGCTAGTAAACCAATATTATTCCATAGCTCAATGATCCTTCCCTCTCTCGGTTTAGTCTTACCCTGTACTGTTCTTCGACAAGAAAATAATCTCAATTTAGGACAATGAAATCATGAATCCTCTATTGAACAGACTTGAAAAAAAAACTCAGTGATTCTATCTGGTCAGTAACTGGAAGCTTCAGATCATGTTCAATCCCTAGTTTTTATGGTACAGCAAGTATGTCTGCGGGGATAAGATAGGAAAGTGGAGTTGAAGTAGAGGATCAGCCATGAGCCTATTGAACGGTGGAATAGGTTTGAGGGGCCAAATGGCAATCTCCTGCTCCTATTTCTGATGTTTTTATTAATTAGTTGAACCAATTTCAAGGGAATGAATGAGGGGAGAGGAGAAAATTAGCTCGGTAAAAGAAATCAAAGATTTGATGTGGTTGAAAGGTGATTTAAACAAATTGGCTTCTATGAATCATGGAGAAATGTATGTAGCCATTCTTCTTTGTGCCACCAATCCAGTCTCTAGGTCACGGTTACCTCTTTTAGTCCAATACTCAATTACTCCCGACACTAAGGTGACCACCCCCCCCCCCCAGTTCAGGGTGGAACATGCAATCCTGCTTCCCCGATGAGGACCTCAGTCCTGCTAGCTCAAGGGAGAATGTGCGCAGGACTGGTGTTTGACACGCTTGATTTTGTTTCATCTCAGCTGACTTTAAGTGCTGTTCCAGCTTCTTACCATTTCACTTGAACTATATCAGTTCACAGCCGGTTTTGAAGCAACAAGCATCTTCAATAGGAAGAAAAAAACATAGGGGAAAGAACAGGAAAGAACCAGGGTTCGTTGTTATTAAGCGTCGTTGCTGCTGAAATGTTCAAATGTTCAAGAGGAACCTCCAGCAACAAAATGGACAAGAGGGGAGAAGCTTTCAGTTTTGTGCTGCAGCCTCTTTTGCCTGTTGGTAAAATTGTGCATAGTAAAATGCATAATTATTGTAAATCCCTGCCCTGCCAACTGTATATCTCAGAACTCTTCAGTTTATTGTTGACGAAAAGCACCTTCATTGTAGTACCATTTTCTGAAAAAATAATTTATAAAAAAGGCAACAATTTGTTTGCAATAAACATGCCAATATAAGACAATCTGTACAGCTACAGTCAATTCAATCTTATTTACACAAAATGAAATTGATAGAAGGGCAGCACAAGTCAGGCATTGTGGATGACTCTGTTAGTCACATGGTACAAGGTCCCAAGGTCATATTTGTACCCATAATGCTAAAGTCTCTTTCATTTTAGGTCGGAAGGCACTCTATTTACAAATACTGCAGCAGAGTTAGGTTCTCATCAGCCACTGAGTTTTGGCACCTCAATAACTGACTTTAAAATAACATACGAATTTGACAAACACCAACAGCTTAGCATCCTAACAGTCGCATTATTTTTATTATGGTTTCTACCTCAGCGATGGCCACTGGCAGCATGATTACCATAGTGGTAAAGCTCCCTGAAGAGACAGTATCCGCGATACAAGCAAGCTGTCAACATTCCTGCATCCCATTGTCTCTAAGAATGCCAAGGAAGCAAAACTTCACAGCTGAAGTGTATTGGAGTATTGACCCTATTCCTCTGGACCCTGAACCAACAGATTATGGATTATTTGCTGCAATTTCTCTTCCCCCCCCCCCCCCTCCCCCCACTGAACCTTCCCCCAAATTGCCAATATGAGCTACCTAAGTGTGTGGTGCAAAGTTCCCACAGCAGGTGAAAGGCAAAATTGGAATGAGAACTACTCATTTTTTTGCCCTTGAAGCTGGTTGTTCTTATGTCTCTCAGCAACTGTTTGTGTATGGAATAAGAGACCAGGACATGGACAAACAACAAAAAAAGGGAGTCTTACTCACAAGAAAAGAAACAGAAAACCCAAATGTTCTTTTCCACATATGGCTCCAATAGCTACTGTAAATAATTCTGGACCGTAAAAACATTGAAACTAATAACCAGAAAAGGAAGTATGACTGCCAATAAGTTTGGATATGCTACTTAAAGAAAAATTTCAGATACAAATATTTTTCTATTTTACAGTTTTCTGCAAGCTTTAATACAGTAAAGTGATGATTATCTGGGTAAATGGTGTAACAAACAGCTGGACCAGCTGTTTTCAGATGTTCTGTTCACACAAAAAAATTAATTAAATTTTCTACAAAGGAGATATGCTATGGTAACAGATCTTGCGAGACTGATCACTGTGCTTGAAGGCTAAGGTGAATATAGCGAAGCAGTTGGATAAATGATCATACCATCATGCCACCAATCATGTTTGAAGCTTCAAATCTATTATTTTTTAACTCAAACATTTAAAAAACAAGTAAATTTGAACTGGACACACAATTTGTCCCATGAACATTTTGTGGTGAGTTCAGTCATTGGATCTTCAGAGCAGACTGTTCTCGGAAACGAGCCAGCCCGTATGTAATACCATCTGATCGGGGTTGCATGTACAGGGCAATACAACTGTAATGTTGTTAATGAATAAGATAGAGGTGATCTTTTTTATTGGGAATGTTAATCCAGGAATGTCATGTTAACCCACTTTCACTTGATCTGTTCCAGTCATTGAAGTTTGCGATGAATCACAAAGAGGTCGAAGCATGTGGTAAGATTTCTGCTCAGTAAATTAACTTTTTTCACTGTTTGATTCTTTGCAAGTGGAATCCTTGATCTTAATTGCTTTTCAGATTCTTCTAGTCTAGGTGTATTTCCCATTCCAGGTAAATTCTCTATATGTCTCTGGTGTAGCTACGTTTTTGCTTCTTCACTGCCATAGGTCAACATGCTGTGCTGCAGCAGGTCCTTTATTAGGGTCTTGAAGCGAAGCTCAAAATCATGATGATCGCCGTAAAGGATAAAGCACAGAACTCCATTGATTGATCCCATGCCTGAATACACAAGAGCTTCTCTCCATTCAAATATGGTTTTCGTTGTTCAAATTATCAATCTCAAGTGGCAAGAATTTTATGTCAGAATCAATGATGAACTTAATAGTTTTACATAGCCACGCTGTGTAATAGGATTTTCTTCTGCAAAAAGGATATTTCATAACTTTCAGGAAGAAGCAGATCTTAAGGAAATTCTGTTTCCATCCAGTTTGGAACCACCCCCACAGTACCACCTTGGTAAATTTCAGGGGAAAGTAACGTTATCGAGCCGAGAGTTGCGGAATGACATATCTCTCAAGTCCTGATTCTCGTGTTACAGTCATGGTAGTTAATTAAGCAAGGGTTACCAGGCAAAGGCTCATGGGCAAAGACAGAGTCGTTAGAAGAGCATGTACTGTTGCTGTCTTCACACAGGGGAGAATACTGCTCAAACGGAGTGGAGAGATCCAAATACTGTTGAGGGAGAAAATTCAGACACACTTACTTTACAACACAATTATTTACAAAATACAGTATATGTCAAGAGCAAAGTTATCATTGGACTTTCACCTAACTGTAATGATTTTTTTATCGGTAACAAGGGAACTGGAATGTGTAGTTGGTTATTACACTGACTTTAACAGTTTAACAACTGGGGCGGCATGGTAGCCCAGTGGTTAGCACTGTTGCATCACAGCTCCAGGGGCCCAGATTCGATTCCCGGCTTGGGGCACTGTCTGTGCGGAGTCTGCACATTATCCCCGTGTCTGTGTGGATTTCTTCCGGGTTCTCCAGTTTCCTCCCACAGTCCAAAGATGTGCAGGTTAGGTGGATTGGCCATGCTAAATTGCCCTTAGTGTCCAAAAAGGTTTGGTGGGGTTACTGGGTTACGGGAATAGGCTGGAGGCGTGGGCTTAAGTATGGTGCTCTTTCCAAGGAAGGGGGCCGGTCAGGGCGGGCTTTGGGATGGTAACAGATGTTGGCTCTGAAGGGAGGAAAGGCTTGTGGGGGTGGATTGTGATAGGATTCAGGGTAACGGTGGGAGGTTCAAGGGTGACAGAAGATAGAAGGCAGAGAAATGGTGATATTGTTTGCGTAAATGGTGAGCGGGAAAGTTGGTGGGTGACAGGGGGAGGGTAGAAGATGGTGGAGTGAGTTTGAACGGTGATGTACACCATTTTGCCAAATTGACCATGTCAACCTCACTGGTTAATCAACCAATGAGATCCCTTTAGGTGTGAGGGAGGTATTTTCTGGCGGGCGGAGTTCAAGGTCAGTACAAGTAACTGACTAAAGGGACATCCTAATAATTATGAAGCAACTGGATGTCAAAGATGCTCTATTGTGATCTCCTGTCAGTGGTGAAGCCCACATTGCAACAAGTTTGTTCCAGACTCACAGGTCTCATAACTCATAACATTGAGATCCCAGGCAGGCATGGGGTTGCTGTTCATTCTGTGCCATTTGCTGTCGGTTGCAGTCATAGACAGTGATGAAGCGAGAGAGGGAGGTGGAATGCCTCCAAGGGGCACGGCTGGTGGAGGGTGAGCAACTCGTGATGCCAAACCCCTATCCTTCTGGATGAATGATCATGGCTGATAAAGGATTGTGCGGTTAGCCTTTCTATACTGCCTAGGCAATGATCTATCTATGGGGTTTCCACAGTAATGGGAACATGCAGAAAAGTGTCCATATAAGGGTTCTTATAAATGGCTCTCATCAGCCTGGTCAAAGGGCAATATCTCCATGCACATCCGTGTAGGAATGGGAGGAACACCTAATTCTGCTCCTTCAGAATGTTCTTTACCTGGAAAGGGTGTGTGGGGATGCTATATCTAGGTGAAGGCCAACTAAAGGGCTCAGCTCTTGCTTTTTGGCTTTGAGATGGAGGGAAACCTGTAAAGTACATATTCATTTAATGTATTCATTCACACATCCATTAAAGCTTCAATAATCAGGCTGCAGGCAACCCTGTCTTGGTAATGGCTCTCATCCAGATAAGGAAAAGGGGGGTCCACCACCGATTGGCACAGGACCATGAGGAACAAGGGCCTGAGCAACAAGTGGCAGTGGGTTCTCCATAAGTTCTTGAGGCTGGTAAACATGGTTCAATGCAACAGTGAGCACTGGCCTGACCTTGGGTGCATCGGGGGTGGTGCTTTTATCTAGAGATGAGTGAAAGGCAAGGCAGGAGGTGCCATCGTACTGTCTCAGGATGTGGTTGCTCACATCTGGGAGCTTCTCCAGTGTGAGCTGCAGCAGCAAGTTCTCTGGTGGAGAGGCGCGGAACTCCTGGTCTGTAGTGAGTGAATGTTTATCCATATGTTATTTACATATGGCACCAGGACCTTCAACCCAATAAGCTAACGGTGGAGTGGGTGACTTCCTGCCTGCTCTGCCACAAAATTTGCCAAGATGAATGCACAATTAATGAACTCAAAGGTGGGCGGGCAATCACATTTGTTGACCCACACTGCTGCCCAGCAGGAATCACGCCGAATATCCCACCCACAACTATAAGACCATAAGACATAGGAGCAGAATTAGGCCACTCGGCCGATCGAGTCCGCTCCGTCATTCAAGCATTGTTGATATTTTCCCATCCCCATTCTCCTGCCTTCTCCCCATAACCCCTGATCCCCTTATTAATCAAGAATCTATCTATCTCTGCCTTAAAGACACTCAGTGAATTGGCCTCCACAGCCTTCTGCGGCAAAGAGTTCCACAGATTCACCACCCTCTCGCTGAAGAAATTTCTCCTCATTTCTGTTTTAAAGGATCGCCCCTTTAGTCTGAGATGGTGTCCTCTGGTTCTAGTTTTTCCTACAAGTTGAAACATCCTCTCCATGTCCACTCTATCCAGGCCTCGCAGTATCCTATAAGCTTCAATAAGATCTCCCCTCATCCGTCTAAACTCCAACGAGTACAGGCCCAGAGTCCTCAACCGTCCCTCATAAGACAAGCTCTTCATTCCAGGGATCATTCTTGTGAACCTCCTCTGGACCTCTCCAAGGCCAGCATGTCCTTCCTTAGATACGGGTCCCAAAACTGCTCACAATACTCCAAATGGGGTCTGACCAGAGCCTTAAACAACCTCTGAAGTACATCCCTCGTCTTCTATTCTCGCCCTCTTGACATGAATGCTAACATTGCATTTGCCTTCTTAACTGCCGACTGAACCTGCACGTTAACCTTAAGAGAATCATGAACAAGGACTCCCAAGTCCCTTTGTGTTTCTGATTTCCCAAGCATTTCCCCATTTAGAAAATAGTCTATGCCTAAATTCCTCTTTCCAAAGTGCATAACCTCACACTTTTCCACACTGTATTTCATTTGCCACTTCATTGCCCGCTCTCCTAGCTTGTCCAAATCCTTCTGCAGCCCCCTTGCTTCCTCAATACTATCTGTCCCTCTACACATCTTTGTATCATCTGCAAAGTTAGCAATAGTGCCTTTAGTTCCTTCTTCCAGATCATTAATGTATATTGTGAAAAGTTGTGGTCCCAGCACCGACCCCTGAGGCACACCACTAGTCACCAGCTGCCATCCTGAAAAAGACCCTTTATTCCCACTCTCTGCCTTCTGCCAGTCAGCCAATCCTCTATCCATGCCAGGATCTTACCCTGAACACACAACTGCGTTTGAACTCCAGAATGTAAAATTCTCCTATCATCTACCTTAAAGAGAATCAGATAAAAGTCGCTTCTGGGGTGGTTAGCTAGCATTTCAGGGACGATTTACTCTACTGCAAACAAAGCTGTCAATCATATTAATTATCACTAGAGTGACATCATTCCTATCTGTTGGAAGGGCAGCACGGTGGCATAGTGGTTAGCACAGCTGCCTCACGACACCAAGGTCCCAGGTCCAATCCCTGCTCTGGGTCACTGTCCGTGTGGAGTTTGCACATTCTCCCCATGTCTGCGTGGGTTTTGCCCCCACAACCCAAAGATGTGCAGGGTAGGTGGATTGGTCACGCTAAATTGCCCCTTAATTAGAAAAAATGGATTGGGTACTCTAAATTTATTTTTTTTAAATAAAAAATTCCTATCTGTTGGGTTAATGAGATGGTTTGGGAACAACTGGACCTTTCTCCTTCTATTTGTTCAACGGAATTACTGGCAAGATCTGCAATTTTCTGTTGAACCCTATTTGCCATATGAGAAGGTGCTACTTTCTGAATTGCTTCAGTCTGCAGGTACATCCATAGGTAGGGAGTTCCAGAACTTTGAACCAGGAACGATGATCTATTCTTAAGTCAGGGTGGTATATGGCTTGGAGTGATACTGTAAAAGACTTTTAGTTTTGGTGCAGTAGGATGCACAGAGGAAAAAACTGCCTCGGAGAGAAATTATGGCATATGTGCTATGACATACACTAACCTCATCTGATATTGAAGTCAATACTTTGTCAAGTTCTGCCACCAGCTGTTTGAAGGTTGGTCTCTGAGAAGACACTGCGTGCCAGCACTCCCTCATCAGCAAATACCTGAAAGAGAGAAATATAATTTTTAGGATCCAATGACAATAGTTTTACACAAATCACACACGGTCTGCAGAAAACAAATGAAAAGCTGGGAAATAGTTATGTGGGGATGAGATTTTAGGAAAACCAGAGTCTCAGTAGTTATTCATGGACAAGCTGTCTGGACTGAAGGGATCCCAGATGCTCACTCCCTGCCTCCACCTCCTTGTTCCCCTGAACCGACATCCAAATGCTGAATAGCATGGACTGCACACTAATGCAACTGAGGCGATTTAGGTCACAGGAGACCACCATGAACTTTGACACCCACATTATTGTGTACCAGAGGGCTCCCCCCCTGAGAGAGCCAGGCAGCGAAATCATCGCTTCAGGAAACTGAAGGTGTGCTCCATATGTTCCTTGTGGTCAGGTGGCCAAGGAGACTCATGAGCCAGTTGGTTATCAGGGGCGTCATTCTCCGACCCCCCCGCCGGGTCGGAGAATGGCCGTTGGCCGCCGTGAATCCCGCCCCCGCCGAAGTCTCCGGTACCGGAGATTGGGCGGGGGCGGGAATCGGGCCGCGCCGGTTGGCGGGACCCCCCGCTCAATTCTCCGGCCCGGATGGGCCGAAGTCCCGCCCAGAAATTGCCTGTCCCGCCGGCGTAAATCAAAGCTGGTATTTACCGGCGGGACCAGGCGGCGTGGGCGGGCTCCGGGGTCCTGGGGGGGGCGCGGGGCGATCTGACCCCGGGGGGTGCCCCCACAGTGGCCTGGCCCGCGATCGGGGCCCACCGATCCGCGGGCGGGCCTGTGCCGTGGGGGCACTCTTTCCCTTCCGCCTCCGCCACGGCCTCCACCATGGCGGAGGCGGAAGAGACTCTCCCCATTGCGCATGCGCGGGAAACTGTCGGCGGCCGCTGATGCTCCCGCGCATGCGCCGCATTTCCGCACCAGCTGGCGGGGCACCAAACGCCATTTCCGCCAGTTGGCGGGGCAACAAACGCCATTTCCGCCAGCTGGCGGGGCGGAAATCCCTCGGCGTCGGCCTAGCCCCTCAATGTTGGGGCTCGGCCCCCAAAGATGCGGAGCATTCCGCACCTTTGGGCCGGCGCGATGCCCGTCTGATTGGCGGCGTTTTTGGCGCCAGTCAGCGGACATCGCGCCGTTGGGGGAGAATTTCGCCCCATGATGTCCCTTGTCACAGCTCCAGTCTCTAGTTTGTTGTGGTAGCCCAAAGACGCAGGAATGTCAGACTGCCTCAAGATGACTGCTGTTAGGATAGCTGGGAAGTGCTGTGCCCGAGTTTTCAGCTGCTCCAGCTTCCATAGCATTGGTTCCAATGATGTAACTACATTTTTCAGCCGCACAGATATCCCATTACACACACAGTCAGCCCTGTTGAAGATGCCTCTACAAATCCTGTACAGAACATTTATCAGGGCGTGCCTTTTAAGTCTTCATAAGACTATAGTTGCTGCCTCAACATGTTGAAAGTACAAAGGCATTTGGTTACAATGGAGTTCTGTTTGTAACTACCTACTGTATTTCTCCTGTTACATTCAGTTGTTCTAGGGACCTTAACAATGTTACTACGGGTGTATTATAAACATATACCTTAAGTTTTCCCTCCTTTTCTTTCTGCCATTAACAGTCAATTTCACACTCACAAGGGAGCAGCGTTCACAGAGAATGCTATGATTGCAGAATCAGCATTTTTTTAACAAAAACTAATAGTTGAAAACGGTAAAGAAAAGTTTAGAAAGCTTATATGTAAAACCAAATACAATGCTGTTGAGTCACTTACAGCTCATGTGTACAGTTGGATGGTTTGTCCATTCGATGGCCCTCCTTGAGAAGTTTGAAGAGCTCCTCCACAGGGATTCCTGGATAAGGGGAGCCGCCAAGCGTGAAGATCTCCCACATCAAGACTCCAAATGACCATCTGCATTGGGAACAAACCACGCATTCATTCTGTTGTCTAATTACTTGCAAACATTCAAGGGAATCGTCATCAGCATTGTGATTGAAAGAATTTACAAATGAGGCACAGTATATTTCTTGGAAATGTTAAGAATGGCACCAGGTGCAATTTTCCTTTCATACAGCAAGTCTGGATAAATCACACTGTTCATAATTCAGTGCAAATTAAAATAAAACTATTTATTTCAGAGAATCACAAGGTAATTACAGATGAGAAAGGAAGCCATTTGTTCCATCTGTATTCATCCAGCTATTTACCTCTTTGTAGAAGTCAATTCTTGCTTTATAATTAAAAGTACCTTCCGCTAGTTGGAAGCTATATCCCCGAGCTGTCGTTTTACAGATTAATTGAAAGTAATATTCTGTGTTAACTCTTTCTAAATCCTTAACATGTTCCATACGATTATCTCTTCCGTACTGCCTCTGCACTCTACCATTTTTCTTGCTTCTTGTTGTTAGGCGCAGGCACAGCTTCTACTATCTGTAGTAGTGACTCAGAACTCTTCACCTTCCTAACTGTTGATATGACAGAGAGCACATAGTCTGAACTGCCCCCTTTCCCCCCCTACAGGATAAAGCATGACAGATATTGGATGATTCCGACTATCCCAGCTTGCCTGCTGAATGAGAGATGGCAGCTGGCTCAGATCATTCTTTCTCCTCTAGATTAACACGTGCAATAAGCAGACAGCAGCCTGACTGTCCAGCTCGTCTCATTTTAGCAACACTTATAACATGGTTAACACTCATACCTACATGACATGGCATCTTGAAATAGTCCCTTCTACTGCAAAACATTCTGCAAAGTTTATCACATCCAGAATAAATTATGTTCAAAGTTAAATCGGTGCCTCCATCTGTAAAGTGTATTAATATTTTGACAGAATGTCTAACTTGTCAATCCACTCAGTGCAGGGAGTAATAATGCAGCATTGGCAGGCTCCTGTCAGTCATCTGGACTAACTTTCTTACATTCAGTACAGCCTTTTCAGACTGAGCGAGGGGAAATACAATACTTAAGGGCACTTAAACATGATCAGTACTTACACGTCACTTTGGTGTGTGTACACTCTGTCAAACAAGGCCTCTGGCGCCATCCACTTTACTGGCAAGCGACCCTGAAATGAAACATCAAAGTCACCATCAGTCAGCTTAATATCCCCTTTAGACAAACTCACTGTACTTTCACATTAACATCAATAATAAGTGTCAGTCATGGTATCAGGCATCAGGGTTCAAATATTACAATGAAATATTTGCACAGGAACCGTTGTTCAATACTGTATTTATTTAATTTGCTTTTTTTCCCCTTTCTGATGTGAATGTGATTTTATTAGTGCTCCAACACTTCCCAAAGTTATGGGGACTGCATTTAAGTAATTAGAATTAAATCAAAGTTTACATATTTCGGAGATCCCAGAGCGGCCAGGATGTGTGTCCTGATCTCAGCTGGGCTTGAGGGCAGCATAATTGACCTGCATGTCTGGGGTGGCATCAATAATGAATGTGCTTTGATAACATTTTGAAGTAAGATTACTTACTACTCTTCAGGTTATTGGTGGCCGTAAAACTGATTCTGTTAAATTGAGTCTATCTAATATCCTCCAGTTAGCGGGAAATGTCTTTTTGTTTCTACCTCACTTGAAGTTGGTTACTTCTGTGCTCAAAATCGCTTTAGTATCTGATCGTTTCAGTCCTCAGTAATTCAAATGCCTTTTCACTCCCCAGTCCATTTTCTGGCTTTTCTGGATAAAATTCCCAATCCAGTTGTCTCATTTCAGTCCTTGATGGATTCGCCTTTCCGAAGAATGAGTCCAACAAGGGTAGACTTATGCTTGTAGATTCATTGTATGTTGGGCTTAACTAGTTCCAGCAAAAGTGCAGCCCCGTCTGTGCTTGTCAGAGCACTATGAAACTTACATTTGTGGTTTTCTTGTAGTAATCGATGTTGTTCACACCTCGTGCCAGACCAAAGTCTGCAATTTTCATGACATTGTCTTCAGTCACCAACACATTCCTGGCTGCCAGGTCACGATGGATACACTGTAAAATATATTAAAACAATGTACATAGTGTATTCACATCTCTGTGTCACAGTACAAGCTTCCAAATGATGGTAAGTATAGGGGTGGCACAGGAACAAAATCTGACACAATGTAGTGTTACAAAGACAGAGAGTATAGTGCCTATTTGAGAGAATGCTCTTTAACATAGCACATTGCTGCTCAATGTGTTGTTCACTGGGCACATTTAACAATGGTTTTATCTGCAGTCCAAGTGTCTAAGATATCTGTCTAGCAGCTCTCCTTCATTAAGCAGTCAGATGTAAATCATGCTGGACAGCTAACTGACAAGCCTGGAAAATCCAATCCCCGCCCTTCATAGCTGCTCTTGCTAAGTCACTGTAATGTGAGCCGTGTTTCCCTTTGCTTGAGAGGGGTGGATGTTGTTTTTGAACCATCATCTTACTTGTAGAACATGAGAAAAGTGAGACAGTGCCCTTCCCACATTGCTTAGTTCACACGACCTTTCATCGATCCCAAGAGGCCAAAACTCATATCCAAACCCACTCCAAGTTAAGTGAACAATCTACCTGGGCCTCATCCAAACAAGCTACCTAAAAAACCTCTATCCAATTATGTCACATGGAAAGCTAGATTAGTTGGTGACTTACCTTTTTAGATGCCAAATATTCCATGCCCCTTGCCACTTGGTAGGCACTGGACACCAGATCTTTAAATGTTAACTGTTCTTCAGGGACTTTTGTGATGTAAAAGTTGTAATCCATGCCAGGTGGCCGCCTGGCTCTGAGATATTCCCGCAAGTTACCTTTTGCTGCGTACTCCACTATTACATACAGCAAGCCTAGGGTACAAACAAAAGGTTTAAACACTGAACTCTCAGCAAACAGAATTTGATATTTGTAATAACGTTTGCTTGTTTACCCATTTGCATCTTGTACCCATCATGGTACAGAATCAATGTCCTCAGAATTGGCTGCCTTGATGTAAACCTTAAGGGCCCTTCCAGTTGATTCCCTTATTTTCCCTTTCTTTATTTTTGCTGTTATCATTTTGATCCAATGATGCTTAATGAACATATGTCAGCAGAACACAGACTTTTCAGCCCCCGAAAGATCGGTGAGACTC
Organism: Scyliorhinus torazame; assembly: GCF_047496885.1. Taxonomy (NCBI): domain Eukaryota; kingdom Metazoa; phylum Chordata; class Chondrichthyes; order Carcharhiniformes; family Scyliorhinidae; genus Scyliorhinus; species Scyliorhinus torazame. Next base: position 210,231,853 of record NC_092713.1, on the reverse strand, counting down.
AGCTCAATTGGTTGGCTGGTGGCCAATGAATTGGCCAAAAGGCTGTATTTTGCCCGGTAACAGGCGGTGATTGGATCCTGCCTGAGTGGGATGATTTTCAGAGAGCCAGGGGAAAGACAGTTGGAGTCCTGGATGCCCAGAGGAAAGAAGCTGCTCTCTCTCCCCCGCATGTTTTCACCAGAAAAGCTTCATGGCTATACACAGAATCTGCATGAATCTACAGTGAAAACCTTGAACTGAACGCCTAGATTGAAGAATGTGTGCTGCCCCTCCTGCTCTCACATATAACTGTGTAATACTGTATTCGAGCATGTGATTGTTTTCTGTTGCCTCCTTTTCTTAAAGTATTGGAGTTCATGGTTAGTATAGCTACATTAGCACCTGTAACACTCCTTTGTCTGATCACAGTGGCCATTCTTCACCTACAAGCTATAGTCAGTAAATTTTAGCAAGCTTTTTGAACATGGAAGGAATCAAATCTAAGCTCTGGATGCTCCACAAGCTAAGATGAGCCGAGTGTTGCACTGGACCAGTGCCTTTCATACTGATAAAAGGTTTCAGTCCCATGCTAAAGTGACATGTACAACATACTGGCAAATGTGCCTGGAAAATCTCCCTTCAGTGGAGTCCGGTGTGATACATAGTACTGATGAATATTCTGCTCAATATGAGTGTTCACTCTAATGTATCAGATTTATATGCCATGGATGTTTCATTTTGGGTGTAATATTGCAATGTGTGATGCTATTATTATTTGTATATTACTGCATTGTGGATTCTGTATGTAATACAACCAATGCACTCATATATGCATTGTTTTAACACCTTTGTGGGTATTCAATAAAGGGTATGTTATAGAATTTGGATAAAGGGCTGCATGGTGGTGCAGTGGTTAGCACTGCTGCCTCACTGAGGATCCGGGTTCAATCCTGGCCCCAGGTCACTGTCTGTGTGGAGTTTGCACATTCACCCCCACAACCCAAAGATGTGCAGGGTAGATGGATTGGCCACGCTAAATTGCCCCTTAATTGGAGAAAAATTATTGGGTACTCTAAATTTTAAAAAAAAGAATTTGGATAGTATAACACTTGTTAAAGTATTGACAGTTTTACAAAACTTCTTTTTAATTAAATGAAATGAAAATCGCTTATTGTCACAAGTAGACTTCAAATGAGGTTACTGGGCAGTGGAACAGCTCAGAAAGGCGAGGGGGGGGCGATATACGGGCATGGTGAGAAGGCCAGCAGGATGCTTGCACAGCAGCTCAGAAAGAGGGAAGCGGCTAGAGAAATAGGGGAAGTTATTGATGGGGATGGGAACTTAGTTGGGGACTCGGCAGGGGTGAGTAAGGAGTTCCGGGATTTTTACAGCAGGTTGTACAGGTCAGAACCCCCTGCGAGGCCGGAGGGGATGAGGCACGTCCTGGAGGGGCTGACTTTCCCGAAGGTGGACAGGGAGCTGGTAGAAGGGCTGGGGGTCCCGATCGGGTTGGAAGAGATAGTGGAGGGCTTGAAGGCCATGCAGTCGGGTAAGGCACCGGGACTGGATGGGTACCCAGTTGAGTTCTATAAAAAGTTCTCCGGGATATTGGGACTGATGCTGATAATGGTGTTTAATGAGGCAAGGGAAAAAGGGGTTCTGCCCCAGACGATGTCACAGGCCACGATTTCGCTTATCCTGAAACGGAACAAGGACCCGGAGCTATGTGGGTCTTACAGGCCGATTTCCCTGTTGAACATAACGCCAAACTGTTGGCCAAAATGTTGTCCTCCAGGATTGAGGCCTGTGTACCGGACATTATTGCGGAGGATCAGACGGGGTTTTTTACGGGCAGACAGCTGGTGGCCAATGTAAGAAGGCTGTGAAACGTGATCATGATGCCCCCGGAGAATAGGGAGGTGGAGGTAGTGGTCGCAATGGATGCGGAGAAAGCTTTTGACTGGGTTGAGTGGGAGTATTTATGGGAGGTTCTGGAGCGGTTCGGATTTGGGAGGGGCTTTATTGGCTGGGTCAGGTTGCTGTACCAGGCTCCTGTGGCAAGTGTACGGATGAACAGGACGAGTTCGGACTATTTTAGACTGCACTGGCGGACGAGACAGGGATGCCCCCTCTCCCCACTGTTGCTTGCGCTGGCTGTAGTGCCGCTGGCAATTGATCTGAGGGCCTCGAGGGTTGGAAGGGGCTGGTCCGGGGGGGGGGGGGGGGGGGGGGGGGGGTGTTGGAGCACAGAGTCTCGCTGTATGCGGACGACCTGCTTTTGTATGTTTCAGATCCAATGGAGGGGATGGAAGAAATTATGGGAATTTCAGGGGAATTCGGCCGGTTTTCGGGGTATAAGCTTAATATGGGGAACAGCGAGATGTTTGCGGTCCAGATGAGGGGGTCAGGAGAGGCGACTGGGGGAACTGCCGTTTAGAGTGGTAGGGGACAATTTCAGGTACCTAGGTATCCAAGTGGCGAGGGATTGGGACAGGCTACATAAATTGAACTTGGCCCGGTTGGTGGATCAGACGAAGGAGGATTTCCGGAGATGGGATGCGCTCCCGTTGTCTCTGGCAGCAGAGTTCAAACGGTGAAAATGACGGTCCACCCGAGATTTCTATTAGTTTTCCAATGTCTCCCCATCTTCATCCCACGGTCCTTTTTTACGCGGGTCAATAAAGTTATTGCAGGCTTCGTGCGTGGGGGGGCAAGTCCCCGCGAGTGAGGAGGGCAATGCTTGAGCGGAGTCGGGGGGAGGGTGGGCTGGTGCTGCCGAATTTTAGCAATTATTACTCGGCGGCTAATATAGCCATGGTTAGGAAGTGGTGTGGGGGGGGGGGCATGGGTGCGTATGGAGGCGGCTTCTTGTAAGGGCACAAGTCTGGGGGCGTTGGTAACTGCGCCTCTGCCGTTCCCACCGGTGCGGTACTCCACCAGTCCAGTGGTGGTGGCGGCCCTGAGTCTGGGGGCAGTGGGGGAGACATGTGGGAGCAGAGGGGGCATCGGTTTGGTCCCCAATATGCAATAATCACCGGTTTGCCCCGGGGAGGGTGGACGGGGGTTCCGAATTTGGCGGAGAGCAGGGATTGAGAGGATGGGAGACTTATTTATAGAGGGGAGCTTTCCGAGTATGAGGGCACTGGAGGAGAAGTTTGCATTGCCGGGGGGAAAGGAATTCCAATATCTGCAGGTGCGGATCTTTCTGTGTAGGCAGGTACCAACCTTCCCACTCCTGCCGCTAAGGGAGATTCAGGATAGGGTGGTTTCTGGAGGATGGATAGGAGAGGGGAGCCTTTCGGACATATATAAAAAGCTTATGGGATCGGAGAAGACGCAGACTGAGGAGCTGAAGCGAAAGTGGGAGGAGAAGCTGGAGGGAGAGATTGGGGAGGGCCTCTGGGTGGACGCGTTGAGTAGAGGCAACGCGACCGCAACATGTGCCAGGCTCAGCCTGATTCAATTCAAGGTCGTGCACCGAGCGCACATGACGGTGGCCCAGATGAGCAGATTCTTTGGGGTGGAGGACAGGTGTTCAAAATGTGCGGGAGGGCCAGCGAACCATGTCCACATGTTCTGGGCATGTCCAAAGCTGAGGGGATTTTGGCAGGGGTTTGCCAACGTCATGCCCAAGGTATTAAATACAAGGGTGGCACTGAGTCCAGAGCTGGCGATTTTCGGGGTGTCGCAGGATCCGGGAATCCAGGAGGAGAAAGAGGCAGATGTTCTGGCCTTTGCTTCCTTGGTAGCCCGGAGGCGGATATTACTAGCATGGAGGGACTCAAAGCCCCCGAAGTCGGAGACCTGGCTATCGGACATGGCTAGCTTTCTCTGCCTGGAGAAAATTAAATTCGCCATGAGAGGGTCATTGTTAGGGTTCGCTCGGAGGTGCCAACCATTCATCGACTTCTTCACAGAGAATTAACCGTCAGCAGAAAGCGGGGGGGGTGGGGCCAGGGGGGTAGGTTAGTGTCGACTAAGGGGTTAAGTAATGGTGGGACCTGTGGGAGAGGGAGGCAGTATTTGCACTATGTTAATATTTTTATGTACATTGTTTCTTGCTGCTGTTACAATGCCCAAAAAACCCTCAATAAAATGTTTATTAAAAGAAAAATGAAGTTACTGTGAAAAGCCCCTAGTCGCCACATTCCGGCGCCTGTTTGGAGAGGCTGGTACGGGAATTGAACTGCGCTGCTGGCCTGCCTTGGTCTTCTTTCAAAGCCAGCGATTTAGCCCTGTGCTAAACCAGCCCCTTGGATAATGTTCTTGGATATCTGCATCCGCCATACACTCACCATCCTGTGTGCATGCACCCAGCAGGTTAATGATATTTTTATGCTTGTCCATCATCTTCATCATTTCCATCTCTGAGATAAGATCTGCCAGATCTTTTTCTGTAGCATCATCTAGAGAATTTAAATGTTATATTTTAACAGTTTCCTTAAGACTGATTTCAGCTTGTGAGAGAAGTTATTACATTTTTTTCTTCATTATTTCATGGGATGCGAGTGTTGCTGGCATTGGTTGCCCATCCCTAATTGCCCTTGAGCTGAGTGACTAACCAGGCCTGTTAAGAGGCTAGTTAAGAGCCAATCACATTGTGACAGTCATGTGTACGCCAGACTGCATAAGGGTAGAATTTTTCCTTCCCTGTAAGTCATTAGTGAACCAGATGGGTTTTCATAACCAGCAACTATGGTCACCATCAATGCGTGGCACAGTAGCACAGTGGTTGGCACTGTTGCTTCACAACTCCAGGGTCCCAGGTTCGATTCCCGGCTTGGGTCACTGTCTGTGCGGAGTCTGCACGTTCTCCCAGTGTCTGCGTGGGTTTCCTCCGAGTGCTCTGGTTCCCTCCCATAGTCCAAAGATGTGCAGGTTCGGTAGATTGGCCATGCTAAATTGTCCTTAGTGTCCAAAAAGGTTAGGTGGGGTTACTGGGATAGGGTGGAAGTGTGGGCTTTAAGTAGGGTTCTCTTTCCAAGGTCCGGTGCAGACTCGATGGGCCCAATGGCCTCCTTCTGCACTGTAAATTCTATGATTCTATGATCATGAAGATGAGCTTTAATATCCAAATGTATTAATTGAATCCAAATTCCAGCAGCTGCCATGGTGGGATTTGAATCCATGTCCCAGAAATTAACCTGGGCCTCTGGATTATGCATCAGTGACATTGCCTCTATGCCATGTCTGTCCAATTTTCCAACTGTGATCAGTCAGAGAGCAATCACCTGCAGTTGTTTGGAATATTCTATTTGTAACGGTCAACTTATTCATTCTCCTACTGGGGTAGGTTAGGAGAGTTCTTTTTAACACTTTCACCTTATGTGGGCATTGCTGGCTATGCCATTTATTGCCCATTCCTAATTGCCCTTGAAAAGTTGTTGATCATCCAACTTCTTGAACTGCTGCAGTCCATGTAGTGCAGGTGCACTCACAGTGCCGTTAGGAAATGAGTTCCAGGACTTTGACCGAGCACTGTGTGGAACAGGGATACAGTTATAAGTCAGGATGGTACGAGGCTTGGAGGAAAACCTGCAGGTAGTGGTATTCCAATCCATCTACTGCCCTTGTCCATTATCATGGAGATGGTCATGGATTTGGAAGGTGCTGTAGAAGAATCTTTGGTGAGATGCTGCAGCGCATCATAGATCTATACACTACTGCCACCATTTATCAGGAGAGGAGGGACTGAATGTTGCAGCCAGTGATTGGGGTGCCAATCAAGTGAGCTGCTTGTGTTCTGGATGGGTGGAGCTTCTTGAGTATTGTTGGAGCTGCACTCAACTGGGCAAGTGGAGAGTATTCCATCACACTCATGACTTATGCCTTCTATATGTGGACAGGCTTTGAAGGGTCAGGAGGTGGCTTACTTGCTGCAGAATTCCCAGCCTCTGACTTGTTCTTGTAGCCACAGTATTGATATACTTGGTCCAGTTCAGTTTTTGGTCAATGGTAACCCCCAGGATGTTGATAGTGGAGAATTCAGTGATGGTAAATCCATTTTATGTCAAGGGAGAAATTCAAGGTAGGATTCTCTAATTGGAGATGACCATTGCCTGGCAGTTGAGTGCCATGAATGCAACTTGGCACTTATCAGCCCAAGACTCAATGTTGTCTACGTTGTGCTACATATGGACACAGACTGCTTTAGTATCTGAGGAATCATGAATGGTGGCTGAACAAAGTGTAATCATCAGCGGACGTCCCCACTTCTGACCTTATGATGGAGGGACGGTCATTATGAAACATTATGTAGATGGTTGGGCCTAGGGCACTACCTTGAAGAACTCTTGTGTGATGTCCTGGAACACCAACCGCAATCCATCTTCCTTTGTGCCACAACCATCTTCCTTTGTGCCAACTAGTGACCGATTCCCAGTTTTACTAGGGCTCCTTGATACCACACAGTCAAATGATGCCTTGACTTCAAGGGCAGCCACTCTCATATTACCTCATTATAGGGTGGCACGGTGGCGCTGAGGACCCGGCTTACTGTCTGTGTGGAGTTTGCACATTCTCCCTGTGTCTGCGTGGGTCTCACCCTCACAACCCAAAGATGTGCAGCGTAGGTGGATTGGCCACGCTAAATTGCCCCTTAACTGGAAAAAAATCTACAGTTTTTTAAAGAAAAAACCCCCTCATGATTCCAACTCATTTTCCATGTTTGGACCAAGGCGTAATGAGATCAAGAGATGAGTGGCCCTGGCAAAACCCAAACAGAGCATCAGGAAGCAGATTACTTCTGAGTAAATATTGCTTGATGGAACTGTCGATGACCCCTTTAGTGATGACTGAGTGTAGACTGATGGGGTGGTAATTGGTCAGGTTGGACTTGCCCTGTTTTTTGTGTACAGGATATGCTTGGGACAATTTTCCACATTATCGGGTAGATGCCAGTGTTGTAACTGTACTGAAACAGCTTGACTCAGGCCTTTGCTCCAGTAGACTGGACTATTAGGGGTCCTAGTGGACCCAACAAAGGAACAACCTAAGTTACATATTTTGTGAAACTATATTTTGCTTACCTTTCAGTGATTTCACTGCCACTGTAACTGGCTTATCTGGATTGTCCTTATTAATCCCGTAGGCTTCTGCTTTAACCACCTGTCCAAAACAACCCTCCCCAAGAGGTTTCCCCAGTACGAGTCTGGAAAAAGAACAGAAATTTCAGAGTTAGCTGGCCATCTGAATTCTGTAAGCACCATTTCCAAATGATGAATCTTCTCAATAAATTTTCAGAAATACAGAATCACAGAATTGTTACGGTGCAGAAGGCGGCCATTTAGCCCATTGTGCCTGCTCTGGCTTGCCAAACAAACATCATGACCTAGTGTCATTCCCCTGCCTTTCCCCTGTATCTATGCACATTATTTCTATTCAAATTATCATCCAAAGCCTTAATGAATGCGTCAATTGAACCTGCCTCCACCACACACTGTGTATTCCAGACCCGAAACACTCACATCACATTTGCAATGGCAGCAGTTATAATGAGATCAAATACCAAACCCATAACACCGACCATTTAACAGTGAATTTTATCACCCCCTCAGCTGCTCTTTCAGCACAAGATTTTTCGGCCCATCTGTGTTTGAGCCACCTGCCCTCTGTCCAGATCACAAGGTTTGAAGTTTAATATTCTGTCTGCAGCCCATCCTGCCTCCTTCTCCCCATCACACTTACTTATCTCGATGGAATTCCCATTTTGGATCCATTGGTAGCTCAAACTCCACAACACCTGCCAACATGAGTGTGCCGCTGGAAGATAGCCTTGCCACCCTCACCAGAGAGGCATTTGACTTCATTGAAGAGTTTGATTCTCGAGAAAACTGAAAATGAAATGAAATGTGTCATTAGACTGAATGTAGGCAGACATAAAACAATGCTTCAAACCCACTTCTCTCCAGCTAGTCCTAACTTGTGGTTGTGTACATTGACTGTACTGTAATTTTGTTGGTGCATTTTATTTGTTTACTGTGATAGTGTTGATGCAGTTTGATTGCACTGCAATATTGTTAATGCAGGTTGACTGTATGATGGTACCATTGGTGTAGATTGATAATAATGTGATACTGTTGGTGTAATTTTGCTGTACTTTGACAGTGTTAGTGGAGATTGATAGTACAGTGGTATTGGTGTAAGTTGACTGTAATGTGGATGTTGATGCACACTGGTAGTACTGTGATAGAGTCGGTGCTGATTTGCTATACTCTCATAATGTTGCTGCAGATTGATCGTACTGTGATATTGGTGTAGGTTGGCTGTAATATGAGTGTTGGTGCAGATTGATAATACTGTGATATTGGTGTAGACTGGCTGTAACATGAGTGTTGGTGCAGATTGATAATACTGTGATATTGGTGTAGGTTGGCTGTAATATGAGTGTTGCTGCAGATTGATAATACTTTGATATTGGTGTAAATTGGCTCAATGGAAATGTTGGTGCAGATTGATAATACTGTGATATTGGTGTAGGTTGGCTGTAATATGAGTGTTGGTGCAGATTGAGAATACTGTGATATTGGTGTAGGTTGGCTGTAATATGAGTGTTGGTGCAGATTGATAATACTGTGATATTGGTGTAGGTTGGCTGTAATATGAGTGTTGGTGCAGATTGATCGTACTGTGATATTGGTGTAGGTTGGCATTAATATGAGTGTTGGTGCAGATTGATAATACTGTGATATTGGTGTAGGTTGGCTGTAATATGAGTGTTGGTGCAGATTGATAATACTGTAATATTGGTGTAGGTTGGCTGTAATATGAGTGTTACTGCAGATTGATCGTACTGTGATATTGGTGTAGGTTGGCTGTAATATGAGTGTTGGTGCAGATTGATAATACTGTGATATTGGTGTAGGTTGGCTGTAATATGAGTGTTGGTGCAGATTGATAATACTGTGATATTGGTGTAGGTTGGCTGTAATTTGAGTGTTGGTGCAGATTGATAATACTGTGATATTGGTGTAGGTTGGCTGTAATATGAGTGTTGGTGCAGATTGATAATACTGTAATATTGGTGTCGGTTGGCTGTAATATGAGTGTTGGTGCAGATTGATAATACTGTGATATTGGTGTAGGTTGGCTGTAATATGAGTGTTGGTGCAGATTGATAACACTGTGATATTGATGTAGGATGGCTGCAGAACCATATAATTCCTACAGTGCAGAAGGAGGCCTTTTGGCCCATGTGGTCTGGACTGAGTCTCTGAAAGAGCACTCTACCTAGGCCCATACCCCACCCTCTTCCCGTAACCCCACCAAACCTCCAATTCTGTGGACACTAAGGGGCAATTCAACATGGCCAATCCACCTAACCTACATACCTTTGGACTGTGAGTGGAAATTTGAGCACCCTGAGGAAACCCACACAGACACAGGGAGAACATGCAAACTCTACACAGACGGTCACCGGAAATGAACCCGGATCCCTGGCGCTGTGAGGCAGCAGTGCTAACCACTGTGCCGCCGTGCTGTCCCTGTGAGTGTTGATGCAGATTGGTGGTATTGTGAACGTGTGGGTGCAGTTTTGTTGCACTCTGATTGTGTTGCCGAAGGTTGATTGCTCTGCACTAATATTCACAGAGCTTATGGGCCAAAGAATGTGCTGTATGACTTTATTGGTTTTAATTTATTACCATTCAAGGTAATAAATCACTATTGATGATGTTACTGTATAAACACAAGCTTTGTATCAATTTCCTCTTTTTGGAGCTTTTAACCTCCTATAAAATATGGCAATGTGCCCCTGCAGAAAAAAATGAAGATTGTGGTGAGTTAGCCAGCCTTAGTCACAATGCTCATAGATGGCTGGCAACAATTGGTCTCAGCATCTCTCGAATCGAGGAAAGATTCAGCCAGAATTGCTACTCCCAATTGGTATTTAGTGGCCCTAGTTGATATTAATATTGTTGCGTGAGACCAGGATTAGGCTTTGACATGATGCCTCCCACCATAATGAAAGATCAGCTTGCCACACTCACATATGAAGAATAACTATCTGGGCAAGGCATGGGAGAGCTTTTGTGTGTCCATGCAATCAATAATTCTATTATTCAAAAACTCAGATGACACTCTTCGCTATCTCCCATTAATGAATGACAGTAGCATTTTTTCTTAATTTATTTTACCATAAATTATTGATTGGAGATTAATTACCTGTCTTTTGAAGGGGAACTTAGAGAGTTTCTGCACAGGGAGTGGGTCAAAGGCCCTCTTGGTAGACCTTGCCTGCATCCTGCATAATATAACAATGACCACAGACAAGATAATGGCCAAAGAGGTAGCAGCGTAAATCAAGATATCAGTGTATTTGGCCCCAGAGGCGTCAGCTGTTTTCACGGGTTCTTCTTCTACAGAACAAGACATAGAACAACACTCATGAATATTCTTTACACTTTACATTTTTAACTGTAGAGCTTATTGAGGCCAGGGTTGAAGATATGTCAAACAGCAATGCAAAAACTGTGTGTCGTTGGTACCGAAATCAGAGTCCATCACTATTCACACATCAACGGTAATAAACAGATTATCGGTCAGCACTTTTCTTGTACATAAAACTGCATTATCATCAAACAACAGTCAATTTTCACCCAGCTGGAATGGTGCAGCTGGAAGGATTAGGTAGCTGGGGTCATTGTACCGTGCTTCCTCACCTCAGAATCAGCATGGGAAGACCGCCTACCCTAGGCAAGCGGGGTCTACTTTACCTTTGAAAACATGGCCTGATGATGTAATTAGCATCACAACCCCATTTTAACTAAAATTGAGAGGCTTAGTCAGAGCCAAACCTAGTAGCTGGATCTGGCAACAAATAATGGAGAGGCCAAAAGAGGTCTTTTGCCTTTACTGCAGATTACTTGTGCTACTCTGGACCATGTAAGAAATCCTCTGATCTCCCAAGCCCCAGCTTTATCACTCCCACCTAGGACTAGCAGCATCTGTAAGCTCCCTCACTGCATGGACATTGTGTGCATTAGTCCTTGGGCTCATGTCTTCTTTTCTGCTATACTGGCTACTGCTCTGTGGTCACCGCCCCCCCCCCCCCCACCTTGGTTTCAGCAGAAGACAGTGTTCCAATGTCTAAATCGAGTTGTAGGAGTTTAAATTACCTGGGATGTCGGGATGAAGTCTCTGCTGGGCTTTCCATCTTATCTCCATCCCACCCCAAGTCAAAATCGATCCTACAATCCTTCAAGCATACACCTAAGTGTTCACCTCCTGTTTCAACTGATTCATATTGATCCCATCCTATAGGTATAGTACGTACCTGGTAAAACTGTTAGCCATGCTGAATGGTAAGAGATCCCAATAGAATTGCCTGCCAAGCAGGTGTACTTTCCAGCATCCTCAAATGTGACATTATGTAAGTAGAGGACTTCAATTTCAGTGCTATTAATATCAGCAGTCTGTGAAGCGAGGAAATATAAATGAACTAGTTTACGAATAATATTCAACATAGGGCAACGTACATAAACTTTGTTCTGCAGGTGCATAGTATTGGATTACAGGGAGATGAAACAGGAAATAACTTAGTTATTCAAGACTATAATAACACTGTTTGTGCCAAAATAACAGCAATGGCACGCTACTGTAAAGATTATTTGAGAACCAGCTTGTCCACTAAGTGTACCGTAATTGATTAGTTAGAAACAGCTTTAAATCGGTTAGAGTCCATAAAATGATCAGTTTGTTGGCCCACATACATACCTTTAGAACCTGGACGTAAGGAACTTCATCTGGTCCATATTTACTGCCGTTCACCTCCACATGTTTGAGCCACTGGATGTGAGGCTGGGCATCACTGAAAACTCTGCAATGAAATTCTACATTGCTTCCCACCACCACAGATTTGTTAGCTGGCAGCCCAACTTGCAGGATAGGCCGATGAGGAGATCTTTCTGTGGACAGAAGTTACTGTATACATATTACATGTATAAATATATACATACATACACACACAAATACAGTTTAGGAACTACTAATACTTAAGCCCTTATTTATTTTTGTCTCTGCATTTGTTTAGCTGATTGTCCTCAGTCATCCTCAGACTACTCTTAACAGGAAGAAAATGATACTATTGCTGCATTCTCAGTTTCTTGCCCACTGTTTATTTGTGTTGCGAATCATAACAGAACCTGTCTGGCTCCTTCCATTCTTCAAATAATTTCCAGGCAGAAATTGTCAATATTAATTCCCCATGGTAGATAGATATGGTGGACAGATAAACAAGCAATGTAATATGGAGGATCAGAACAGCTCATAATGGGTTTCATTATTCCAGTTAACAGCGTAGTGACCTTTCATGTTCCTTTGAAGTTTTGTTGTGTATAGAGATCGCGGTCAAACCCTACACTGACTCTAATTGCACCACTAATAACATCTTAGGTCAACCAGAAACATCATATCGGCTCAGATCCAAAGTCAACCACAACCAAGTCCAACAAAAACACCTGGCTTTCATGGAAATTTCCAAATCAGTTGTAGACTTTTACTTCTGTTTAATTCTTATCAGTATTTGGCATTTAGATACAATTGAGCCAATATTCCACAAGCAAAAATCTGCCATTATCAGAATCGTAACAATTGGCGCCTTTTTGCCTATAATTACCTGACTCTAAATTGAAGATTATTTTTCATGCGATTGCGTTCATTCCATTTTGGTGGCACGATGCTTAGTTTAAACATAATGAGTGAAACAAATGCACCTAATATGGGGTTGTTGTACAGACTGGCTTGGACTTTAAGCCACAATTTTAATATTCTGAAATACCATGAACTTGGAGTGCAAAAGATCCAAGCATTTACTCCTGATGTTTGTAAAGAGCATTGAAGCTGAAAATCCAAACCATTATATGTGCAGCAATCTCCAGAAGATCAAAGCATAGAAATTACTGTTGCTGATAATAGTGGAGGAATGTTTAGTCTGTCGAATTGGAATTCCTCTGTTATCTATTTTAATGGAAGTATAGAGCATTTATATTAGAGCAATGCAACACAAGTATTCTGAGTAACTTCTCATTGTAGAATGTTTCAAAATAATTATCAGTACTGACAGGAGTAAGAAGCAAGGTTCAGAAGGTATGCGTTTTATTATCTCTCCCAATTCCCATACCAGCTGCTTCTCCCTGAATCATTCCAGCCTTACCCAACACCTCCAGTTGGTAACTGTGATTAATGTTGCCAAACTTGTTCTCCACCACACAGGTATAGTTGCCACGGTCAGATGGTACAACACTCTCCATCACCAAGCTCCAACGCTGATGGCGTAGCTGAGAGGATAAATGAAATTAAAAATTTGAAAACCAGTGAAAAGGCAATCTTGTGAAATGTTCTAAAAAAGTGAACTGAGTACAGACAAGGGGCAAAATTCTCCGGTATCGCCGCGATGTCCGCCGACCGGTGCCAAAAACGGTGCAAATCAGTCGGGCATCGCGCCGCCCCAAAGGTGCGGAATCTTCCGCACCTTGGGGGGACTAGCCCCAACCTTGAGGGGCTAGGCCATCGCCGGACTGATTTCCGCCCCTCCAGCTGGCGGAAGTGCCCCGCCAGCTGGCGCGGAAATGACATTGCCGGGTGGCGCATGCGCGGGAGCGTTAGCGGCCGCTCACAGCATCCCCCGCATGCGCTGTGGAGGGAGTCTCTTACGCCTCCGTCACGGTGGAGACCGTGGCGAAGACGGAAGGAAAAGAGTGCCCCCACGGCACACGCCCGCCCGCGGATCGGTGGGCCCCGATCGCGGGCCAGGCCACCGTGGGGGCACCCCCCGGGGCCAGATCGCCCGCATCCCACTGAGGACCCCGAAGCCTGCCCTCGCCGCCTTGTCCCGCCGGTAAGGTAGGTGGTTTAATCCACGCCGGCGGGACAGGCATTCTAGCAGCGGGACTTCGGCCCATCCGGACCGGAGAATCGCAGGGGGGGCCTGCCAACCGTGCCAGCGCGATTCCCGCCCCCGCCGAGTCTCCGGTGCCGGAGAATTCGGCAACCGGCGGGGGCGGGATTCACGCCAGCACCCGACGATTCTCCGACCCGGCGGGGGGCCGGAGAATCTCGCCCAAGGAATCTAAAACTTTCTGGACTGCATTGCTTGTCTACATGTTTATTTTATCAGTGAGTCTGGATTAAATTCAGTTGATCAGAAAGGATTATTGTATACACGTAAATGCGGATTAGTCCGTATTTGTTGGGTTTCTGCCAAGGAAAATTTGCTTAACATTTAACTTTTCATATTTGATTTTGCAGTGACTTTTGGGATAATGTATAATCATGTTTGTCACGGTGGCATCATGTGTAAGTGATGTGATCATATGTTTTCAGGTGATATTATCAAGGTTTGTCAAACAAATTTTCCTGAAGACAACGTCCCTTTAGCTTCAATAGTATTTGCTAAGGCAACATGACAATTTGTAATTTCAGGAAAATCAAAAGTTAACCGATTCAGACAGGCAGTTAAGATCTGACAGGTCTCATGCTGAAAGGCTGTTGGGGATTTGTCCTCAACCCCATCTCCCCCACTCCCCCAAACCCGTCTGATTCCTGCACTGGATTAAGATTTGGGCAATAGAAACTGAATATTTCATTCTGTTTTACAGCATTCACTTAATACACGTTTGGCCTTATTCTCGCCAAGAAAGAAACTTAGTGTTATATTGTGTCCTCAGGGCATTCAAGGTGTCTTACAACCAAGAAGGTAGTTTCTGCAAAGTAAGCAAACACAGCAGCCAATTTGTGTCCAATGAGATTTTTCAAACAGCCGTGAATTAGTTAAGTGACCAGTATCTTGGGCGGGATTCTCCGACCCCCCGCCGGGCCGAAGTCCTGCTGCTGGAATGCTTGGCCCGCCGGCGAGAATCAAACCACCTCTCTTACCGGCGGGACAAGGCGGCGCGGGCGGGCTCCGGGGTCCTGGGGGGGGGGGGCAGGGCGATCTGGCCCACGGTGGCCTGGCCCGCGATCGGGGCCCACTGATCCGCGGGCGGGCCTGTGCCGTGGGGGCACTCTTTTCCTTCCGCCTTTACCATGGTCTCCACTATGGCGGAGGCGGAAGAGACCCCCTCCACTGCGCATGCACGGGGATGCCGTGAGCGGCCGCTGACGCTCGCGCGCATGCGCCGCACGGCAAGTCATTTCCGCGCCAGCTGGCGGGGCACCAAAGGCCTTTCCCACCAGCTGGCGGGGTGGAAATCAGTCCGGCGCGGGCCTAGCCCCTCAAGGTTAGGGCTCGGCCCCTCAAGATGCGGAGGATTCCGCACCTTTGGGGCGGCGCGATGCCGGACTGATTCACGCCGATTTTGGCGCCGGTGGGCGGACATCGCGCCGATTGCAGAGAATCCCGCCCCTTGTTTTTAATGAATTTGACTGGACGAATACCCTGCTCTTCTCCAAATACTTTATTGGAACAGGAAGACAGACTTTGTTTTAATGTTCATTTGAGTAAGGCACCGCTTCTTCAGTATTACTCCCAAATGTCATTCAGACTCCGAAAGATTACAATTCAAAGGCTGAATTTAAATACAGAGGTTGATAAATATTCTTTGAAGACCATGAGGGACCTAGACAGACCACCACAAATTTGACATACATACATCACAATTATGCTAGCCGTACATTCTTTCTTCCTTTTTATATATCTATTCTTTCTCCATAAACTCTGACTATTTATCCAGGTACCATACCCCACTAAACCATTGCGATTCAACATTTATTGGCAAAATTCACATCCACCAGAGATCAGGTGCATAACCCTCCCCCAACTGATCCATAAAGGAAAGCAATGTGAAGGCTTCTAAAGCAATATTATTCTGACCCTTCTTGTTTTCTTAAATGCATTGCTTTCATGTAACACAACCCTACATAATTAATATTGCATTTCAAGCCCGTTAAGAGTTCCTACATTATGACGACACTGAAATTGGCATTGCAGAGTTAGTACATAGCTAAGCTCCAGTATAAAAGTTTTACCATCTCAATGACCGACCTGGGACATTGCCAGGAGTAGTGTGAATATCACATTAAAGAAAATGGTTTATATGAATAATAAATTATCAAAAAGGAGCGATCCATGATGCTTTCCTTATATGTAGGAGACTGCCAGCAGAGGAGGAGCCAGAAAAAAGAGTGAGAGTTTGGCAGCTTTAGATTTTTTCTAGGAAGTTAAGAACATGCCATCGCTGACAGAATTGGTAAAGTTGCTTAAAAGTGTTCTAGAATCAATATATTCTGTCTTCACATAGGCTTTGCTTATAAATACATCTTCCAGTTGACTCAGTTGAAGTACTGAGCTGGGTCACTGTCTGCGCGGAGTCTGCACGTTCTCCCTGTGTCTGCGTGGGTTTCCTCCGGGTGCTCCGGTTTCCTCCCACAGTCCAAAGACGTGCAGGTTAGGTGGATTGGCCATGATAAATTGCCCTTAGTGACCAAAAAGGTTAGGAGGGGTTATTGGGTTATTGGGATAGGGTGGAAGTGAGGGCTTAAGTGGGTCGGTGCTGACTCGATGGGCCGAATGGCCTCCTTCTGCACTGTATGTACTCTCAGTAGTTAGGCCTAAGGTTGTGGTTTTGTGACCCTCTACACTTGAATGCATTATGATGTATGTATGTCAAATTCCTGGTAGTCTGTCTAGGCCCCTGGTGATCTAGAAAGAATATTTATCACCAGCAGTACTTAAATTCAGACTTTAAACTGTGATCATTCTGAATGTGAATGAAACCTTAACCCCAACATTATGTTGCAAATGGGTGAATGTGAGTTTTACCTTAATGCCTCCGATCCGCTGCTCTCCCCTGAACTCCCTGCCATTCTTCAACCAGCGTATGGTGGGATTGGGATTTCCGGCAGCGGGGCAGCGAAACTTCACTGTATTTGCAGCTGGGACCACATGAAGGTGCTTCTCCATACGCTCGAAATGTGTCCAGTAAGGTGTTCCTGTGTGTGTGAGAAGGGGAACCAGGAAGGAATGTCTTTGGTTAGAAATGAGTTATTAATTAGACAATAATAGACTTGTGTGTATTCTGGTAATGAGAAATACAGATCAAATTTAAATTATAATTATGTGGAACACAACCACTGTTTGGTAAGAAACTATAGAGCTTGATCAGTGTCTCTAGACAATTATGGACAAGAGGGAAAACTGATCCTGCACTGCTGGTGAGAGCTCTACCAGAAGAGAATGTAGATTGGAGAATTGGCATGAAGTATTAAACCTATATTGCTGACCTGCACTCACTTTGAACAAGGCCCCATGCAGGTAGCACAGATCAGTCAATTTAACCTATAGGATTTGAGAAATGCTTAATGTTTCTTTAGTCAATTCATTCTGATGCTCAAGGCAGATTGAAATGATTGAATACCCTTCATTAAGAGTAGAAGGAATGATTTTGCTACAGTATATATTTGTGGCACATATTTTGATTGAAAGCGCACTACAGAAAACTTTCATGCAAAAAATAAAAGCATTTAAACTTATCTTGCACCGTTCCCATCCTCAGGACATCCCATAACACTTCACAATGAATCACATTTGAAATTAAGCGATTTGTTGTGTGGGCAAACATGGAAGCCAATTTTCATACAGCAAGCTCACAAAAATGGTTAGGAAGTAAATGACCAATTTATCTGTTATTGGAGATTTTGACTGGGGAATAAATGTTGGCCAGTACACCAGGAGAACTCCCCTGCTCACCAAGACCCAGGAGAACTTTGCTGCTATCCTTCAAAAAACATAATGGGATCTTTTATCATCAAATGACAATGCGCTCAGGGCCTTGATGAAACGTTTAATCCAAAAGATGGCACCTCCAACAACACCCTCATTACTCTCTCATTGCAGACTAACTGCAATCCCTTTTGAAAGGGATGACACAGACCCAATTGGCTGAGTGGCCTCCTTCTGTGCTATATTATTTTGTTATTCTATGATTCTAATTCCAGTAAAAACCTCAGTCAACATTTCCTCATTGGTTCTGTGAAATAATTCTCCAATCAGTTGGCAAGGAACACAAGTGGAAGAATGGGAATGAGAAGGGATAGGTTAGGGTTGGTGGGGTACTTAAGGTAAGCATCTGAATTACCTCCAGAATTACTAGAAATCTGACGTATTGGCCAATCTGAGTGCGATAACCCTCACGAGGACCATGGGGAATCACTTAACGATCTTCCCTTGGGGCGTGTGGAGTACAAACTCCCATGGTAACAAGGGAGGCCTGTCCAGCTGCGATTCATTACCGAGCCCTTTGAATGCCTCCCAGACCTGGACCAAGAGTTCCGTTAGTCCTGGCTGGGACACTTGTGTGTTGCCATGGGTGAGGCCTTACTTCTGAGTTCAGAATAAATCTGTTTAAGTCTTCCCCTTCGTGCCTCCTGGGTTACTACACTGGCGATAAGGAGCAAGAACGGGATTCTGGACAGCCCTGCTTCAAAAAAAGAAACAAAACTACCTCTCGTAAGTAAACGTACAAAGAGAACCCGGAAATGCTATTATTTGGGAAACTCAAGACATATGGAGGACGGGCATGGAGGATTGGCCGCAGGACACTGAAAGAATGCGCTATTTCTTTTGTGCGAATGGCATAGAAGGTGACGACCGACAAAAGGTAATCATTTAGACGTCTTGTAGAGCCCCGACATCTGGCATCATTAAGAGTTTGACTTACTCGGCAACCCCGGACTCAAAAACTTCTAATGAACTGTAGAATTAGTGGCAAACCACTACAGCCCAAGGCCAATGGTAATTCTCCAGCGCTACAGGTTTAATACCCATAATGGATTTCCTGACCAGGCTCAGGAAACTGGCAGAACACTGCGAGTATGGGTCATCCCTGCTAATGGAACCGATTGGTATGTGAGATAAACAACATCACGACACAGAGAAATCTATTTGCAGAACCCGCCCCGGACCCCAAGTGAGCCATAGAACTGGTGCTATTCCAGAAAATTGCTGAGAAAGGGGCCCAGGATCTTCAAGGTTGAATCGACTGCAGCATGCTCAACGTCGGATGACCCGCGCGTATCGAAAACCTGGGTCACCCATAGAAAGCACCTCCGCACCTCACCACTGTTCACCACTCAGCCATGGCATGCAAGGATACGGGTTGATGTCCGCGAAACCCCAGAATGTTGGGGAAGCTTCCCCAGCAGACTTCGGGGAACAGTTACAAGTACCTGCAGCCGAAGGATACACCCAAGGCAAGTCTGCCAGAATTGTCAGTACGCGTATCATCCAGACTGGAAGCCAAAACCACCTCAGGCCCGGGTCTTGCAAATCCACCAGCCCGAACAGGACAAACTGATGCAGCTGAACTGTATCATCACCCCCAAAGATCCCCAATCAACATTAAACTCAGGGTCAATGCTCACCCCCTGGAAATAGAAGTGGACACAGGAGCCACTGTCTCCAATACAAGGGAACAGACCTGCAGCACTTCCATGCGGGCATCGTGCCCTGGGCCTGCGAGATACCAGGCTGGCCAGGTACATGGGGGAGCCTCTACAATTTGTAGGAACCACCATGACCCCAATCACCCATGGGCAGCAGATGGTCCGACTCCCCCAATAGTCGTACATGGACCAGGACCCAGTCTCCAGGGTAGAGACTGGCTGCAAAAAATCCGATTGGAGTTGGTAGCAGATTTTCAAAATGCAAACCAGCAGCCTATGCAAAGTCATTGGGAAATATCCCGAGGTATTTCAGGAAGGCCTCTGCAAAATCAAAGGAGCAAGACCCGGAGGCCCTACCGAAGTACTTCAGAGCGCGACGAATCCCTGATGCCTTGCTCAGCAAGGTAGAGAGCGAACTTTGGGTGACTGGAGAGCTTTGGCATCATATACCTCGTACTTTTTACAGATTGAGCCGCGCCAGTACTCCCAGTACTAAAGCCCAACAAGTCAGTCTGCCTTTGTGGAGACTATAAATTAACTGTCAACAGAGCCTCCTGCCGTGAACAGTACCCTATGCTGCGTATCGAACACCTCTACACAAAACTGACTGGAGGTCACACATGGGATACCGGAGGTCCTTGTGTCCGACAACGGGACCCTCTTCAGCAGCGGAGAATTCCAAGCATTAGCGAAGACCAATGGGATGAAACACATCCGAACGGCACCATGTCACCCATCATTGGAGTGAGGGGGAGGATCTGGACCTGGGGGAGGGGGGTGATAACCCTCACGAGGACCACAGGAAATCACTTACCGATTTCCCTGTGAGGCTTGTGGTGTACGGGTTCCCATGGTAACGGGTGGAGGCCTGCCCAGTTGGGACTCATTACCGAGCCTTTTAAATGCCGTCCTAGACCCAGACTGGCAGTTCCGTTAGTTCCGAGCTGGGACACTTGTATTGTACGCGAGTGTGGCTTTACTTTTGAGTTCAGAATAAGTCTGTTTAAACATTCCTCTTCTTGTCTCCTGTATTACTACACTGAGTCAATTCTTTTAACCTGAATTTATGAACTCTGTTTAAGAGAAACTCAACAGTAACATCAAACACTAACCATTTGAAACACTCTCCAAAGCAATTGTGCATTCCTACTTAATCAACTGTACAGTAATTGACCCAATTAACTGGACTGGGAATTCCTGTGGCAATTAGGCTACACATTTGACAGTAGACTGATGCTCAGCGACTCAACAATTATAGTAAAAACAAATTGCCACCAAAGAATACCCAGAGCAGTTTAACTGGAGAGCCTACTGGTTGGTTCTAGGGTCACTCAATTGCTTCTCCCAAATTACAGAGGGGCTGTAAGATGTGTGGTTGAAAATTACATTGTCTCACTGTCACAATAAACCCATAATTCTTCGTCCCACGTTCAGCTATTAATCAATATGCAAACCAAAACTAGGGGGAGGGATTCTCCGAAATGGAGGCAGAGTGTTCGCGTCGTCGTGAACGCTGTCGAGGTTCACGACGGCGCGAAACGGCCTCTATCCCGACGGATTCAGGGCCCGATAATGGGCTAGGAGCGGCGCCGCATCATTTACGCGCGCCAGGCATTGGCGCCGTGTAAAGGCGGCGCCGCATATATGAAGCGGCCGGCGCCGTTTTGGGCAGGCCGCTTGGCCCATCCGGGCCTGAGAATAGCAGGGGTGCCGGAGAATCGCCATTTTGGGTGTCTCGGGCGATTCTCCGGCCTGCGCTGCGCGAAACTCGACGGGGCCGTTCTCGCCGCTTGGGTGAATCGAGGGAGGGCGTCGGACCGGCGTCCCGGGAAAATTTGGCGACCCAGGCGATTCTCCAAACCAGCGCGGGAGTGCAGAATCGCGCCCAGGTTGTTCCAGTGCAGCTTAGCATTATTCGCTACTTGATGATGAGAATGATAGCCCATGTGTGTCTTAGCTACAAAAAGTAGGTGAATCTAACCAAGGTAATTAGAGCCCTTCCTCTCCCAATCATCAGTGAATTGATGGAAGAAGTCATCAATAAATTTACCAATAAAAAAACCTGTTCACTGATGCTCAACTCCAGACCCTTTGGTCTCATGACATATTCCGTGTGTGTGTGTGTGTGTGTGTATGTATGTGTGTTATGTATGTGTGTTATTAAAAGGAGTACATCTAAATCACTGACCTTTCTGAGGATAAGCATGACCATCATTGGATTCTGGAGCTGAATCTTCAGATCCACCATCTTCATCATCATCACCAGAAGACAATGAATCTGAAATGATTAATGTAGGGGACATTAGGCCTCATGGAACCCAATCTGGAATTTCATACTATACTCACTCCAGTCTAGATTTTATGGAAATACATTGTGGTAACTGCGACAAAGGAGCTCTGTTGGTTATATTTATTGATATGCACGCTGAGGTCCCAGGTTCGATCCCGACTCTGGGTCACTGTCCGTGTGGAGTTTGCACATTCTCCCCGTGTTTGCGTGGGTTTCGCCCCCACAACCCAAAGATGTGCAGGGTAGGTGGATTGAACACGCTAAATTGCCGCTTAATTGGAAAAAATGAATTGGGTACTCTAAATAAAATTTAAAAAAAATATTTACTGATATGCGCTAGGTTAACTCTCTTACTCCAAAAGGGACCCATTACTGGTGGAATCTCAATTCCCCCTTACGGTAATGGACTACTACAAAGGAAATGGATGGCAGGCACACAGTAAATGGCATTTCCAAGTAACCATTCTTCATGCATGTGTAGGATGAGAGGGTCTGGATGCTGTTCAAATGGGATGCAGCTCAATGTTCCACCCTGTCCTCACATTAATTGTGCCTACATGCACTTCACAGAAGGCGTTGCTTTCTGTACTGGGTATGCTTTGTATCCTGTACAAATCCTGTATCAGGACTGATATCAGCTGGCATTTTTGTGAAAACTTGTGAGCTGAATTTGAATTTTACAATCTGAATATGTGGGGCGTCATTCTCCGCCCCCCCAGCGGGTCGGAGAATGGCCGTTGGCCGCCGTGAATCCCGCCCCCGCCGGTTGCCGAAGTCTCCGAAGGGAGAAAAGTCAGCGGGGCGTTAATGGCGCCGTTGCCGCAGAGAATGTCACGGGTCTGCGCAAGGCAGCCGATTTTCGGCCTGCCGATATTCTCCCTTCCGGATGGGCCGAAGTCCCGTCGATGTGATGACCGTTCACGTCGACGTGAATCAAACCTCCTTTTCATCGGCGTGACCCGGTGCTCCAGGCTCATGCCGACCAGCGTGGAGGTGAGTGACGGCCTGGGGGGTTGGCTCTGGGCAGGCAATGGCGTGGCCGCAGTCTGATTGCGTGAGGAGAGGTGTGTCTCGGGTTGTGTGTGTGTGTGTGCGGCGGGGGGGGTAGTTAGAGTAGGCTGGGCTCCGGGGGAGTGTCGGGAGGGGGTCCGTGCCGGGGTGGATGTTGGGGGGGGTGGGGGTCCATGCCGGGGTGGAGGTTGGGGGTTTGGGGGGGGGGTCCGTGCTGGGGTGGAGGTTGGGGGGGGTCCGTGCCGGGGTGGAGGTTGGGGTGGGTTCCGTGCTGGGGTGGAGGTTAGGGGGGGGTCCGTGCCGTGCCGGGGTGGAGGTTGGGGGGGGGGTCCGTGCTGGGGTGGAGGTTGGGGGGGTCCGTGCCGGGGTGGAGGTTGGGGGGGTCCGTGCCGTGCCGGGGTGGAGGTTGGGGGTTGGGGGGGGTCCGTGCTCGGGTGGAGGTTGGGGGGGGGTCTGTGCCGGGGTGGAGGTTGTGGGGGGGGGTCCATGCCGGGGTGGAGGTTGGGGGTTGGGGGGGGGGTCCGTGCTGAGGTGGAGGTTGGGGGGGGGTCCGTGCCGGGGTGGAGGTTGGGGGGGGTCCATGCTGGGGTGGAGGTTGGGGGGGGGTCCGTGCCGTGCCGGGGTGGAGGTTGGGGGGGGGGGGGTTCGTGCTGGGGTGGAGGTTGGGGGGGGGGGGGGGGGTCCGTGCCGTGCCGGGGTGGAGGTTGGGGGGAGTCCATGCTGGGGTGGAGATTGGGGGGGGTCCGTGCCGGGGTGGAGGTTGGGGGGGGTCCATGCCATGCCGGGGTGGAGGTTGGGGGTCGGAGGGGGTCCGTGCTGGGGTGGAGGTTGGGGGGGGTCCGTGCCGGGGTGGAGGTTGGGGGGGTCCGTGCCGTGCCGGGGTGGAGGTTGGGGGGGGTCCGTGCTGGGGTGGAGGTGGGGGGGGGTTCCGTGCCGGGGTGGTGGTTGGGGGGGGGTCCGTGCTGGGGTGGAGGTTGGGGGGGGTCCGTGCCGTGCCGGGGTGGAGGTTGGGGGGGTCCGTGCTGGGGTGGAGGTTGGGGGGGGGGTCCGTGCCGTGCCGGGATGGAGGTTGGGGGGGGTCCGTGCTGGGGTGGAGGTTGGGGGGGGTCCGTGCCGGGGTGGAGGTTGGGGGGGGTCCGTGCCGTGCCGGGGTGGAGGTTGGGGGTTGGTCCGTGCTGGGGTGGAGGTTGGGGGGGGTCCGTGCTGGGGTGGAGGTTGGGGGGGGTCCGTGCCGTGCCGGGGTGGAGGTTGGGGGTTGGGGGGGGTCCGTGCTGGGGTGGAGTTTGGGAGGGGGGGTCCGTGCCGGGGTGGAGGTTGGGGGGGGGTCCGTGCCGGGGTGGAGTTTGGGGGTTGGGTCCGTGCTGGGGTGGAGGTTGGGGGGGGTCCGTGCTGGGGTGGAGGTGGGGGGGGGGTCCGTGCTGGGGTGGAGGTTGGGGGGGGTCCGTGCCGTGCCGGGGTGGAGGTTGGGGGTGGGGGGGGGTTCCATGCTGGGGTGGAGGTTGGGGGGGGGGGGTCCGTGCCGTGCCGGGGTGGAGGTTGGGGGGGGATCCGTGCCGTGCCGGGGTGGAGGTTGTGGGGGGGGGGTCCGTGCTGGGGTGGAGGTTGGGGGGGTCCGTGCCGGGGTGGAGGTTGGGGGGGGTCCGAGCCGTGCCGGGGTGGAGGTTGGGGGTTGGGGGGGGGGTCCGTGCTGGGGTGGAGGTTGGGGGGGGGTGTCCGTGCCGAGGTGGAGGTTGGGGGGGGGTCCGTGCCGGGGTGGAGGTTGGGGGTTGGGGGTCCGTGCTGGGGTGGAGGTTGGGGGGGTCCGTGCCGGGGTGGAGGTTGGGAGGGGTCCGTGCTGGGGGTGGAGGTTGGGGGGGGGGTCCGTGCCATGCCGGGGTGGAGGTTGGGGGTTGGGGGGGGGGGTCCGTGCTGGGGTGGAGGTTGGGGGGGGGGGGGTCCGTGTCGTGCCGGGGTGGAGGTTGGGGGGGGGGTCCGTGCCGGGGTGGAGGTTGGGGTGGGGGGGTCCGTGCTGGGGTGGAGGTTGGGGGGTGGTCCGTGCCGAGGAGGGGGATGGGAGGGCAAGTGAGTTGGTCCACCTGGCCAGGTGCCAGCCTCCAACAGTTGGACCCATGCGGTCCATGCCACCTGGCTGGGGGGAGGAGGGGATATGGGCAATGGTGACATGTCGTCGTACCCTTCCCCCCCACCAGGCCGTCATGTTTTCAGATCATCCAGCGATGTTGGCCGCCGTGGTGGCAGCCGCTCATGTCTATGTTGCCCTGGATGAGGAGGAGGAGGTGCGTGCCAGAGAGGAGGAGCAGGCTGCCGCAGAGGGGCAGGCGGCAGCCGCCCAGGCTGGAGGGACACCTGACCGACAGGACGAGGAGGGGGAGGAGGACGTCGCGGCCCCACGGCAACGGAGGCACCCGAGGGCGCCCCGTGTGTACCGGCCCCGGCAGTCATACCAGGACCTCACGGACCGGGAATGCAGGAGGAGACTCCGGATGAGCCGGGAAACCGTGGCACACATCTGCCACCTGCTGGCACACCTGTCACCGCGTGGCACTGGCGGGGGACACCCTCCCACCGTGTCCGTCAAGGTTACGGTGGCCCTGAACTTTTATGCAACGGGGTCATTCCAGGCACCGAGTGGGGACCTGTCCGGCATATCGCAGACATCGGTGCACCGGTGCATCCGGGCAGTGACAGATGCCCTATGTGCCATGGCGCACCGCTACATCCGCTTCCCCGTGGACCGGGCCAGCCAAGATGCCCGGGCCGTGGGCTTCTCTGCCGTGGCCGGGTTCCCCATGGTCCAGGGCGCGATCGATGGGATGCACGTCGCCGTGCGGCCACCTGCAGATAACAGGGCCGTGTTCACTAATAGGAAGGGGACCTATTCGATGAACGTACAGGTGGTCTGCGACCACCGCATGATGATCCTGCACGTCTGCGCCCGTCACCCAGGCAGTGTACACGACTCATTCGTGTTGTCGCGGTAATCCATCCCCGGCATGTACGAGGGACGCCATCCCCGGCTGAGGGGCTGGTTGCTGGGTGACAGGGGCTATCCATTGCGATCGTGGCTGATGACGCCTATACGGAGGCCACGCAATGAGGCGGAGAACCGCTACAATGATGCCCATGTAGCGACAAGGCGAGTGATCGAGAGGTGCTTTGGTGTGCTGAAGATGCGTTTCAGGTGCCTGGACCTCTCTGGGGGCGCCCTCCAGTATCGGTCAGATAGGGTCGGCCGCATCATTGTGGTGTGCTGCGTCCTACACAACATAGCCCAGCAGAGGGGCGATGTGCCGCAGGCAGAGGAGGGCGGAGTGGAGGAGCAGCAGGAAGAGGCCCAGTCCTCCCCAGATGAGGGGGATGGGGGCAATGGTCAGGGCAGACGGGGTAGACACAGGCGGGTGGCTGTCCACCGTTAACGGCTGGCCCAGCGGGCACGGGACAGACTGATAGACGCCCGCTTCACTGACTAGATGGGCGTGGGAATCGGGTAGTATGGCCACAGACCGCACGCCATGGCAACAGCCGACCACCCACACCCCCCACCCATCCACCCACCCAGCACCCTCACCCCCCTCCCCAACCCCACCCACCCCACCCGCATGCACACCACCCCCCCCCCCCCATTGCCGATCCACCTGCGGCACAACGGGCCGGGCTCACACACTTGCGGGTGGACGCGTGTCTATCGCAGGCCATGGTGGATGATGACAACCCGCCCTGCGATGAGCTCCTGGCTCTACATCGTTGGACTATGTCTGATCCATGGCCACAGTACCACCATCCACCCGGACCATCCCTGCATGCGGCTGTGACACTGCAGCGCACGGTCCCGTCCTCTGCCCGGGGGATGTTGATGGCGGCCCAGGGGGAAGGGGGCAGACTCACGTGGGGCTGAGGTAAGACCACCCCTCACACACACACTTGCGCTCAACGTACATGACACCCCCGCACACTTTGGACAGAGCACAAAGGCAGCTTCGGTAGGTGTAACATTGACTTTAAT
Organism: Scyliorhinus torazame; assembly: GCF_047496885.1. NCBI lineage: Eukaryota > Metazoa > Chordata > Chondrichthyes > Carcharhiniformes > Scyliorhinidae > Scyliorhinus > Scyliorhinus torazame. The sequence goes on along the minus strand of NC_092713.1, from coordinate 210,205,193 downwards.
AACCAAAGGAGTTCATGCACGTGCCCTAGCCCCTAAAACTCAACTGGGCCCTGCACCCGTGCCAACTTACTCAGTGTCTAATTGTTTGGCCTTACGGGCCCTTTAACTACGTCTACGTGGTTCCCCAGACGATACAGCAGAACTGGAGGTGGACTCCTGTGATTCCTGCCCTCTGACACTGGATCCCTTTGGCGGCCGTTTCCTGGGGCGTCCTGGCCTAGATGGGCCAGGCTGCGGCCCGGGCGACTGGAATGGCGAGCTGCCAGCCTGTCCTGCCCGTTGCCCACCCGATGCACCTGGGACGGAAGGGGGGGGGAGTCCGAGGTGTCGCGGTGTACCGGGACCTCCCCTACAGAGGGAGCCGGGACGGACCACACCACCTCCTCCTCCCTCGGGGTGCCCGATGGCCCCCAGGCCTCTACATGGGTGGGGGATGCGAACGGACTGGCCATCCGACGCCCCCCCCGACATCTGGTGCTGCCAGTCCTGGAGGCCCGTGCTGGTATCGACAGGGGTCTGCAGGTTTGCAGCCATGGAGCCCAGGGGGTTGGCAAACCCTGTCTGTGACAGTGCGACGCCGGCTCGCACATGGCCACTGGCGCCGATGCCCTCAGCGATGGCCTGCAGAGACTGGGCCATGGCCTGCTGAGACTGGGCCATGGCCTGCAGAGACTGGGCTATGGCGTTGAGCGCCTCTGCCATCTGGCGCTGGCACTGGCTCATGGCCTCCTGTGAGAGGGCAGCCATTTCCTGGGCCACAGACGCCGCCTGCACGGAAGGCCCCAGGCCTCGCAAACCGTTCCCCATGTCTGACACCGTCGCACCCATTGCCTCCACCGCGGACGCCACCCGTGCGGTGTCAGCCTGGGTGGCACGCATGACCGGCACCACTCCCAGCTCCTGGACGCGGGTGGACTCCTCCACCTGCGACCGCAGCCGCCGCAAGCCGCCCGTCACCCTCTTCGCTCGTCTCCGGGTCGGTGGTTGCATCGGATCTATGTGTGGGTGTGGTAACTCCAGGAACCCGGGATCCATCTGGGCGGCAGATGTTCGCTTGGGCTGGGCTGCCCTCCGACCGCCCGGTCCCTCTGCTGCTCCTATCTCCACCTGCTGTACCGGGATGGCTGTGTTTTGCGCACCAATGAGTGTACCAGACGCCTCATCACTAAAGTGCCCAACCGTGGTGAGTGTTTCTGCGATGGTGGAGGGTGTTGGTGACAGCAGTGGCGTTGTGTCGTGCTCTTCGTCCCACTCTGAGTCCATGGCACTTTGGGGTGGGGGTTCGTCTCCACCCATCCACTCTGAGTCACTGCCCGGTATTTCGTCTTCCTGGGTAGTGCTGTCCCGGGTAGGGGTGTCCTGGGTAGTGCTGTTCCGGGTAGGGGTGTCCTGGGTAGTGGTGTCCTGGGTAGTGGTGTCCTGGGTAGTGGTGTCCTGGGTCGTGGTGTCCTGGGTAGTGGTGTCCTGGCTCGGATGTGACGGGGGCCTGTGGCTGCCCCCCTCGTCGCTGGGTGGTCGCTCCCGCACGTGACGGGGGTGTCGTCTCCCTGTTGCTCCAGGTCTCTCCGTCTCCCGTGGTGTGCGAGGGGCATCCTGCGGGCGTCGCATGCTGGAGGGTCCGGGTCTCTCCGTCTCCCGTGGTGTGCGAGGGGCATCCTGCGGGCGTCGCATGCTGGAGGGTCCGGGTCTCTCCGTCTCCCGTGGTCTCCGAGGGGCATCCTGCGGGCGTCGCATGCTGGAGGGTGCGGGTCTCTCCGTCTCCCGTGGTCTCCGAGGGGCATCCTGCGGGCGTCGCATGCTGGAGGGTGCGGGTCTCTCCGTCTCCTGTGGTCTCCGAGGGACACCCTGCGGGCGTCGCATGCTGGAGGGTGCGGGTCTCTCCGTCTCCCGTGGTCTCCGAGGGGCATCCTGCGGGCGTCACATGCTGGAGGGTGCGGGTCTCTCCGTCTCCCGTGGTCTCCGAGGGGCATCCTGCGGGCGTCGCATGCTGGAGGGTGCGGGTCTCTCCGTCTCCTGTGGTCTCCGAGGGACACCCTGCGGGCGTCGCATGCTGGAGGGTGCGGGTCTCTCCGTCTCCCGTGGTCTCCGAGGGGCATCCTGCGGGCGTCGCATGCTGGAGGGTGCGGGTCTCTCCGTCTCCTGTGGTCTCCGAGGGGCATCCTGCGGGCGGTCTGCATCTGCGGGGATGGGTGCCTGGACGTTTGGTCCTGCGATACACAATGAAGCATGCATGGTTAGACATCAGGCAGTGATCAGGTGATACGGGGGAGGGGGATATAGGGGAGGGGGGATATGGGGACGGGCTGTCGGTGGCTCACTCGCTAGTACGCCCCCGACCTCTGCATCAGCAACCTCCCGGTCCTCAGGTCCGCCAGCCAGTTCCAGGGCCCTTTCCTCATGTACGGTCAGTGGCCTCTCATCAGCGGGCCCTCCTCCAGTCCTCACATGCTCCCTATTGTTGTGTGCGCGCTTCTCCTGTGGGGGGGGGGGGGGGCAGGGGTAAAAGGCAACAGTGTTAGGCAGGTATATGAATGCACGCCATCGGTTGCGCGTGCATTGCAGAGGTTAAGGTTAGGGCTGGATTCACTTGGGGATATGGGGGATATGGGGGAGGGGGGATATGGGGGAGGGGGGATATGGGGGAGGGGGGATATGGGGGATATGGGGGAGGGGGGATATGGGGGATATGGGGGAGGGGGGGATATGGGGGAGGGGGGATATGGGGGAGGGGGGATATGGGGGAGGGGGGATATTGGGGATATGGGGAGGGGAGATATAGGGGATATGGGGAAGGGGGGATATGGGGAGGGGGGCATATGGGGGAGGGGGATATGGGGGAGGGGGGATATGGGGAGGGGGGATATGGGGAGGGGGGATATGGGGGATATGGGGGAGGGGGGATATGGGGAGGGGGATATGGGGGAGGGGGGATATGGGGAGGGGGGATATGGGGGAGGGGGGATATGGGGGATATGGGGGAGGGGGGATATGGGGAGGGGGGGATATGGGGGAGGGGGGATATGGGGGAGGGGGGATATGGGGGAGGGGGGATATGGGGGAGGGGGGATATGGGGGAGGCTCACCCTGCCTGCTCTGACGAGGTCGTTCACCTTCTTGTGGCACAGGGTGCCTGTCCGTGGTGTCAGGGCCACAGCGGTGACGGCCTCTGCCACTTCCCTCCACAGACGCCGGCTGTGGCGTGCGGCAACTCTGCGGCCGTGCCCGGGATACAGGGCCTCCCTCCTCTGCTCCACCGCGTCCAGGAGCGCCTCCACATCGCGTGACTCGAACCTCGGGGCTGAGCGACGGCCAGCCATCCAGTCGGGTGTTGCGATCGGGTGTTGCGGTCGGGTGGGGGGGAGCAGCGCGGCCTTATGAGCTGTCACGCCGTGCAGCGCGTATGATGCTGCACGGTGTGAACCACTGCGCAAGCGCGGATCCCGTTACGTCGCTGCTAGCCCATTTCGGGCCGGAGACTATCGACCCATTTTTCCGACGTGACGCAAGTCGGATTTGCGCCGTTTTTTGCGCCGATCGGCGGACTTTCCGCCGATAACGGAGAATTTCGCCCGTGAATTGTGCCTAATTTTCCAGAATTCACCTGCAATTTACTATTAAGTGAAATCAGACATTCTTGTGGAATAATTTTCCTTAGCTTCTAACAGTTTGCATTCAGTTGTATTGACTATATAATTATACCATAATAGTACAATGTTATACTATGTACACTCAATGTATTGAACATGTATTTATGTGATCAAACGCGATCTTTGTATATATTATTAAAATTGGCACATCTGTTGCATCTTCCCATAAAAATACAAATTAAACAATTCCTTATGAGGAATCCCATTCCAAAATGTATAGTCCCATGCCGATTGTTTCTACCTTATTTGCTAAGTTTTAACATTGTAGGTGTCAAATCCTGCCCATAATAAATTGTGGTTACTTTATTTTTTAACGCAAGAGGCAATTCTCCTGTACAAATAGAATATTCAATCCTGAATCCTAAATTGCATTCTATAAAATAGCTGAAGGCTGCACTTTGAGCCCTCCCGAATAAACATGTACAAACAGTGTACATGATGAACTTGTTGTTGTACTTGCACACCTGAATTCCATCAGGACGTTTGGTTAAATTAGTCTGCGTGGGCCTGGCATAGAAATTAAAAGAAGCCCATTTTATTTCAGATTGGAGGGTCTGTATTTCAGACACATAAAGGAGATTTAAATTATATTCCCCAAGCCACCAACAAAGGAAGGGGGGGGGGGGGGTGGAGAGAGAAGAGTGGGAAAATCACATGTAAAAAGTTGTGTAAATAAGAACTGACTTTATTTTTAAATATCAGACACACTTGAGCCGTTACTCTGTAAAAACTGGAAAATACAATAAAACACTTCAAAAGAAAATTATATTCCCCCGTATTTATATTGAATTGTTGTCCACTCAGAGATGGAGAAATATACCCGTCAATGGTTCAAATCCATGAACAGCCGTTAACAATAATTCAATTGCACTAGCTCATGTTCGATACTAGCAAAGTCTCGAACCCTTAGTATCGTGCTGCATCTATATTTTAAATTTATGAACACAAACTAAAGTGCAGAACATCATCAAGACTGAAAAACATTGAAAACAACTTAGCTAAATAAAAAGTAGTGATTAAGCAATATCTAAAGTCATGCACAGAATATACTATATTCTGTGTAGCACAAACATGCTTTCTATAAGAAAAGATAGTTATTAACATCTGGGTGTAGATATCAAAGACTTGACTGAATAGAATAAAAAGTTGTACCTGCAACAGTCACGGTGAAATTCTTTAGAATCTCGCCTGTTCCACGTACCACACAAAGATATAGGGCAGAATCATCGTATGCCGTCTCTACAATTTCCAGAACCTTCTGGCCGACATGCACCCTGTCATCGGAGAGGACTTGCTTGTCTTCTTTGTACCAGTTGATGTTCACAGATCGATTGGTGTCACATGTTAACTTGAGTCCATCACCAAGATTTAGGAGGATGTGATCCTGGGGTTCTGCAGTTTCACTGCCAAACAACACTAGAGAGACAGAAAATTAAAATTTTAAATATTTTTTTTTAGAAAATATTTTATATTGAAGCATTTGTAATTTTCACAATTTAACACATTAACATTTCTTATTCAACCGCGCAGGCAACATACGCAAAACACCTAAAAGAACAAAAAACAACGTCCCCTACTACCCCCGCCCTATTCCCTAATTACCCGTATACTAAGTTCCCTGTCCTTATCTAACATTGCCATGCCTCCTGTTTTCCTCCCCCCCCCCCCTTTTCCCCTCTCCCCCTTATTGCTGATGTTCAATTTTCCTTGAAGAAATCGATGAACGGCTGCCATCTCCAGGCGAACCCCTGAGTTGATCCTCTCAAGGCGGACTTGATTTTTTTCCAGACTGATAAACCCTTACTGTTGGGTGGGGTTACTGGGTTATGGGGATAGGGTGGAGGTGTTGACCTTGGGTAGGGTGCTCTTCCTTAGAGCCGGTGCAGACTCGATGGGCCGAATGGCCTCCTTCTGCACTGTAAATTGTATGATATCTATGAAACCCTGCCATATCGCTGAACCACACTTCTGACTTTGAGGGCTCCGAGTCCCTCCATCCCAGCAAAATCCGTCTCTGGATCACCAGGGAGGAGAAGGCCCGGACATTGGCTGCCCTCCCCCCACCTTGGCCCCCGAATCTTCCGATACCCCAAATACTGCCAGTTCTGGACTCGGAGTTACCCTCCCATCCAGGACTTCTGACATAACATCCGCAAATCCCTGCCAGAATCCCCTCAATTTCGGACATGCCCAAAACATATGTACATGGTTCGCCGGGCTACCCCCACACTGCCCACATCTGTCCTCCACCTCCTCAAAGAAACTGCTCATCCAGGCTACCATCATGTGGGCCCTGTGGACCACCTTGAACTGTATCAAGCTAAGTCTGGCATAGGCCGAAGATGAATTAACTCTCTTCAAGGCTTTTTCCCCACAGTTCAATTTCCAGCTCTCCTCCCAGCTCCTCTTCCCACTTCCTCTTCACCTCTCTGACAGGGGCCCCTTCCCACTCCATCAACTCCTTGTATATCTCCAAAACCCTCCCCTCTCCAACCCCTGTTTTTGACATCACCTTGTCCTGTAGTCCCCTCAGGGGGAGACGAGGAAAGCCTGGGACCTGTCTCCATACAAAGTCCCACACCTGAAGGTACCAAAACCCTTTCCCACCCGGCAACTCAAACTCCTCCTCTAGTGCCTCCAAGATCGGAAAGCCCTCCTGGATGAATAGGTCCCCAAATCTCTCAATCCCTGCCCACTACCATCTCTTAAAGCCCCCATCCAGACCCCCGGGGCAAACCGGTGGTTGTCACAAATCGGTGACCACATTGACCCCCCCTCCAATCCCATGTGCTGCCTCCATTGTCCTCACACCCTTAGGGCTGCCACCACCACAGGGCTTGTAGAGTACCGAGCCGGCGAGAACGGCAGAGGCTCCGTTAGTAAAGCCTCCAACACTGCTGCCTCACGGCGCCGAGGTCCCAGGTTCGACCCCGGCTCTGGGTCACTGTCCGTGTGGAGTTTGCACATTCTCCCCGTATTGCGTGGGTTTCGCCCCCACAACCCAAAGATGTGCAGGGTAGGTGGATTGGCCACGCTAAATTGCCCCTTAATTGGGAAAAATGAATTGGGTACACTAAATTTATTTTTAAAAAAGTAAAGCCTCCAAGCTCGTACCCTTGCAGGATGCCGCTTCCACTCGCTCCCAAACCGACCCCTCCCCCACTACCCACTTCCTGACCATCGATATGTTGGCGCCCAGTAATAGTTAATAAAGCTCGGGAGGGCCAAGCCCCCCTCTCCTCTACCCAGTTCCAGGAGTGCTTTCTTTACTCTCGGGGTTTTACTCGCCCACACAAAACCCGATATCGCCACGTTCATTTTCCTGAAAAAAGCCTTTTGGACAAAAATCGGAAGATATTGAAAAAAGAAGAGAAGTCTCGGAAGGACCGTCATCTTCACCGTCTGGACCCTCCCGCCAGCGTCAGCGGGAGCATGTCCCATCTGCGAAAGTCCCTTTTCATTTGATTGACCACTTTGCCCAGATTTAACTTATGAAGCTGCCCCAATCCTTAACCACTTGAATCCCCAGATATCTAAAACTTCTCCCAACCACTTTGAAAGGTAGCTCCTTCAGTCTCCTTTCCTGCCCCCATGCCTGGATCACGAACATCTCACTCTTTCCCATATTTAACTTGTAGCCTGAAAATCGCCCAAATTCTCCTAGTATCTCCAAGCTTTCAGCCATCCCCCCAACCGGGTCTGTGACATAGAGCAGCAAGACATCCGCATAGAGAGAGACCCTGTGCTCTCCACCCCCCCAGGCATTCCATAATCTAAGGGCCATTGCTAAGGGCTCTACGGCCAGTGCAAACAGTGATGGGGAGAGCGGGCATTGCTGCCTTGTCTTGAAATTTTAAATATGACATGACTCATTGTAAATTGCTTCAAATTCTCTCTCACACTTCTGAATCTATCCTAATCTTATTTAACATCTAGTTCATCCAGCCTAAAGAAAAATCTACTTTTTAGATGTCACTTTTTTCTAAAATATTTTGGTGTCACTTTTTTCTGTTCTCTGTCTATTTTTATAATAGACACTATTAAAGCAAACTTGTCACAATCATTGTTCAGATAAATTGGGCAGAATTTTCCATTTTGTATGCAGAGTGTAGCAGCGGGTGGGAAAAGCAGTGTTGAAGCCGCTGGCCCCAACGGCAGCTTTCTCTGCCATAACGCTCGGAATTTGGGTTTAAATACTTGAAGGGGCGAGTCCCATGACATCATGCTGGTGGCCCCGCAACTTAGAATTTTAAAAGATCATGGCGCCATTTTTAAAGGCCGCCCTGGTACATAAAGGTTAGAATAGAGCCCCACAACTGTCCCCACCCCCCCACCACACACATGCAGCCCTGCCCCCAGGCGCTGTCCCCTTGCATTTCCTCTCAACACTGACCAATTGGTATAGAGGGTATGAGGGGCCATGGGGATGAGTGGGAGTCATGAGATAGCATGGGTTGGCATGGGGAATGTGTGAGGTGCGAGGTGAGGGCTGTATTTTTTTTAATTGTTTTATTTTTACATAGCTGACAAAGACCTTGTGCTCCCAACTTGGGGGTGAAAATACAGGCCCTAATATTTAGTGTCAACTCTTCGAAAGTCACAAATCAGTATATTACACCCTCACCTCCACCCATTGCTTTCTAGGTCAAACCTTTTTCCCTCCTGCCACTGTTGATAAACACCAGCTGTGTGTTTCTCTGCAGCACGTCATTCGCTGGCGGTGCCACTTTCTCTTCCCGGCGCTGTCAATTGGATTTCCTACTGAAGACACCCCACACTGCCGGGAAACACACGGGTGGAGACGCACTGCTGGTGGGAACAGAGAATCCCAATGGCCGGAGAATACCGGCCCAAGAATCCAAGCTGAACTTCAAATTTGACCCCCAGTTGTGGAAAGCCACAGCCTTGTCTTAGAGTTGTGCCACATTGTAGGTTCCACCTCTGTAGTGCTGCCAGGTGGACTCTCCATACGACCAAACTCCAATAGCCTCATTGCAGTTCTGCCAACTTCAACAGCCTAATTTCTGGCTTGCCATGCCCTTCAAACATTCCCCAGTGCTAACAGGATCCAGAACTGACCCCAAAGTGCAGCTAAATGACATCACATATCTACCTATAACTGTCGTACCATGTCCACCATGCCCACAGAACCCTGATTAGACTACACCTGGAATACGACAAGCAGTTCTTAGGAGAGGTACCATACCTTAGGAGGGATATATTGTCCTTGGAGGAGAAGCAATATAAATTTCCTAGAATGACACCCATACTCCAATGGTTAAGCTATGGGGAGAGATTAAACAAATTAGGTTTGTTGGGCAGCATGGTAGCACAATGGGTAGCATTGTTGCTTCACAGCGCCAGGGATCCGGGTTCGAATCCCGGCTTCGGTCACTGACTGTGCGAAGTCTACACATTCTCCCCGTGTCTGCGTGGGTTTCCTTCAGGTGCTCCGGCTTTCTCCCACGAGTCCCGAATGACGTGCTTGTTAGGTGAATTGGACATTCTGAATTCTCCCTCAATGTACCCAAACAGGCGCCGGAGTGTGGTGACTCGGGGATTTTCACAGTAACCTCATTGCAGCGTTAATGTAAGCCTACTTGCAACACTAATAAAGATTATTATTCCCTGGAATTTCGAAGGTGATTGAGGTTTTCAAGACATTAAAGGGAACAGATATAATAATAATCTTTATTAGTGTCACAAGTAGGCTTACATTAACACTGCAATGAAGTTACTTTGAAAATCCACTGGTCGCCACACTCTGGCGCCTGTTCGGGTCCACTGAGGGAGAATTCAGAATGTCCAATTCACCTAACAAGCACGTCTTTCGAGACTTATGGGAGGAAACCGGAGCACCCGGAGGAAACCCATGCAGACATGGGGAGAACGCGCAGACTCCGCACAGACAGTGACCCAAGTTGGGAATCAAACCTGGGACCCTGGCGCTGTGAAGCAACAGTGCTAAGCACTGCACTACCATACCGCCCCTAGGTAGATTGGGAGAAACTGTTTCCACCAGTGGGAGCATTGAGGGAGCATAGATTACAAATTAGAACCAGACCTGGCGGAGCTAAATTAGGAAACATTTCCACACAGAAAGGGTGGTAAGAGTTTGGAACTCGTTTTCACAAATGGAAATTGATGCTGGACCAATTGTTATCTTTAAACTAAGATTGAAGGGCAGCACAGCGGTGCAGTGGTTAGCACTACAGCCGCACGGCGCCGACGACCCGGGTTCGATCCCGGCCCTGGGTCACGGTCTGTGTGGAGTTTGCACATTCTCCCCGTATCTGTGTGGGTCTCACCTCCACAACCCGAAAAGATGTGCAGGATAGGTGAATTGGCCACGCTTAATTGCCTCTTAATTGGGGGAAAAAAGAATTGGGCCCTCTAAATGGATAAAAAATAAATACATAAACTGAGATTGATAGATATTTGTCAATCAGAGATAATAAAGACTGTGTGGCAAAGGCAGGTATAGACTGCAGATCACCCATGATCTCACTGCCCGTGCCTTTAATGTTGTACGATACCATCTGGACAGAATTAATTTATTCATGTGTGTTCCGCCTTCCTCATTCAGAGGACAAAGAGTCAGGTCCCGATTAAGTTGACCTCCATCAGAACGGGAATCAAACCCCCACTTTTGGCATTATTCTGAACTCCATGCCAGCAATTTGGCCAAGTGAGCTAACCTCGGGGTAGAAAACTCATTCCTCTAAGTTGCAGCATTGACCTAGGGAACCTGTTCAATACTGGTCAGAATGATTGCTTGGAACCGATGAAATACCAGACAGATTATTGAGAATACTTAATACAGCACAATACCAGTCTGGGTGCATGCAGGGAATGTCTGAGTTGATACATCCTCTGAAAGGACAAAGATTTCTCCCAGATTTGACTAAAAAGCTGTGCCCTGTGTCGCTGATCCCTGTTATCCTGGATGAATTGTAGTGACAAAATGCACCAGGGTCAGTAATGAGGCTGAGGAATAATGAGGCATCGGCCAAATCCAACAACAAACTCTATTCTTCGTGGACCATTCCACCCAAACAGGTGACACTAATTCCTAAGGAAATTCTTAAGATTTTTTTTAAAGTCATTCTTCTCTTAAGTACCAAACACAAAACAGTAAGTATGTAATGTTGGCTGGGCTGTGTGACAGGCTGGAAGCTGCAGCTCTATTTTACAGCTGTGTTGGATTAGACAAAACAGGACAGATGGAAGATTGTGAGAGGACTTGGGAATTTAGAGAATAAGTGAACTCACTAAATCTGAACTAATTCCAAGCTGATTCTGGTCCATAGTCTGTAAATGGTAAAATATGGAGAGTTCCTTCACTTCCCCAACAGTTTCGTTATTCAATAGTACTAATTATCTAGTATCTTGCATTCCCTGCATTTCACCTATCAGCCTAAGATGGACAATATCCTCCTGTTCTCATAGTTTCTTCTGTCCTTCTGAAACTGATCCTTCACCACATAAGCAAAACACTCCTTAATCATTGCGAGCCCCATATCCCATATAAAGTCAAGGATTGTCTCACATGGGGCAGTACGGTGGCGCAATGATTAGCACTGCTGCCTCATGCACTGAGGACCCGGGTTCAATCCCGGCCCTGGGTCACTGTCCTTGTGGAGTTTGCACATTCTCCCCATGTCTGCGTGGGTCTCACCCCCACAACCCATGATAAGCTACGGGCAGAATTTAGTGCTCTCTTCATTACATGTTTAGTAGCTGGGTACTTAATCAAATGGGGAGACGGTGGTTTAATAAGGACACAGGAGCCGGGTTTCTCCGACTCCGGTGCGGGGTCGGAGAATCCCCGGGGACGCGAGGGGGACGGGGATGGTGGCCAAGCCCGTGAGCGGGGCCTACCGATCGGTGGGCGGGCTGGTTCCGTGGGGGCCTATGTTCCTCCGCACCGGGCCCCTGTAGGATTCTGCCATATTGCCCTGGGGCCGGCGCGGAGAAGGGAACCCCCGCGCATGCGTGGAATCACGCTGGCCATTCCGCGCTGGCTGGAGCTGCGGGGACCACTTCGGCTCCGACCTAGACCCCTAGGAAGGGGAGCATTCCCCATTATCAGGGACCATTAACGCCGGAGTGGTTAGCGCCGCTTTTCACGCCGGCGTGGGGACATAGTCCCATTATTGGAGAATCCCGCCCAGGGAGTCCACACCAAATAAAACAAAGAAACGTAGTTTTATTTACTCACAATATTTTCACTGCCCAGGTTCCTCTTCTGGTCGGTGCCTTACTGGCAGACCTTTTATACAGAGGTTAACAGAGATTCCCCACACACTTAGCGGGGGAGCTCGTACTCCGCAAGTATCACGGGGAAGATAATCATTCCCACCTCGTAGGCCACGTGCAGGCTATTACAGGTGGGTAGGGACCCCACTGTCTTTCCACGTGCATCCCTGTTGCATCTGAGGTGGGATCGCCCAATACTGGCCTACTCTTCTTCCCCCCTGCTAATTGAAGCCCTTAAGTTGTCAATTAGCAGGGAAGCACGGTGGCACAGTGGTTGTCACTGCGGCCTCAAGCACCGAGCCCCCGGGTTCTATCCCGGCCCGGGTCATGGTCTCTGTGGAGTTTGCACATTCTCCCTGTGTCTGCATGGGTCTCACCCCCACAACCCCAAAAAGATGTGACAGGTAGGTGAATTGGTCAAGCTAAATTGCCCTTTATTGGAAAGAAAGAATTGGGTACTCTAAATTTATTTTTAAAAAGAGTTGCTTGCAGGCTCCTAGGGGGAAGGCTCCTAGGGGGACTTCTCATTCAAAGGCATTCGGTGACTAATCAAGGGACCCTGCATCGGGAGATGCAACATCCAACAACTAATGAGGCAGCTGGCGATTCCTCGCTGCATCACCCCCACCCCACAACTCTCTTTCCCATCATTCACCTGTGGCATGGGATCCAACAACAATCCTAGGCCTCGGGTGAGTGTATGACAAGCAGCAACCAAACGTTCCTAGTGGCACTGCTGTTTAAGAGGTGGGACCTCCGCCCAGGGTACTTGGTCTGCTAAATGCCTGCGCGGCATTTAATACAGGCACTTAATACGTTGAAAATTTCCGAAAAGAGGTGGTACGGAGTGGCATCTAGGGTTGTCAACTCTGGCTAGCCATATTGCAGGAGACATCGGTGAGGTGACATCACTGAAAACTGGCAGAACTGATGTCATGGAAAGATGACAATGAGGTGCAAACTAGAGAAAAAGCCTGCGACACTGAGTTAGAGGGAATGAACCTGTCTCCGCTAAATTCCACTGGTGAGTCTGAATAACTCCTTCCCCTGTCAGTTGCTCTCAGGGTTTGGAAATCCAAGCTACAGTCGGCTCAATCGCCACCAATTCGATCAGACAATAATTAATTATATTAGTAACACTAACTAATCACCATAACAGCACCAGTCCAGTCGCAGCCGAGGCTAACTTTGGCTCATGATCAGCACCCTTATATCCAACTCCACACCCCACGTGTGCATCCCCTCAACTGATTGGAGCACTGATCGAGTGGTCTGTGGGCCATTTGGCTATTTCCATGAAGTGGCCGATGCTAAGCCAAGCTTTTCTATGGGTGAGGGGGTAGGTTCCTGACTGAGGGAAGGTCAGCTGGTATCTGAGTGCACACTGTGATTGGTTGAAGGCCAGTCCCAGACATCAGGAAGGTCAGGTGGTACCCGAGCCCGCATTGTGATTGGCTGGCGAATGGTCTTGGCTGCTGTTGCCAGGAGCTGAAATGCTCTTGGAATTCTTTGTTTTGTCTCCATGAAATTGAGGCCGATTCCTGGGGACTCCCAGCCATTCCGGGAGGGTTAGTAACCCTCGCGAGACCCCCCTTTCCTCTACAAATCAAGTCCTACATGTGTAAACTCAAGAGTCAGCTTTTTCTGAAGCAACACATTCAAGTTTAAACATTCTTGCAGTCAGTTAAGTTTTACAATTTTAGATCTTCAGGACAAAACTAAATTTCTCTCTTGATTCAGTTGTTTCCTCGATTGTTTATTAACTCCAATTAATAGTGAAATAACCCAGTTTTTGGATGGACATAAACTAAAATTGTTATAGCCTGCAAGGGACACACAGGGCGGGTTCAATTGTTTTCCCTGTGTGGTTCGGTGTGTATGAGCTCCCCCACTAACTAAGGGGCTGATAACCATGTTGTATGAAAGGTCACCCATGTAGGAACTGACTGAGACAGAGAGAGGACCCGGTGAGGTTCAACCGGGCCCCTTGTAAATAGTACGCTCTTATAAATAAACGTTTTCTTTTGTTTACTCTTCTGACTCCCTTCGCCTTTATTTTTAAAATATATTAAGGATGCCAAAGGGCATTTGAATGTGAGTGCAGCAGACCTGGGCCACAATCACAGCCCTTATCAATCCTGCCCAGAATTCCTGAGATAACACTGACCTTCAGAGTACAAACACTTCAAGGTGCACTAAACTCTGTTGAGGGCTTTACTCTGATCATTCGACTTTTCTCAGCTGGGATTGGTTAGGAGGCTATGGGATGACACTAGCCTGATTTCATTTTAGTTACAGGATAGCAGTCATGGTCATTTATTTTCATTACGTCAGAGCGAGATAAAAAAAAATCTTATGGACACAGACATTGACGAAGATTTGCCTCTTTGGCCGCAATCGGCAATGCAGGTGCAAATTGCACCCAAAGTTGCACTCATTTTCCAAAGTGCAGTCGTGGCTCAAGTTTGCATTCACAGTCATTTGTCTTGTCTCAAACATAACATTTTCCATGGGCAATGGTTTGGAACATAATTGGCCTTTGCTTCCCTTGCATTAAAAAACATTCCTTGATATACTTAAAGAGTGGCATCCTGATGCAGTTTTATCAATACAGCTGAAAATGGATTGGTCACAAAAAATAAGCATTTTTAATAAAAAGGGTGTTTTGTCTGATACCAATATTTACTAACTGGTCACATAACTTTTTTTTTAAATAGAGAATCATTTACTAGTTTAATTTATGTACAGCAATCAGTTCCTTAGTAAATTATATATTTTTCAATATTTCAAAGCTTTGGAAGATGTCTGATTCTTTGCACCTAAGAAGAGCTTCAATTTAACAGCATCCATGAAGGCCTGAAAAAGATACACTTTGCATGGCGATTAATTTGGGGGGGTGGCCTTTTTTGTGGACAGGGCCAACTTATTTTTAAAATCAGTGCAAAAGACTGGAAACGGAATCTGACTTGAAATTCCTTGATCTTTTGCGGTGATTTTGAGGCATATTGCATGACAAGAACCTCTAAAACCTGAAAGAAACTACACCCCGCTGATAGTCTGGGGGAGGCATCAGTTTCAGACTATAGAATTACCTGTCGAGCTCTGGAATTTGTCTACATAAATGGGACGCACTGTTTCAGTTAGACTGTGGCATTCATAGAATCCCAAGAGTGCAGAAGGAGGCCATTTGGCCCATTGAGTCTGTACCGACCTTCTGCAAGAGTACCCTGCCTAGGCCCACTCTCCCGCCGTAATCTCACCTAACCTGCACATCTTTGGACACTAAGGGCACTTTTAGCATAGCCAATCCACCTAACCTGCACATCTTTGGACTGTGGGAGGAAACCGGAGAACCCGGAGGAGACCCATGCAGACATTGGAAGAACATGCCAATTCCATAGAGAGGGGGCGACTCTCCCAAATGGAGCCCGAGTGGTTGCGCCGTCGTGAACGCCGATGGTGAGCCCATAAATACTTTTACGAAAAAAAATGGATGATTACATAAATGAGAAATCTGGTGAGCAAGAGCTGGACCCTGGGATTAGACTAGACCAGAGAAAAGGAGCTGGGATTAGACTACACTAGAGAAAATGTTTGATGGGCCTAAATGGCCAGTCCCTGTTCTTTAACAT
This sequence comes from Scyliorhinus torazame, assembly GCF_047496885.1. Lineage (NCBI taxonomy): Eukaryota > Metazoa > Chordata > Chondrichthyes > Carcharhiniformes > Scyliorhinidae > Scyliorhinus > Scyliorhinus torazame. The sequence goes on along the minus strand of NC_092713.1, from coordinate 210,189,655 downwards.
TCTATGATATCTTCTAATAACAATTTTCTTTCATATTTTTAGCCCTTGAGATGAATGTTTCTTTCTTTAACTATGCCAACACAAAAGTGTGATAGGCTTTCATTTTTTTTTTTAATTTAGGGTACCCAATTCTTTTTTTCCAATTAAGGGACAATTTAGCATGGCCAATTCACCTACCCAGCACATCTTTGGGTTGTGGGGGTGAGACCCACGCAGACACCGGGAGAATGTGCAAACCCCACACAGACAGTGACCCGGGGCCGAACTCGAGTCCTCGGCGCCATGAGGCAGCAGTGCTAACCACTGCACCACCATGCTGCCCACGATAGGTTTTAATTTAAATGAAACAGATATCTATTTGACTGCAGCAGTCAACCCAGAATGGGTGACACAAAGATGTCAGTGCCCACACGCCAATGTACTCAAACATACAATCTACAGTAAGAATAAGATGCTAGAACATAAAATGAGATGTTCTTACTCTGATATTTAACGTTTCGGCCTAAAGAGATAGGATGCTCCACTGCAACAGCAGCTGTGACTCAATAGTCTTACACTGGGCATCCTATACAGAGTTGACCAGAGAAAGCTCAAACGCTTCAATATGTATGTGGTACAGCAGTGTTGTTTTGTTGAAAATCAATGTCTTTCTCATCATCAAACTCCCCACCCTCCCCCAAAGGGTCACGACCCAGTACCTGACATGGGAAGACAAGGAGGAATGATTTGCTGCATGCTGAGGCATGACCTTTCAACCTTAGCCAACAACCCCACAGTGACAAGGACAAAAGTATGTTACTCTATAGGACGGGGTGCAGTGAGAGGCTGAGACTCCACGGGTGTCTTGGAGGGGGAGAGGTCACTCACTAGGAAACCTGACAACTCCATTGACAAACATGTCAACCTCTGACAGAGCTTAGAGTCAAAGCCTTTGGGTGGAATACTTGAGGGAGTGGCTTCAAAGTGACTAAAATTCACTTCTCGGCCACATTCTGAGAAAAATAGCAGTGGTCAAACTGCAGGGGAAGAGCAACAGTAGAGAACAGATAGTAAAAGAAGCATCACTGCAGTACTCATAGTCATTGATTCTTATCAAGTGACTGCTTCTCTGAGAGCTAAATGTTTAACGAGATGGCTCACTGTTTGTGATAACCGATTGTTCACAGTGATCTTTCTGTTTTATTGATTTGGTTTATTTCAGGTATACACAATAATGCATTTGTACCAGGGAGATTAGGTACTAAAAATATTACCGTTTTAATATTTAACCTGGTGATAAGTGAAATGTTCTGATGTTGTAGTTGCGGCAATACCACACAAGTTGCATTGTTTAAAAAGTACTAAATATGAATGGACCTTCTGCCCCATTGTTCGCCATTTCCTGTGCTCACTGAGAAGTATATTGGGCCGAATTTTAATGGAAAACTAATGGTGTGTTAAGGAGGCATGCTGTTATCAATGTGAAAATTGCCCAGCAGGTTCAGTAGATTAAGACGTATGCCATGAGTTCAAATCACCAAAATCTGTTCGTCAACTTACATATTACCGTTCTGCCATTTACTTTCCTTGGCCTCCTCGTTAACTTTAGAGAATTTACTAGACTTGCACAGTATTTGCCCATTAAACCAGTTATGAACTGTTAGGTCTGGAATTTAACTATAAATATCAATTAATGACATGATGATTGTCAATATGCCAATCAAAACTCTCTGGCTCAGACTGGCAACCATTTGATCTGTTCAATCTCTATTCTATGTGCATTAGATATTTTAGAAATGTAAATTTTATACTTTTTCATTTTAATCTTGTTTATCCTTTTATCTCTCCTATCCAAACTAGCTTCTTTTTCTTTCTATACCTGATTTGACTCTAATTCACTCCCCTTCTCTTTCTGGTGGTTAAGGAGATATGGGGCAGGATTCTCCGGTCCCCCCAGCCGCGTGTTTTTTGGTGGCACGCTGTTCGCTGGCAGCAGGATTCTTTCTTCCCGCCGCTTGTCAATGGGATTTCCCATTGAAGCCACCTCATGCCGCCGGGAAACCCACAGGCAGGGTGCGCTGTCGGCGGGAAAGGATAATCCCAACGACCAGAGAATTCCAGCCATAATATTTGCCCTGTCATTCACTAAGGACTCAGATGGCCTATTGTTCTCACCATACCATTATAAACTCACACTTCCACCTAATCACAGCACAACAGAGTTTTGAGTTGAAGGATAGAGGAAGATGCTTATCTAACGGTATGTACCGCAAGATGTCTTGCTTCTGAAAGAACTGCCCATTAACGTGCTTCTTTACTCAAACATTGCAGAGTGAAGGAGTGTCCCCTTTACTTATGAACTAAGTTATCCCTGTGCACTAATTGCACCTGTGACAATGCTGTGATTGAATATAGAAAAGATTTAGGAGAAATGGTGGCAAAGTGGTAAAACAAATTATAAAGCTAGTCTCAGTAATGATGACCATGAAATTGTCATCGATGCTGAATAAAGACCGGTCTAGTTCAATAATGCACTTTGGTGAGGGGAATCTGACATCCTTACCTGACTTACATGTGACTCCAGACCCACAGCAATGTGGTTGGCTCTTAATTAACATTTGAAATGTTCAGTTCAAGGGAAATGAACGATTGGCAACAAATGCCAGCTCTGCCAGCAATGCCCACATCCCATTAATGTCTAAACAACTATATAACCAATAGATTGCTGTGCCTAGTGCCTGGATTGTACATAAGGCATAACATTTTCTGAGATCCGCATTGCCCATGATTTTCCATCCATAGAAATCAGTGGATGCAGATTCCAAGCCAATGCACCACGATTTTCCGATAAACTGCCTGCTGTGCCCAAAGTCCAATTAGTTTCAAAAACATGCTCCCGTAATGAATTTAAAACTACTCAAGATCCCACTATAACTTCCATGGCAAGGTCAGGCTCTGATAGAATTGAATAGGTCCATGATTTTACTGATGAAGCTATTTAAGCCTTACTGTTGGAGCACATTCGAGGAAAATCAGTTCAATGTTGAGTCAGTAAATGTACTGCATCGTATGGTGTTAATCCATACTTATTTATTCTGGATTGTGAAATCTGGGGCGAAATTCTCCCCCAACGGCGCGATGTCCGCTGACTGGTGCCAAAAACGGCGCCAATCAGACGGGCATCGCGCTGGCCCAAAGGTGCCGAATGCTCCGCATCTTTGGGGGCCGAGCCCCAACATTGAGGGGCTAGGCCAGCGCCGGAGGGATTTCCGCCCCGCCAGCTGGCGGAAATGGTGTTTGTTGCCCCGCCAGCTGGCGGAAATGGCGTTTGGTGCCCCGCCAGCTGGCGCGGAAATGCGGCGCATGCGCGGGAGCGTCAGCGGCGGCCGACAGTTTCCCGCGCATGCGCAGTGGGGAGAGTCTCTTCCGCCTCCGTCATGGTGGAGGCCGTGGCGGAGGCGGAAGGGAAAGAGTGCCCCCACGGCACAGGCCCGCACACGGATCGGTGGGCCCCGATCGTGGGCCAGGCCACCGTGGGGGCACCCCCCAGGGTAAGATCGCCCCGCGCCCCCCCCTGGACCCCGGAGCCCGCCCACGCCGCCTGGTCCCGCCGGTAAATACCAGCTTTGATTTACGCCGGCGGGACAGGCAATTTCTGGGCGGGACTTCGGCCCATCCAGGCCGGAGAATTGAGCGGGGGGTCCCGCCAACCGGCGCGGCCCGATTCCCGCCCCCACCCAATCTCCGGTACCGGAGACTTCGGCGGGGGCGGGGGCGGGATTCACGGCGGCCAACGGCCATTCTCCGACCCGGCGGGTGGTCGGAGAATGACGCCCCTGGTCTCAGTCAAGGTAAAGACCAGCCTCAGAATTCTTGGACTAGAAAGGAATACAGTAAGTTTGACCAGGATTTCTATTTGGGATCACTGCCCAGTTACTACTGATAAAAGGGCGGGAGTTGACTCCCACCATCGAATAGCTTTCTAAAACGTATTTGTCTGGGCTTAAAGATAAAGCAGGGCTATTTGGGTGAAAGCTAGAGAATTGCCATCCTCATAAGCATGAAGATAACCAGTTGGTCGTACCTACTCCTGGGATGTGCTCGAAATTCATGTTGTAAATTGCACAATCCTGATCTACAATTTCCCATTTGTTAAACTTTAATAAATCTAAATTTGCAAGCTGGGACAGTGCAAGCAATGCAATTTTCATCTCTATATTTTTGAATGAGTTATACATTTTATGGGAGGAAAGGCGAGGGAAGAAAATTGGAGAAATAGCGAAGGAAACAATACAATTAAGTAATTTTTGGAATTATAGAATTTATCATAGAATTTACAGTGCGGAAGGCCATTCAGGCATCGAGTCTGCACCCGCCCATGAAAAGATCATCCTACCTAAGCCCACACCTCCACCCTATCCCCGTAACCCCATCTAACCTTTTTGGACACTAAGGACAATTTATCATGGCCAATCCATCTAACCTGCACGTCTTTGGACTGTGGGAGGAAACCGGGGCACCCTGAGGAAACCCACGTAGACACGGGGAGAACGTGCAGACTCCACACAGACAGTGACCCAAGCTGGAATCGAGCCTGGGACCCTGGAGCTGTGAAGCAACAGTGCTAATCACTGTGCTACCGTGCCACACATACATTGTTACAATTAATAGATCTTGAATTTTAATAAATTGACTGGATAAATTGCCCCAATGGATTAAAGATGATCACTTTAACTCTGAACCATGCAGACTAACAAAATGTCCCAAATTCGATTTTTGTCAGCGAAACTTAGCTACACCAATGGTAGAGGCATTATAATTAACCCCAGCATTAAGGATAGGGAGATCAGCCAGGATTAATTCTCCACAATGTTACACAGTGTTTCAATGATTCCTGTTTAAAAAATCAATATGCGGATGCTTGGGAAAGACAGAAATGGACAATGCTAATATATTCTTTATAATCAGATAACCTGCTGTCATGCGCCATCAAAACTCCCAAAGGAATTATTGTTATTTGGGTGAGGTGTGAGAAGATTTGTTGTCCCTCAGTGAGCCAATGCTTTTGGGGGATGAGGGTTGAATTTTTTGTTCTAAATTTGGGGGGAAAGAAATTGATTTATTATTGACACTTTGCAAAAAAAATACTTTTTGCATAAACATGCCGTGCCTCGTAATTAGGGAACTTCTTTTGTCCTCTCAACTGTTTCTTTATCTCATCCATATTCTGAGCTTCCACATGGATACTATCTTTTTCAAAATGGATTGAAAGGTGACTTATTCACGGTGCTTTCCAGCTGGTTACTGTCCAAGCTACAAGTCAAAAGCTGTTGTTTTCCCCGTGGATGCTGCCTGCATCTTTATATTAGAAGGTACTGTTAGTCTCAGGTTTTATATTTCCAGGAGCCGTTGCCTTTTCCTTGTTTGCTGTCACAGCTGGCAGCAAACACAGGCCATTCTTGGGTCACAAAGTGTTAATCCTTGCCCTCTGGGAGCACGGCAACAATAAACACAAGATTCAAAGCCAGCCTGCTTTTCTCCATAGGCACTAGCCTGGAATTCCCTGATTCCTTCTTAAAATGACAGAGAGATTGAGTCCCATACTGGGAAGCAGACAAAGCTACCTCTTCTTCCAAACCTGACACATGAAGAAGTTTATTAAGATGTCATTTATCTCCAGCTGTGTTAAAGAGATGGAGACTGAATAAAATGCAATCTGCTCATGATGTCTTTTAACTTGCCCGAAAGAAAACAGACCTTGAGGGCAAATTTGAGACTGCGTTAGCCATCAGCGAGAACGGCGGCACCGAAGGGAAATTCGGCGAGAACCGGAAAACTTGATTCCCACCAGTGAGATCGCATTTTACGATTTTCCAGCCCCCCCCCCCCCCCCCAACCAGTGGCACAAAGAGAAAACCATCACGGAAGTCCAGGCACCTCATTTTAATACATTATAATATCATTAGCGAGCCCTCCCACCGGGATCTCCCCCCTCAATGAATATTCATCAGTCACCAGTGTGACATCACGCCGCCACGATTTACAACAGTCGTATAAAGACAAGCACCTTCCGACCTCACCTCTGAAGGGGATATCAGAGGTGAGTGCTCAGGTTGCCATTGCCATCCAGAGTGCCAATCATAAAAGAGGCAGTGGCGACGACGCGAGGGACTCGGATAAGTTCAACTCGGGGCTTGAGGGGGTGGGGTTCAGTCTCGACATCCCGGGGGTTGACGTCGCTCACAGGTCTTAGCAGGCCTTCATGTCTGTGAGCCTTTAGGTTTAAAAGGCCTGACAGCTGGTATGCAGGCAGCACTTGTCGTCTCCAACTTGCTGGGCTTGTTGCGATATAAGCGTCGAGGGATTGCCCTTCCAGAGTGGCAGCTGCAAAGTGGGTGGAAGCAAGTGAATCCAAAGGGTCAGCACTGCCGGCAACTTTTAAGGTTTTTGGGTGGGGTCCCATGAGAGGCTGAATAGGCAAGAGTGGGAGACTCTAGACAAGGGGTATTTTCCAGCCTCATGAGGCCTGAAGACCCTCACACATGGGTGAGGCCAGCTGCAATGAGAATGTACCCCCACACTCCGGCAGCACTGTGAAGCCAGAGGGCAACAGCTGTATCCAAGTTCAAGTTATAGAGGCCAAGCTGTCAAGTATTAGTGCCTGGATGGCTGGCTGTTCAAGTTGGAAGGCTGGTTTAATCCGCAGCCCACGAGAGCTAGGGAAATGAGGGTGCCCTCTCAGGATGAAGTCGCCATGCAATCTTTATAAGCATCAGGTATGTCTTGCCTGCCACAAGGGGAAACCGGTTGCCTAATCAGTTCCCTGACCCTTCCTTGACGGGTCAGTTGTGTGAATTGAATCGGCATTGCAATGCATGAGCGCGCCACTGATTGCCGCCCAATTTTTATCCTTTTGGAAACCCAGCCCCCAGCATTGAATTCCAAGGCTCGTACTCACGCCTACATAACGGAAGTGCCACAGATGTGGCCCCAAATGCAAGGCATTGTGGCTCATCAGTAGCTCCTTTTAAGGGATGACAGGGGACAGAATCTTGTTCTCCCGTGAGGTTAGAAAACAGATTAATTGAATGCACTCAACTGCTTTAATTCCTCGCCCTTGGTGGGGTTACGTGGACGGCTGAGGCTTTCAAGGGTTGGAGCACTTTATTCAGATGGAGTTGAGAGAGCCAACTGTGGGGAATTGACTATTGTGTGACAGGGGAGGGAGTGAGGCTGAGTGGAAAGGCGCTCCAAAAGGGGTGTGCTTGGGTAGATGTCCAAGGTACTGAGAGGGCTGTGGGTCAGGACATTGTCAGGACTCCTCATCGCTGACTTTGATGTTCTCCGCCTTTCAATTTTGATTCTGGAGAGTCATGGAACCAGTTGAGCTGGTAATTCTTTTGATTGCGGTTGACCAGCAGCAGCGACATTGACGTGGCCAGGAACAGTGCCCTGCAGAGGAGCGGGCGGCTGGGCCCATTGATCTGGGGCGGTGGTCAGATGGGCTGCACACCCCCAGGGTCTCCTGGGTGGAAGGCTCCGGGCTGTGCTCCTGCAAATCCTATTCCCTTTGTGTGTCCAGGGGCCCTTGGGCTCTTCCTTTGCAATAAATGGGCAGCTGGAGTGGGATCCAGAAGACCTGCAGTCCTCTGGCACTGACACTCATGGATTCCCACTCGTGCCTGCACCATGTAGTTGAAGCCCTCAGCCATGGGGTTATGCCCTCAGCCATGGGGTTATGCCCTCAGCCATGGGGTTATGCCCTCAGCCATGGGTTTATGCCCTCAGCCATGGGTCATGCCCTCAGCCATGGGGTTGCGCCCTCAGCCATGGGGTTGCGCCCTCAGCCATGGGGTTATACCCTCAGCCATGGGGTTGCGCCCTCAGCCATGGGTCATGCCCTCAGCCATGGGTCATGCCCTCAGCCATGGGTCATGCCCTCAGCCATGGGGTTGCGCCCTCAGCCATGGGTCATGCCCTCAGCCATGGGTCATGCCCTCAGCCATGGGGTTGCGCCCTCAGCCATGGGTCATGCCCTCAGCCATGGGGTTATGCCCTTAGCCATGGGGTTATGCCCTCAGCCATGGGGTTGTGCCCTCAGCCATGGGGTTATGCCCTCAGCCATGTAGATCATGCCCTCAGCCATTGAGGTCATGAGCTGCACCATGGAGCGGACGTCCCCCGCTATGTAGCATACATCCTGCACCAGTCTCAACTGTGGATGCCACCCTTGCAGTGTTGGCCTGGTTGGGTTGGAGAGACAGCATCACTTCCCTGGACAGGAGATTTTGGGACCCTTCCAGTCAGCTTTGCAGTCCGAGGAGGAATGCTGTCATCCCTTCCTGATGCTCGTGTCTTTGCCTTCGTAGCCCCAGCAGCTCTGGGACGACCAGACTCAGGGCACATCATCGGCCAGGGGCTCAGCAGAGTCCTGGACTCTGGCATCCCTCCGCATGCCAGATCCCTGGGACGTTCCTTCCTCCATCTGCTGTGGATCTTCAGCTGTGAGATGCTCACCAGTGTGTGACACAGAAGCCTGCCTACTAGTTAATCCCCACCGAGGTGTGAGTATTTGTGCTGGTGGAAGGTGTGGGTGACAGCTGTGAAGCCTCCTCAGTGCTTGTCTCCAGCGGAATTGATCTGGTTTGTGGTCTCCAGAGGGCGTGATGATGTTCTGGACTGGTCGATTGATTGACCTGCAAGGGAAGCCAGAGGGCATTAATGCATCACAGGGATGAATGACAGGAGTGAGTTGACTCATGTGAGGCTTGCACCATGGCCACATGTCTTGAAGGTTCTCACTTTTGTCTGCTGCCCCCAACTCACCCTCTGCACAGGTGTGGTCCTGCTCCTCGCCGGCCAGCTCAAGGGCTCTCTCCTCATAGGGTGTTGGGCTTCTCAGCTGTGCTCACGTACACCGGTTGTGCTTGAGTTTGTCCTGCAATGAGACTGATGGGGAAAGTGTAGGCGGGTGCCCCTCCTCATGGAGAATGCCATGACAAGTATGAGGAAACAGTGAGATGGCTGGTGAGAGATCACCGTGGAAATGTGGTGGGTGTGTGAAGGGGTGGAGCGGAAGACATTAGGAGGCAGATTTACCCTGGCTGCACAAAAAAGGTCATTCCTCTTCTTCTGGCACTGTTGCCCCATCTTCTTATGGAGCGAGCTGGCACTCACTATCACAGCCATTGCCTCCCAGGTGGGGGTGGTGACATTCCTAGATGGAAGTTTGGGCAATCGTGGGTAGAGACCTGGACTCTAGGCATCACTGCCAGGCTGGCAGTACCAGGGTGTGCAGATGGCATCAGCAGTGCTAGGACACCCTGTCCAAAGGGCAAGCACCTAGGGGCCTCCGATCCCCTGGGAGACACCCACAAGTGCTGTTCCATCTGGTCCCCATTTCTGGAAACCAGAACTGAACAGCACTCGCCCAAGGTCTCCAAGGCAAAGGAGATAGATTCCACGCCTCAGGTACCTCGGGAATCTGCACATTAAAGTGAGACTAGCTGTCCTGCTTTAAGATGCAGATTTGCTAAAAAGTGGTCCCACCAACAATGGGCGGGATTTACATTGCAGCGTTACGTGAGATCTAACGCATTCTCTGCGGCGAGCTGCCTTTTGGACGCAGCGTGACCATAAAATCACACCGTCTATTGCTGAAAGTAGCATCACTCCCACACGCACCTTGTGTTCCTTCTGATTAGAAAAATTAACACTAGGATTGTGATTTCATCAGTCCAGGAAGTCATCTTTTTAGACCAAGGCACGGAATCTTACCATACTCTTTTAAAGTGTCAGTTCCAGTGAGAAAACTGGGAAGAATCCCATTGGTGACGATGGCAGGAAACCTCACTGAATATTTAGCCTCTTTATCAATTTTGTTTTCTCCACGTGATTCACACACTTGTCGTGGTTTGCCTCTGATACACTTGTCCCGGGAACCTGCAACCAGTGGGGCGCTCCTTCCACCTACCCTACATCTTTGGGTTCTGGGGGCAAAACCCACGCAAACACGGGGAAAATGTGGAAACTCCACACGGACAGTGACCCAGAGCCATGATCGAGCCTGGGACCTTGGCGCCGTGACGGTGGGTTGGGGGGGGGAGGGGGCCGCCAGGAAGACAGGACCAAAATTCACAGAGGGATCCCTTACCACACTCCTGGATGGTGTGGAGCAGAGTTCCAGCGAGCGGAGCTCCTCAGTTTCCAAAACAGGGCAATGTGTGGCATAGGCAGCGCGTTCCCGTTGAGGCCCCTTATCAAATGAGAGTCACGTTATCAGCCTTGTATTTCTCGATGCAGCAAGCGCAGGGAAACACATGGCTAAATGCACTCGCTATGGGACTTTGTTCCCATTTAGTAAAATCGCGTCCACAGTTCTTGACACTGAAACTTACATCTACTCTGTGACATGTTGGAAGCATCCATTTCAGATTGGGGTCTCAAAGTTAATGACTAAAATCTGAAAACTTTCCCCAAGAACATGAGGAAGAACCGGGAAACTACCGAAGAAAAAGAGTGACAAAAGTGCAGAGAGAAACTTAAAGGTGTGGAAAGCACAGCTTCTTTCAGAAGTGATTGTTTGCTAAATACTTTCCCCAGGATATAAGTAGTGAAAAGCACGATCATGTGGGGGGTCATGGTAACTCTGTGGTTTCTAATTGTGTCTGCAATTCAAGATTATTTTTTAAGTGATAGTTTTAGCAACTTTTCTTTTCACAAGACTCATACCAATTTGAAAACAATGCTCGCAGTACCCAAATAATGAGGCATCTAATATGGTGGCACTGAAATGAACCTTTCACGGCCATTAATTCTGGTTATTCCATTGGGGCAATGACATCCCTTCATTAATATTGCTGCTTTCCACCGAAGCGCAATCATGCCTACTCTAACGTTCGACTTAGCACACTGACTGCATTGTGCCAGGGTATAAACCTGCTCTGTGGTTATAGCTCATGGCTCAGCTTCTTTCTCACTGTAAAGTCACATGCACCCACAACAAGCATTTCCTCTTTTTGGAGGAATGACTCCTGCATTTTACCCTCACAAGTTACCTGAAGTTCCTAAAGGGGAAAGATTTTCTCAGGAAAAGAGTTTCCATATGATGTAGCCTCCTCCACACTTAACATTAGTGTTATTAAAAGATGTCTCCTACATATTAGGAGAGATATGTCATTTGATTGCAATATGAAGACTCAGAATGCTTAGTTCATTACAAGCCCTTGTACATTTATTTAGTGTAACTGAGCTGCAATTGAGTATTTAGGAATGTGAGAATCCTGATTGAGGATTAGCTAAATCAATTTTAGCAGCATGGTAGCACAAGTGGATAGCACTGTGGCTTAACAGCGCCAGGGTCCCAGGTTCGATTCGCTGCTGGGTCACTGTCTGTGTGGAGTCTGCACGTTCTCCCCGTGTGCTCCGGTTTCCTCCCACAGTCCAAAGACGTGCAGATTAGGTGGATTGGCCATGCTAAATTGCCCTTGGTGTCTTTTAGTGTCCAGAAAGATTAGGAGGGGTTATTGGGTTACGGGGGTAGGGTGGAAGTGAGGGCTTAATGTATGCCGGTGCAGACTCGATGGGCCGAATGGCCTCTTCTGCACTTTATGTTCTATGTTCTACGTAATTCTGCCACTCACCGATACCATTAAATTATGCAGATCGGAGGTTCAATCCCAGATCTTTTGAGTTTGCTGAATTCCCAGGTCTCTGGGTTTTCCAATAACCCTCAGCTCCTCAAACTAATAAAGGGGACAGGATTCAGAGTGCTTGCTGCTGGAAAGCAGGTGAGTGTGTTTGCTCAGTACGGGATTGGGCTGGTCGAAGAGCCTGCCATAACTCTTTGTTTGGTGGCACACAAGGGTAAACTATCAGAAGACTTGCATCACCTCCCAGCAGGAGCTCAGATGAAGCAGATTGATATTTTAAAAGTGCCGACAAGATAAACAGCAAAAAAAAACTTCACAATATGTCATCAGAAGGTGATCTTTTCGATGATTCAGAGCGCAGAGTGGAGAGCGCTGAAATTAATGTTCATCCCCACAACAACCTTGCTTAATTAATTAAAAGGAGACGTTTCAGCTACCTTCCCCTATGAGACCATGTGCTGCTCTTAAATAATACTGCATTAGCCCATCCTCTCATCACCTCATGCTGCTCTCTCTAAATAGCTTTTAATCTTCACACACCACCTGCTTAGACAAGGCCTTCCATAGACCATCTCAACCTGCTCACAGTGTGATGCCAAACCCTCGTTTAGTTTTGTCTCCGCTCTTCCATTCTAATGGTCTTTGACCTATAAGGTTTTAATTTCAGGTAACAACAGCAATATGCACTCTGACCAGCCATTTGAGTCCATTACCACCGTTTTGCCTCAATGCTATTAGGCACAGCTTGAATATCAGCTGTGCACTTGAAGCTACTCATAATACCTAAATATAAACTCTTGAATTCTATCTCTAAGCCTTAAAACATGCCCCATCCCAAGGCCCTCACTAGTGCTCTCTCCTCCATTAACACATTCCTTAAAACTTACTTCACCTGTCCGAATAGCTCCAAATGTGGCTCAGTCTCAAAGTTTTCTTAATAGCGCTTCTGTGAAGCACCTTGCAATGTTACATTAAAGGCTTCTTATAAATAGTTCTTCTTGTTGCAAAGCACTTTGGGCCATCCTGAGATTTTGAAAGGCAACCAACATAGCTATGGATGTGGCATCAGCCATATACAAGTCCTCCATGGGCATGTGTATAAATCTAATTACACATTGACACAAAGGCGGCATGGTGGCGCAATGGTTAGCACAGCTGCCTCACGGCGCCGAGGACCCAGGTTCGATCCCGGCTCTGGGTCACTGTCTGTGTGGAGTTTGCACATTCTCCCCGTGTCTGCGTGGGTTTCACGCCCACAATCCAAAGATGCGCCGGTTAGGTGGATTGGTCACACTAAATTGCCCCTTAATTGGAAAAAAATTATTGGATACTTTAAATTTATTGTAAAACAGGAGACTAACTACTCACTTGAATATGCAACTCCCGTTAGATTTCGTGAGGCATCACGAGCTGGGTAAATCTTGCGAGAGGCCTCTCGTGGGATTTACCGGCTGTGGTAGTACCAGGTATTGCAGTACCTAAGAGGTGGATGACCATTGGTTAGACCCAGGAGTCTACCATTGGCTGTTGTATGTAGCTCCGCCCTGAGAGGCGGAGTATAAGAAACGGTGCCGTACCAGCAGCCTTCACTTTCTGTATCGAAGCTGCTGGGGAAGAGTTCTAGCAGATTAAAGCCTTCAGTTATGAATCACTTTGTCTCGAGAGTAATTGATTGTGCATCAATTTAATCTGCTTGACTTAAGCTGGAAGGATGGATCTCCGACTCAAACCGGAGTTCCTTCAACTCAGCCCCCACGCGGAGAACTCAGCTGCAATTTTTAAACACTGGCTGGCATGCTTTAAAGGCTACCTCGAGACGGCCGGAGGCACCCCCACAGAAGGACAGAAAATGCATCTCCTGCGCTCCAGGGTCAGCCCTGGGATCTACCCCCTTATCGAGGAGGCGAAGAATTATGATGCCGCGATCGAACTGCTAGAACGACATTATATCCGCCCTGTAAATCAGGTTCACGCTCGTCACCTGCTTGCGACTAGGCGGCAAAGCTCCGCAGAATCGTTGGAAGATTTCTACCGGGTGCTACTGGTGCTGGCCGAAACTGTGGCTGCCCGCAAGTTTCGGGGAACGAGCACACGGAACTTTTAATCAGGGATGCTTTCGTAGCAGGTATGACCTCCTCAGATATCCGCCGAAGACTCCTAGAAAGGGACACTCTGGGACTCAGAGAGGCACGGGCCCTGGTAGGGTCCATGGACGTTGCCTACAAAAACGTGCAGTCCTATGCGTCTGACCGCGCGGCGGCCCCCTGGGCTGCGTGGCACCCCGCAGCGGCAGCCCCACAGACCTCCCCCTGACTCCGCAGGCCTGCGCTACGAGACGGCCCGCTAACGCCGCCGGGCCCCGCTGCTTCTTCTGCGGGCAGGCGAATCATCCCCGCCCGCGCTGCCCGGCCCGCACCGCCACCTGCAAAGGGTGCGGCAAGAAGGGCCACTTTGTGGGGGTCTGCCTGGCCCACGCCATGGCTGCGGTCTCCAGCGACTCCGGACCGCCGCAGCAACCCCCCCTTCAGGTCCCGACCGGCCAGCGCTCACTGCCACCCCCCCCTCAGGCCCCGACCGGCCAGCGCTCACCGCCACCCCGCGGTCTCCTGTGACTCTGAACCGCCGCGGCACCCCCACTTCAGGCCCCGACTGGCCAACGCTCACCGCCACCCCCCTATCCCGCACCATGGCCGCGGTCTCCAGCAGCTGTGGACCGGCGCGGCAATCCTCCCATCAGGCCCTGACCGGCCAGCGCTTACCGCCACCCCGCTATCCTAGGGTCACGTGCGACCCACGGGCGTGGCCATCTTGCCCCCCCGGACACCACGCTGGACGGGTGGGTGCCGCCATTTTGTCCATCTCCGCCGCCATCTTGTTCATCTCCGGACACCATGTGCGACCCATGGGTGACGCCATCTTGGATGGGGCCCCAGGCCCCCAGCACGGCCGACTACACGCTGCCCGATCAGAACTCACAACTGCTTCATCTGGCCTCAGTGACACTGGACCAAAGTCGCCCCCGGACACTCGCAACGTCTACAACGACGGTCTTTATCAACGGCCACGAGACGTCTTGCCTCATTGACTCTGGGAGCACGGAAAGCTTTGTTCACCCCAACACGGTAAGGCGCTGCTCACTTGTAACCCACCCTGTAAACCAAAGGATCTCCCTGGCCTCCGGGTCACACTCAGTGGAGATAAAAGGCTTCTGCCTATCGAACCTCACTGTCCAAGGCAGGAAATTCAACAATTTCCGCCTGTATGTCCTGCCGCACCTACCCTCCTGGGGCTGGACTTCCAATGCCATTTGCAAAGCCTGACTTTTAAATTCGGCAGCCCTATACCTCCCTTTACTGTCTGCGGCCTCGCGACCCTTAAGGTCGACCTGCCTTCCCTGCTGGCGAACCTCACCCCGGATTGCAAACCCGTCGCCACCAGCAGCAGACGGTATAGTGCCCAGGACCGGACCTTCATCAAGTCAGAGGTCCAAAGGCTGCTGGGGGAAGGGGTCATCGAAGCGAGCAACAGTCCCTGGAGAGCTCAAGTAGTGGTGGTAAAAACCGGGGAGAAGCACAGGATGATCATTGACTACAGCCAGACCATCAACAGGTTTACGCAGCTGGACGCGTACCCTCTCCCCCATATAGCCGACCTGGTAAACAGGATCGCACAATACAAGGTTTTCTCCATGGTGGATCTCAAGTCCGCCTACCACTAGCTACCCCTCCGTAATAGTGACCGCAAATACACTGCCTTCGAAGCAGATGGGCGGCTCTATCAATTTTTAAGAGTTCCCTTTGGTGTCACTAATGGGGTCTCGGTCTTCCAGCGAGAGATGGACCGAATGGTTGACCGGTACGGCTTACGCGCAACGTTCCCGTATCTGGATAACGTCAACATCTGCGGCCATGACCAGCAGGACCACGACACCAACCTCCACGAATTTCTCCAGACCGCGAAAATCCTTAACCTGACATACAATAAGGATAAATGCGTGTTTAGCACCGACCGTCTAGCCATTATAGGCTACGTAGTGCGTAATGGAGTAATAAGCCCCGACCCTGAACTCATGCGCCCCCTTATGGAGTTCCCCCTCCCTCACTGCCCCAAAGCCCTGAAGCGCTGCCTCGGGTTTTTCAGCTATTACGCACAGTGGGTCCCCAACTATGCAGACAAAGCCCGGCCCCTAATCCAGTCCACAACCTTCCCCCTGTCGACGGAGGCCCACCAGGCCTTCAAAGCAGACATTGCAAAGGCCACGATGCGCGCCATCGACGAGTCCCTCCCCTTCCAGGTCGAGAGCGATGTGTCTGACGTAGCTCTGGCGGCCACCCTCAACCAAGCGGGCAGGCCCGTGGCCTTCTTCTCACGTACCCTCCATGCTTCCGAAATTCGCCATTCCTTGGTCGGAAAAGAGGCACAAGCCATAGTAGAAGCTGTGAGGCATTGGAGGCATTACCTGGCCGGCAGGAGATTCACTCTCCTCACGGACCAACGGTCGGTTGCCTTCATGTTCAATAATGCACAACGGGGCAAGATTACAAACGACAAGATCTTGCGGTGGAGGATAGAACTCTCCACCTTCAACTACGAGATCTTGTACCATCTGTGGAAGCTAAATGAGCCTCCTGATGCCTTGTCCCGCATCACTTGTGCCACTGCACAAGTGGACCGCCTCTGATCCCTCCACGAGGACCTCTGCCACCCGGGGGTCACTCGCTTTTTCCATTTTGTCAATATCCGCAACCTGCCCTACTCCATCGAGGAGGTCAGGTCAGTCACCAGGGACTGCCAAATCTGCGCGGAGTGCAAACTGCACTTCTACCGGCCAGAGAGGGCACACCTGATAAAGGCTTCCCATCCCTTTGAACGCCTCAGCATGGATTTCAAAGGCCCCCTCCCCTCCGCCGACCGCAACACGTATTTCCTGAACATGATTGACGAGTACTCCCCATTACCATTTGCCATCCCCTGCCCCGACATGACCGCAACCACCGTCATCAAGGCCCTCCAGGGTATCTTTACACTGTTCGGTTTCCCCACATACATACACAGTGATAGGGGGTCCTCCTTTATGAGCGACGAACTGCGTCAATTCCTGCTCAGCAAGGGCATCGCCTCGAGCAGGACGACAAGTTACAACCCCCGGGGAAACGGGCAGGTAGAGAGGAAGACTGTCCTACTGGCCCTACGGTCCAGGAATCTCCCAGTCTCCCGCTGGCAGGAAGTCCTCCCGATGGCCCTCCACGCCATCCGGTCGCTGCTCTGTACAACCACAAATCAGACACCTCATGAACATCTCCTGGTTTTCCCCAGGAAGTCCTCCTCCGGGACTTCACTCCCAACCTGGCTAACGACACCCGGACCCATCCTGCATCGGAAGCATGTGAGGGCGCACAAGCCGGGCTCGTTGGTCGAGAGGGTCCACCTGCTGCACGCCAATCCCCAGTACGCCTACGTAGCGTTCCCTGACGGCCGGCAAGACACAGTCTCCCTTCGGGACCTGCCGCCCGCCGGAACCCCACGCGCACCCGAACCATTGCCCCCACCCCCACCCTCCCCACAGCACCTAACTGGAGGGTCAGTACTCCCGCCGCTCCTGCCTAGGCCCGACCACACACCGACGCCCCCTACATGCGCCTTCCCCCTCCGTCAACCTTTTGCCCCAACAGCGCCGCCTAGGGGTGACGAAGCTGCCAGGGAGGACAACGTCACGCTCCCGGAGCCGCAACCGCCGGGACCCCCATCAGAATCAACGCCGAGGCCCAGACGCTCCAGAAGGACGACCAGGCCACCCGATCGACTGATTGCGGCACTATGAAACTTTGTAAATACCCTCGACATCACCGTACCTCCATACCTGGTCATACCATGTGAAAGACGACTATTAACGCTGGCCACCACCCCCGCCGGGCTCTTTTTTAACAGGGGGTGAATGTGGTAGTACCAGGTATTTCGGTACCTAAGAGGTGGATGACCATTGGTTAGACCCAGGAGTCTACCATTGGCTGTTGTATGTAGCTCCGCCCTGAGAGGCGGAGTATACGAAACGGTGCCATCCCAGCAGCCTTCACTTTCTGTATCGAAGCTGCTGGGGAAGAATTCTAGCAGATTAAAGCCTTCAGTTATGAATCACTTCGTCTTGAGAGTAATTGATTGCGCATCACCGGCCACGTCGCATCCCGAGTCGGGTACAGCGCGGCCGTTAAATCGCGCCCCTAGTATCACAGGTTCACCTTTTCTCCATACTGCTGCAAGTATTGTCACTCAGTGGGTCTCAATTGCCTGGACTTGCAACAAACCTTATTTTCTCTTTGATCGAATAAACTAATCATAGCTGACAATATTGGAGGTTCTGACTGCTCAGCTGGTCACTGAAGGACACTTCAATAAGCAAGGGAACCATATAAATGGGTAAGCAATGAGGAGGATAAACTGCAAACGAAAAAATTACATTTGGACGACAAGAACACAGATGTCTCCCTTGCACGTTTAACCGTCAGCCATAGTTTGGTGGTACTTTTACTCATTAAGTCACAATGTGCAATTGATGCAATTGTGGTATAAATTAGTTTAATCCAACACAATCTGCATAACAAAATGGCTAGACTGTGTCCTGCCATTTATAGTGTTAGAAGCTTTGAAATGAAAGCATATCTAGATGGTGCATTGCGACAAATTCCACCGATATGAAGAAATTGAAGTTTAGATTGAGTTTTATACAATTCCCCCCCAAAACTCCAGTGCCTAAATGTGAGAGGGTGGGTGGAAAAGGAGACTTCTGCAGCCAAAATCCTGCTATTCATTAAACAAGCAACCCTTAATTGGCTTCCAGGTCTGCAACAATTAAATATTCCTGAAAATTAGCCAAGTTCCTTCACTTTCCATTCAAGAGGAGCAGAGCAGAGTTGCTTGCAGGCCGTGTGAACTCCACGCCTCATCTTGGCTGCTATGTGTGAGACGTTCACTCCATTCATAATAAACTGACAGCTTCTGTTTCTGCTGCCACAGACTGCAGTGGGGAGGGAGGGAGGTTGAGGGAGGGGGGGGTGGTTGGATTGTGCTTTCCAGAATGGCAGGCCAGCTTCGTTTCCCTTCTTCCCCCTCCCCCGCCTCCCCCTGGTCCAGCCACCCCCTTACTTCATAGGTTTTGGCCTGGGGCCACCAATCTCACATTAAAGCCCGGAACATTGAAGGATAGAGTGACACACAGAATCGAGCCTGAGCGGGTGCTCTTTATACACAAATGTACACAATTCCCAGGGACAATAACTGGGCCACCACTCAAAAGCAGGCTAGATTACAGTGCGCATTTCTGTGGACAAAGGCCTCTCTCTGGGTCGAGACTTTGGGGGCAGCATGTGAGACAGGCTAATGAGATCTCACGCAGCAAATCCCTCAGTAACTGCACTACGTCCTAATATTCCTCCTTTAACCCTTTGCACACCAAGAAAGATTTACATGTTACAAATCACACAGTGCTCCCTTGGCAACCTTAAAATGTCTCCCACAACCAAATCATCACTATTTAGGTCTTAGAAAATCAAAGTATTATAATATTTTATAATGTGTTTGGGGGGTGGGGTTGGACGACTTCTAATAATTCATGTGGTTATGGTTGTAAATTGCTGCAGATAGAACAGGATCAGCTGACTCAGCATAAAACAGGATTCATGAACAGCAGGTCCTAAACAATTTTCTTATATTCACCCTTTAAGCTTTGCGGTTTGATCCTTGGCCTGTTCTGGTTTAATTTATTTAAATGGGAGGCGAGGTGATGGTGCTATAATCATGGTTAGGGAGGTATAATGGTGTTCCTACAGACTGCAAGCCAGAAACTGCGGTTGGAAACGACTGTGTGTAGATGTCAGGTGAGAACGGAATAATGCCCAGTTGCGGGGCTTCCCATGGTCAAATAGGTCATCAGTACTCACTGTTCATTGATCACATACCAAGAATCGTCACTTGGGCAAATTATCAAAAGGTGACTGGTATTATGAAGCTGTGCTCCAGCAAGGAATCAACACGTTTTGGAAAATAGATGGCGATGGGAGATAGTTGGGAGGGAAAAGACGAGGGAGAAAAAAATATATTGTTGATCCACTCTAGGTGCAGTCTCTCAATATGATCATAGCCTGCAGAACTGCTCAACCAATATGTTGAAGCTCTATAATGAGCAGCAGGTGTTTGTTAAAATCTCACCGATCAGTTTATTTTTGTTGTCCCACATTCATGAGGTAATGAGTCATCTTCTGATATGGCTTCACTGACAAAAGCAACTTCACATTACCTCAGCCAAATTGCCTCTTGGAGTAGAGGTTAACACAGTCCAGCAACTGAGTTGTCTTGAAGCTCCCAGGTAAGAGGCAGCGGAGAGCAGAAATTGGTTCAACAACCAAGCACTGAGGGCGGGATTCTCTCATCCGTTGCATTTTACGACGGCGTGAACAGGCCGCTCCCAGGTCTAATTCTGGCCCCTACAGGGGGCCAGCACGGCACAGGAGTGGTTCACGCCGTTCCAGCTGCGGATCCCGGCGTGAACTGGGCGCTGCGGGATCCGCGCATTCGCAGTGGCGCCGGCGCCAACCCGCGCATGCGCAGTTGGTTCCTTCAACGCACCCGCCCCAACGCAACATGGCGCAGGACTACAGGGGCTGGAGTGTAGGAAATGACTCCTCCAGCCAGAGAGGTCGGCCCGCCGATTGGTGGGCCCCGATCGCGGGTCAGGCCGCATCGGAGGCCCCCCCCCCCCCCGTGGTCGGAGCCCCCCTCCCCTCCCACAGGCCGCCAACCGACTCTTCAACGCTGAGTTCCCGCTGGCTGACAGCAGGTGTGGACAGCATTTCCACAACAGCTGCTCAGCCCATCTCGGCCCGAGAATTGGCGGGCCGGCCGCGTAGAGCGGCCCGTGACCGGCACCGCGCCAACCACGCCGGCACCAATGGCGCCGATTCTCCGCTCTGGGGAGATTCGCGTGCCGGTGTCGGGGCGGCGTTGCCCGGCCGCGGAGATTCTCCGGCCCGGCCCAGGGCTGAGAGAATCCTGCCCGTGGAATGAAAGTTCCATGCAGTTAGAACTAGCAATAGGCAACCATCAGCCAGGAGTCAGTAGAGGAATGAAATCCAGTTCACCTGCCATTACACAGGAGTATTATTTGATCCAGAGCTAGTTTAAGTCAGACTTAACTAAGGATTGACTCTTCCCAGTCTATAAGGCTTATTTCACTCACTGAGTCTTTGCAAGAGCTCTGATAAGAGAATTCTACATTGCCAACCAATTAGCATAATTTTACTCTTACCTGGTTGAGTGGTCTTCTCTTCCAATTGTGATTTAGTGGGCCTCAACACAGTGAGCGTAATGAGGATGACCATGTAGAGACACAGTTTATACAGCACGTGGCTCATTCCTCTTCTTTTGATTGAAAATCAAAGGAATTGTAAACCTTCCAATCTTTGTAACTCAGCTGCTCAGAGCACTCATTGGTGATGTTGGGAGATAGATGGGCCCCCGACACTTTGTATCTCAGTCGCTCTGTCCACTCATTGACAGAGGCCTGTGAATCAGTTCTTCAGGTGCTGGAAGTCTGCTGGAAAATAAAATTAAATGATCAGCTCAAAATGAACAGCTCCCCCTGTGAAAGCTTGTTTCCACTAAGTATCTCAAAGGTGAATGCAGCATTACTTTGCATGTCACAAAGACTGAAACAGTGTTTTATCTGCAGTGTTTTACCAATGAATTTGTCCCAACTGTTCTTGGTAGGCATATAATGTGTTTATATTCAAGATCCCTGGTGGTTGTCTAGTGAAGAAATGTGGACGGTAAGGGTGGTGGCTGGAGGAATGAGGAGGAAAAAGAAAGAGAAGGAAATTATTTATGCTATTTTATTGTCGGTATTTATTTCATTGGGATCAGACTTTGACGATGAGGGGCAGCATGGTGGCGCAGTGGGTTAGCCCTGCTGCCTCACGGCGCTGAGGTCCCAGGTTCGATCCCGGCTCTGGGTCACTGTCTGTGTGGATTTTGCACATTCTCCCCATGTTTGCGTGGGTTTCGGCCCCACAACCCAAAGATGTGCAGGGTAGGTGAATTGGCCACGCTAAATTGCTCTTTAATTCGAAAAAATGAATTGGGTATTCTAAATTTATTTTTAAAAAGACTTTGACTATGAATACCTGAGTAAATATGAGGACTATTCACCTCTGCTCCCTTCCCTTTTATTACAGATTTCTACCTGAGATTGCCATTGACTGGTCTAAATCGGAAGAATTATCAGTAAGTACACCCGGCAAATTCGTCACAAGCCATTCCTTACCATGTAGACTTGCAGTCATCTCCAGTGCAGGGTGTGCAAAGCGAATTGAAACCTCAATTACTGACCCTTTGAGGTAGAGTCACCTTTATTTCCCTGGGTGATAATGTGGCAAACCAGCCTTCTACCCCTTGGCTGGTTTAGCACAGTGGGCTAAACAGATGGCTTGTACTGCAGAACAATGCCAGCGGCGCGGGTTCAATTCCTGTTCCGGCCTCCCCGAACAGGCGCCGGAATGTGGTGACTAGGGGCTTTTCATAGTAACTTCATTGAAGCCTGCTTGTGACAATAAGCAATTATTATTATTATACAACCTATTTGATTTTTATTCAATTGAAATCAATGGGATGAAGATTGTGGGGGTTGACGGATGGGGGTGGTGAACCCTCCTCAAGGGTCTGGGATTCCCTCCCCCGCCAGATGACTGTTCAGATGATAACACTGAAATTCCTCTCCCCGATTTCTCTCATCTCCTGCTTCTTTTTTTTCTTTAAATTTAGAGTTCCCAATTCATTTTTTCCAATTAAGGGGCAATTTAGCGTGGCCAGTCCGCCTACCCTGCACATCTTTGGGTTGTGGGGGCGAAACCCACGCAGACACGGGGAGAATGTGCAAACTCCACACGGACAGTGACCCAGAGCCGGGATCGAACCTGAGGGTCACTTTCGCGAGGGCAATTAGGGATGTGCAATAAATGCTGCTGGTCTTGACTGCAAAGCCCACATCCCATGAATTTTGTTCTAAAATTCAGCAAAATTGAAATCAGCAAAATCGACTTGTATCACTTGGGAGAACTGGTTCGTTTTCTGTTCAATGAGGTTGGAGCTTGCTAGTCAGAGCCCTCGAATTCACCTGTGCATCCTGGCATTGATAAAAGTCTGCAACATCCGATGAATCATACCTGCATGCAATCTTCAAACCTCAAGGTGTGCCTGCAGTCTTGCATTTAGCAAATGTACATAAAATATAGTATGCATACTGTGGCTCTTATTATAGAATCCCTACAGTGCAGAATGAAACCATTCGGCCCATCGGGCCTGCACCGACCCTCTAAAAGAGCATCCCACATCGGCCCATTCCTCTGCCCTATCCCTGTAACCACATAACCCCACCCAAACTTTGGACACTGAGGGACAACTTAGAATTACCAATCCACCTAACCTGCGCAACTTTGGACTGTGGGAGGAAACTGGAGCACCCAGAGGAGACCCACAGGGAGAATGTGCAAGCTCAACACAGACAGTCACCCAAGAATTGAACTCGGGTCCCTGGCACCGTGAGGCAACAGTGCTAACCACTGTGCCATCATGCCCCCTACTAATCTTGTGGTAAATTAATTATTAAGTTCAGTCAGAAAATCTGGTGCATTGTATATTAAGACCATTCTGTTCCATAAGACAATGGATACAGAATTTTACAGGTGATGATACAAGCCCCCTCCTTATCTGGACAGGGAACTAATTTTATTTTTGATCTTTTAAATGCATGCTTCTATTATTAACGAGGCACTCTTAGCCCACTCATGGTTTAATGAGAAAATACATTGCCCAATGTGATGCTACATGCACAAGGATCCCCAATTCATTACAGGGTCTATATTCAATTTCCGCCTGGGCAGCAAGAGCTAAATCTAGCCCTTGGCTTTGCAGAGGAAAAATCAACCTGGATTTCCATGTTTCACCACAGTACAGCAATTCTTTCTTGCAAGTCCATTCAGATTGAATGAATAAAGATTTTGGTTCAGCTGTGATGATCCCCACAGTTGAATAGCGTGCTGGAAGTTGCCACACTGATTCATGGATAAAGTTTTGTCGGACGATGGGAGCCAGTGGAGCTCATGACACTGCATCATCAGAAAGTGTGTGAGGAAACTGGGAAAAGGGAATGCTGTCTGAAAATAGGGACTGAACAAGCAGTTGAAAGTAATGCAGCTCATTAAATGGATGCCACCTCCTCATATCAACAAGACTCTATATCGCATACAATGTTCACTCACTGGACATGGAAGTAGTTTCAAGGGGCCTGTTCTAGTTTTGAAAGAGGCAGCCCTCCCCACCTGCCGCCCACACCCCCGACGCACCCCCCACCCCTGCCCACTCGAGATCACAGGAAAAGATGCAGTATGCTTGATTAGTTTCTTTAACTTGGGAGCACAACAGCAAACAGTTGTGAAAGCAGGCAATCTTGACTAACAGCAGGTCCTCTGTCTACTGAAAAGAGCATGTCTGTCTTCCTCTCACTCTCTCTTCCTGTTGTTTTAAAGTCAGGATCCGAAAGAGCTTTGCTCAAGACAGGGGAGTAATTCTTCTATCGTCCGCTCTCACTTGTCTGAGACATCAAGGGCCATCTGTTCATTCTGCTGTTAGCACACGATTGACAAAGAACTCTCTTACTTTCCAACATGGTTTAAAGCACGATCTCTCCATCTATCTCCCCCCTCCTCCCACCCCCCACCCCCACCCCCATACACCCATTCACTAACTACAACCAACCGTTCCTGAAACCCCAAAGCTTTGGCTCTGATACGTCAACACTCGTCGCTTATCTCTGACATTTGTCATTTGTCTAGCATTTGTCAAGTGGACTAAGGCGGGCTTTTTTTGCAGCTTAATTGTGTAAGCTATTCTCTTCATAATTAGACATAAAATTCACAGCTCATTCTGAGTCCAGTCCCTTGTCATAATGCCAGCTCCCCGTTCTGTACTCTCCTTTGTCCCTACCACAGTGATGTGGACTTTAATTGGCATTCAGTGAATTATCTGTCGGCTCGCCTGATAGTTTAGCGAGCTCATTCAGACAATCGCACAGATCTGAAAGATCCCACGATTGATTCTCAGCTAAGTAAAGGTGCAACGATCAGTCTCCCCAACATCTGGAGTGCATGTCAGGTGAGGTCAAGGATTGTGTTGTCTGTGGTGCCTCCCATAGTTGAATAGTCTGCTAGTCCTAAAATTGAGGCTTTAATGACGACTTGAATAAGTTACTAGACGTACGTACACCAGGAGGTAACGTTTTCAATAGAGGTCGGGGGGGGGGGGAACGTTGGGAAATACGTAAATTCAAACTGAAACTGATGCTTCACATCAGGAAATTCCCTTCTCTGATCATAAGGGTTAGGCCATTTGATATTAATGAATTGGTACTTTATCTCACCCAAACCAATGAATGTCAATGTGGGGATATGAAGTTGCCCTCTTACAATGTTCCTCTTCCCATCCAATATAAATAACAGGCAGAATTAGTAGGCAGTAGAGATCAAACTGGTACTGAGTGAGCAGCAGACAGACACAGGCTTGCACAGAGAGTAGATGGAATATTTAGAGCCAGTCAGGCACACAGACTGAGGGAGGTAGACAGACCCCTGTTTCCTACACTGTGAGAAAGGCAGATGAGTCTCTTGTTAGCACACCAAGTGAGTTGGACAGATACAGGCAAGACTGGAACTCTAGCTGAATCTTTATCATCATCAAAAGTTTTCAGTCATGTAGAGCATTTGGGTGTTCCAACCCCTCACGGATCAGGGTTACGACCGAAGTCACAATCTTGCTAGAGGTGAGACTATCTGCGTGGGTCTCCTCCGGGTGCTCCGGTTTCCTCGCACAGTCCAAAGATGTGCAGGTTAGTTGGGTTGGCCGTGCTAAATTGCACCTTAGTATCCAGCGATATGCAGGTTAGGTTACGGGGGATGGAGCTGGTTGGGTGGGGGAGTAGGCTTGATGCAGACTCAATGGGCCGAACGACCTCCTTCTGCACTGTAGGGGTTCTATGATACTCTGATGGATACCTGACACGGATCTCCTGGAGGCAGGAATATATCGGGGAGCTGAACCAATATGCGGCGTTCCAAATTTCCTCACGCCTCCCCCTACCTTCAAAGCCACCTCCTCAGTGTTGGTAAGAAAGAGTTTCTGATAGGTATACAGAATGCGTTGAACAGATGGACTTCCAAGAGGGATTGGAATAGTTAGTCTCCAGACCAGCACAGATAGTGAGCAAAAGAGGCAGAATTCAAGCTCACGCACAAATGAAAAAATTGGAGGGGGTTCGGGTTAACAGTGCAATAATATAGGTTATACCAAGAGGATGATTACATAAATGTAAATGTACAGTTTAATACTTTCATCAAGTATTCGCAGAAAAGATATGAGCAAGATATGAGAAATATCTTCTTCTCCAAAGAAGGTTTTTGCAGGAAAGATAATCCAGAACATTACTTTAAATTCAACTGCAGAAGCAGTACTAGAGGAGGCAGCTTTAAGCTGGTGAAAGGAAATTTTAGGATTGATATCAGGAAATGTTTCTTCACAAAATAAATTGTTAAAATGTGGAAGAAATGTCTTGAAGAAAGTGAAAATAAAAGCACTGGAATCATATAGGAAACAATTGGATGCTGTAGTGAGCTGGTGTTAAGAGTTTCTCTGAACAGATAAATTAGGGCGGACAAATTATCTTCCTCATCTATATTATCTTATGACCATTAACATCACATGCACGTATATGGAAGCCATTAACACGAAAGATACTATACAACAGCTTGGGTGGCTGATGCAACATGCCCCTGCAAGAGAGTGAAGCAGCCTTGCAACTAAAGATTTCATTCACATTGGGTTCTCTCACCCCGGAGCCAGGCCGGGGAATCGCCGCGACCGGCGCGAATCGTGCCATGCCACCCCGACGCCAGGACGCGATTCTCCGGAGAATCAACGCGATTGGCTCCGGCACGGCGCCGGTCAGGGGCCGCTCTACGGGGCCCTCCGCCCGGGATGGGCCGAGCAGTCGTACAAAAAAACCCCCGAGTCCCGTAGGCGCCGCTCTAACCTGGTCTTACCTGGCGGGACCTCGGCGTGGAAGGATCCGGGGACGGCCTTGGAGGGGGGGGGGGGGACCGACCTCAGGGGGGGCCTCCGCTGTGGCCTGGCCCGCGATCGGGGCTCACCAATCGGCAGGCCGCCCTCTCGGGCTAGGGGGGCCTCCTTTGTTCCGCACAGCCCCTGTGGCCCTACGCTATGTTGCGTCGGGGCCAGCGCGGAGAAGGGAGACACCCCACACATGCGCGGAAATCGCGCCGATCCCACTGCACATGTGCAGACCCGCGGAGCCCAACTGACGCCGGGATCGGCAGCTGGAGTGGCGTGGGTTACTCCAGTGCCGTGCTGGCCCCCTGTAGGGGTCAGAATTGCTGCTCCGGAGGCCATGTTGACGCCGTCAGGAAACGCGATGGCGTTTACGACGGAGTGAACACTTAGCCTCAGGATCAGAGAATCCCATTGTTCCTCAAAAGATGCCCTGAGAAGATACCTGTTGCATTACAAGTACTCATTCACCTTTTAGGACTAGAATTTCTCTCTGTTATCACTCAGACCACCTTGCTCTATTGTAAAGAAATTGTTCATGCACCGTAAAACAACCACTATGTGCCTGCCTTTTGAGCTGGATTAAATGTCCACCGTTGTGGGTCAAATACCGAGATTACATGCAACATTAGATCATAGAATTTACAGTGCAGAAGGAGGCCATTCGGCCCATCGAGTCTGCACCGGCTCCTGGAAAGAGCACCCCACCCAAGGTCAACACCTCCACCCTATCCCCACAACCCAGCAACCCCACCCAACACTAAGGGCAATTTTGGACACTAAGGGCAATTTATCATGGCCAACCCACCTAACCTGCACATCTTTGGGCTGTGGGAGGAAACCGGATCACCCGGAGGAAACCCACGCACACACAGGGAGGATGTGCAGACTCCGCACAGACAGTGACCCAAGCCGGAATCGAACCTGGGACCCTGGAGTTGTGAAACAATTGTGCTATCCACAATGCTACCGTGCTGATCAAATACATTTAAGGAGAGTTAAGCATCAGCTTTCTGATCCATGGAATCAAATAAAATGTTGATAATTCCAAGATATTTGTAATACACTTCGTAACAGAGAGCAAGAGAAGAGAGTCAGCACTGATCTGTCCCCCACGGTCAGCACACTATTATGTCTCTCATATATTCCAATATTAACGAGCACTTCAAAAAAATAACAGCTCTTTTCTGCAAACCTCTTACCTCCCCTATTGAATGTGTTCCTGAGCTGTTCTGTAGATCTGGGTTACTTTCCAGCACTAGTAGTTTCCCAAATCCACAAATGTACATGTCTAACTGGGGTTAGGGGATACGACTTGGGTGCAGGAATCCTGGAATGTTTTTCTGTCCTTAACCAGGAGTGTTGAAAGTAAATGCTACCTCTTGGCCTGCCAGAAATGATGAATCAGAATTTTTATATTCCTGGTCTGCCTGTCCCACATATAGGATATCTTAATGAACTGAGCCACTGACTTCATTTACTTTAAACAAAAGTATTCTAAGCTTGGGCATGGGGCAGGGAGGGGGGTGGGTGGGCGGGTGGGTGATGGTTCACGATTTTCATAAATCTCATGATGTGAGTGAATGCACCAATTTTTAACAGTGCACCCTTAACCTCCTGGCCTGCTACAGAATTCTTGTCCAGCACATTGGCCAATTTTGTGAAGTATTTTGAGATGTAATCAGTTACAGTGGGCTTGCAATATTTCTGTTACATTTCAGAACAGCAGGCCACTGTCAGTTTGGATACATTTTTAATACATTTAGCGGTATCTTGTAAAACCATGAGTTCACGGGGCAGCACTGTGGCGCAGTGGTTAGCACTGTTGTCTCACAGTGCCGAGGGCCCGGGTTTGATCCCGGCTCTGGGTCACTGTCCGTGTGGAGTTTGCACATTCTCCCTGTGCTTGCGTGGGTTTCACCCCCACACACCAAAGATGTGCAGGGTAGGTGGATTGGCCACGCTAAATTGACCCTTAATTTAAAAAAATGAATTGGGTACTCTAAAAAAAATTTTTTTAAACCATGAGTTCATAATAATGCTGCTTTATTTATTCCAGTGAATTAATTTAGGAACAGTGCAAAATAACCTTGCAAGGTACAATGTCTCCTATTACAATCACTCATGTGCACATTGATAAGAGGCAACTTTAAACAGTAATTAATATGCATTGGAAAAGGTATCATTCATGCTTTCAGCACGTACTGGCTGGTGCCTACTGGAATCTGATGGGGACTATCTATTTCCTCTAAGGAAGTTGGTTTTCTTTAAGTAGTCTGAATGAGGTTGACCCTTTTGATTTATATCATTTCCTCAGTGAATTCCAAAAGATCAAATCTCATTGAATTCATTCTTACCGTATGGATTTCCTTACCAGTGCAAGGCAATGACTTTTAGAAAACTACACCAGGAGGTCCTGAGCATGGGAGTAAGACTCAATCTGAGAGCGCATTTGGAATTCTCCGGCAGAGTATAGTTTGTTCTCACTATAAGAGTCCTCTAAAAGAATGAGACTTCTGTCCTTCTGAGTTAGTGTTTGAATGGCTAAGACAATAAATGTATCTGTAAGCCAGTGATTATTAGCCTATCTGGGGCAGCACTATAGCACAGTGGTTAGCACTGTTGCTTCACAGCTCCCGTGTCCCAGGTTCGATTCCCGGCTTGGGTCACTGTCTGTGCGGAGTCTGCACATTTTCCCCGTGTCTGTGTGGGTTTCCTCTGGGTTCTCCGGTTTCCTCCCACAAGTCCCGAAAGACATACCCTTAGGTAATTTGGACATACAGAATTCTCCCTCTGTGTACCCGAACAGGCGCCAGAATGTTGTGACTAGGGGCTTTCCATAGTAACTTCATTGCAGTGTTAACGTAAGCCTACTTGTGACAATAAAGATTATTATTATTGCAGAGGAGGGTTACTGCAGGTGATCGGAATAGGTGGATATGGCATTATCCCTTGAGACCCGTTCAGAAGTGGATCAGTGGGATTTACAGTTTGATTAAAATTAACCAGGTGATATCTGTAGACAGGAAACTGCCTCAAGGGTGTAAAATTACTGTAAATACACATAATTTTAGGTAAAGACTAGCTTTTCTCCACCATGACAAGTTCCTGTGAATGATATATTTCTGATACAAGCCCCAACAGCAGCAGCAGCCCTGCTTAGAGCGTGTCATTT
This sequence comes from Scyliorhinus torazame, assembly GCF_047496885.1. NCBI lineage: Eukaryota > Metazoa > Chordata > Chondrichthyes > Carcharhiniformes > Scyliorhinidae > Scyliorhinus > Scyliorhinus torazame. The sequence continues at coordinate 210,159,688 of NC_092713.1, read as the reverse complement.
TACATCAAAACCTTCATGCAAAAGGACTGGGTTAGAACGAATTTTACAGTGTAAACCATTGCAAGTTCATTTTAATTAACATTGTGTAGTAGGAAGAATCAATGAAAAGATCTGGTAGAAAAATTACAAATAGATTCTTATGACCACCTCACTGACCACACTCATCTCGAAAGATTAATGTTGAAGACATTGGGGTGAGTGATTTTGTTCTGTTTGGAAAGGATCTTAGGTGTAATCATACTTAATTCCCAGGAATGATTCTACGAAATGTCCCATAGGGTTAAATTTAATTCAGTGTAACAGGTCGCAGCAGCCAGAATCTTACGTGATAATCTGATTATTATATATATTTCTCACTATATTCACAACCATTCACTAACTAGAATGAAGGAAAGCAGTGATTCTCACCACATTCATTATTTTGATCTTGAATCTTCAGGTGGCAATAGCTAAAGAATAAAACACTGTTGCTTCAGAGGAAGGAGTTAAGCTTACTTCTCAGGTATGGACTTGCTCCTTCCAAATTTGTATGAGTGTCCACAACCTGATAACGATGGTATAATATTAATACATTTCTCCCCTGCAACAGTTTGATACAAAGAAAATTAATTATTAAGAATGGACTGGCTTCCTTGAAATGAGAAATGAACATTAAGAAAATTAACAGGAAAAGTGGGGTGGTGGAATAACAGGGTTATGGAATCATTCAGATGCACCCAGGGAAATATTTTGATTTCTCCATATCACCCGTGAGAATTATATATCCACAGCACTGTTGGGCTGGTCACAATCTGTTGCAGAAGAGTGTGCATTCTGGTGTTTATCACAAGCAATCAGGAGGCTTCAACCCGCACAGATTGATATACATTAAACACACACACAGGCAGATACGTGTCTGCCATCACCACTGCTTACTTAATGCAAAAGACCTACCTCTTTGAAAATCTTCAGAGCATCCCAGGAAATTATTAACTGTACGAGTTGAACCTCAGAAGCTGGTTGGAACAACCGGTTGATCCATACAAGTCTCAAGATCAAGGTGCGTGTGTTACGATACAGGGAACTCCACCAACTCGTTGTCCTTCCCCTCAATGCACACTGAAACGGAAAATGCTGCAAGAAATTCTACGAGTATCTGTACACCAGTCAGTCAGAGTCACAAACACATCGAAAGGGAGACTGGTTCCACCGTTGCACAGGGAAGAAATGGGGCACAGATACACTAAACCTGAGCTCCAATAATGGTATTCAATCCCTGTCTCCAACTCTCCAGCAAAAGCTTCTTCAAATGCAAACTGGTTAATCCCAGGAAAGTTCGCTTCTCTGGTTGTCCCAGCAATTCCTGTGAAATACAATTGCTGCCAGAAGAAGAATTCTCCTGCAACTTGCGAACCTTTGACACAGCCAGGAGTCGACTTTACCTGATAGCACCTCTTTTACTGCCTTCGGACTTCATACTCTGGCAGGCACAAATGTGCTACACAGTTAATTCCAAAGTAAACAACACAAAGTTCTAGGCGGGAAGAGCGTTGTTTACACACTTGGATCACTGAAGAAAACGTTTTTAACTCTTAACACAAACGCCGTCGTCGCCTCCTGGCAATGGGACTGCTATTCCCAGAGAGGTGTCCCAGTTTGTACTCGCACTGTACGGAGGATGTAGCTGCAGACCTCACAGCTCTCTTGCCTGTTCTCTCAGCTCGCTCTCTGCACACTGTCTGACTGAGACAGTATTGCCAAAGCATGTGCCCTGAAGGGGTCAGCAGCATTAGAAATCTCAATTAGCAGCTCTCGCGTTACACCCACTGTTTGCTGGAAGGTTCTCTATCTCTCACTCACTCTGAGGTAACAATAGCTCTTAAAGGGAGCTGAAAGAGAGGGGGTGGCTCCAGTCCCCTGGCACCTCCCCCCTAACCCCCCAGCTCTGCACTAAAATCCTTTCACACACTAGAAGGAGAAAAGGTAGCGTTTGTCCTATCTGTGGAGAATAGGATTAACCCTTTTCAATGCGGGCTCCTCGCTGCAACAATGACAACCTGCTTTCTGCTACAGTACCTAGTCACTTAGAAAACACTGCTACCCTCCAGAAGGGACTGACCAAGAGGGAATTCTTCACATATTTTTTAGTATTCAAGGGGAATTGTGAGTGAAAGTTGACATTTGAAAGCATTATACAAATATTCTTTATTGTAATTTTTCTCTCTCGCACATTATTGCCGAAATTTGGTCTGAACGATGTGGAAACACTTCCTCTGCCCTATTCAACCTTGAGCCCTGTCCCAGCCTACTGAAAAATCTGGTTCCAATCCTGACAGAATATTTATCACAAGTATTGATTTGACAATTTGTATTTTTAAAAGTTTTGTTTTGCCTTCAATTCCTCCCCCCCCCCCCCCCCGCCCTCTTGTAGGCGTTAGTTCCTGTGCTGGCTATCCTCCAATACCTCCCAGAAGCTACAGATTCATTTAGATTACTGTTACAAGTTGCCCTGTGATGCCTCTCCCAAAGTGTCTATTCTTCAGTTATGAGCTGAGACAGCAAGCGTCAACAAGCTGTATGATTATTGGGTTCCAGGTTTTCATCTAGGATGGAGCCCATCAGATTTGTCTTTCCCAAAGCCCAAAGGCACCAAGACTATTATCGCTACTATTAGGCCACCCTAGTTGAGATCAACCAACACAGAATTCTCCTCACCTACATGGCTCAGTTCACACTGATCAAACACAACTATTGCCTTGTTGGCAATTCATTTCATTCTGCCATATAAGTCAGTAAAGAGAGAATATTCAAAACAACATCAACTTGCATTCATATGGTGACTTTAATGTACTAAGATGCCCCATCGCTTCACAAGAATGTTATCAAAACACAAACAAATTAGGCCTTTGGCACACTGTGAGATACTACACAACAAAGTACATATCAAAATTGGATGTATCTGTTCATTATTAACCTTTATCTTCCATGGAGATTTTTACTCGTCACCTGAAAGACTTTGATCCCTTAGCCTTTTTTTAAAATGGCATATTCATTTTAGGATAACTCTTGAATAAAAGTCAATTTTCTCACCTTTTCTCGATCTTTCCAAACCTCACGAATGGGTGGCTGTCTGCTACTCTCAAATCAGTGGCTGCAGGAAATGTCAGGTAAAGCCATGCATTCATCCTCTATAACTCTTTAAGGTGGAACTGCTGCCCATCCAGTGTTTCACATCTCTTGGTGGGGTGGCTGAAATCCAATTATGGAACAACATGGACACATACCCTTCCCACCATTCCATTAATGGTGGACACAGTTTAACGTGCAAAAAGCAGAGTCCCGTTTTGGGCGCATATAGCAGGGTCTTTCTCAGTGCCAAAAATTACCCTATCAAATGAGACTGTCATTTTTTTCTGGCCTCGGTGGGGACGCCCCACCGAGGCCACACTTAACCTCGCTTCAGGCACCATTATTTAAGACACCCCCCAATCTCTCAACACCCTCAGACACCCCACCGTGGCCTCCAGACCCCCCACCCACACCCCCCTCCCTCTACTGCCCCAACTTACCTCTTTGGGAGTCCTCGAGCCCCACCTGACCTCACATCTTAAGGGCAGGGCACCCCCAGACCTGATCTCTGTCATGGGCTACCTGGGGGACCTGGCACTTGGGAACGTTGGCACTTTTGAAATTGGCAGAATTTGAAAGTATTCACAAAGACGAGATTTAGGTTCATATACTTTGAATGGAATATGAAAGCTTATTGTTTTATTACAATATTTTCCCTCCCTTTTTTACTCATTGTTGGATTAGAAAATATTAGGATGCTTGCTCCCAACTCTGTGTCAACGTTATTCTTCCTTAGCTCCAATTCCTCCAAACTGGTGGAACACTGCAACACAGTGCCAGGATTTTTAAGCTGTCAAGCCAGAATATTAACACAGCCAGAACCATTGATAATCCAAGAAAAAAAATCAGAACTTGCATTTTCTCCTTTTGTTTTCAATTTTGCTATACCTTGAAATCACAGTTAAATTCAAGAGACAATTAACAGGTCAGGTATTATCTGTCGAGGAACACAGGTTAGAGAGTGCATCTCTAGGAACACAGGTCAAGAAACATCTGTTGAAGGAACAAAGATCATGCAGCATCATGTCAGAAACACAAGTTAGGCATGATCTTTTGAGAGAACACATGTCAGACAGTACCTGCTAAAGGAACGCAGGCAGGCAGACAGAATGGGAGAAGGAATATAAGTCAGGTGGTATCTGTGAAAGAGCATGGGTCAGCCAGTGTCTGGCATGCAACAAGGCCATGGCAGTATGAAGCATGGATGCAAGTCAGCCAATATCTGGGCAGGAACATTGGTCAGTTAATATGTGTAAAGGAACAGAGGTCAGGCAGTATTTGTTGAGGGAACCAGGGTCAGGCAGTATCTGTCGGGTAGCAGATGTTACTCATTATCTGTGGAGGAACAAAGATCAGGCAGTACCTGTCATGGCAATAGGCGGTATCTGCCGAGGTATCCGGGTCAGGCAGTATCTGTCATTCGAACACAGGGCAGGTAGTTTTGTCGAGTAACAGGACAGGCAGTATCTGTCAAGTAATAAGGGTCAGGCAGTATCTGTCGAGGGACAAGGGTCAGACAGTATCTGTTGAGGAACAAGGGTCAGGCAGTATCTGTTGAGGAACAAGGGTCAGGCAGTATCTGTTGAGGAACAAGGGTCAGGCAGTATCTGTCGAGGAACAAGGGTCAGGCAGTACCTGTCGAGGAACAAGGGTCAGGCAGGATCTGTCGAGGAACAAGGGTCGGGCAGTATCTGTTCAGGAACAAGGGTCAGACAGTATCTGTCGAGGAACAAGGGTCAGGCGGTATCTGTCGAGGAACAAGGGTCAGACAGTATCTGTCGAGGAACAAGGGTCAGACAGTACCTGTTGAGGAACAAGGGTCAGACAGTATCTGTTCAGGGACAAGGGTCAGACAGTATCTGTCGAGGAACAAGGGTCAGGCAGGATCTGTTGAGGAACAAGGGTCAGGCAGTACCTGTTGAGGAACAAGGGTCAGACAGTATCTGTTCAGGGACAAGGGTCAGACAGTATCTGTCGAGGAACAAGGGTCAGGCAGTATCTGTTGAGGAACAAGGGTCAGGCAGTATCTGTCGAAGAACAAGGGTCAGACAGTATCTGTCGAGGAACAAGGGTCAGACAGTATCTGTCGAGGAACATGGGTCAGACAGTATCTGTTCAGGGACAAGGGTCAGACAGTATCTGTCGAGGAACAAGGGTCAGGCAGTACCTGTTGAGGAACAAGGGTCAGACAGTACCTGTCGAGGAACAAAGGTAAGACAGTATCTGTTGAGGAACAAGGGTCAGACAGTATCTGTTCATGGACAAGGGTCAGACAGTATCTGTCGAGGAACAAGGGTCAGGCAGTACCTGTTGAGGAACAAGGGTCAGACAGTATCTGTCGAGGAACAAGGGTCAGACAGTATCTGTTCAGGAACAAGGGTCAGACAGTATCTGTTCAGGAACAAGGGTCAGGCAGTATCTGTCGAGGAACAAGGGTCAGGCAGTACCTGTTGAGGAACAAGGGTCAGGCAGTATCTGTCGAGGAACAAGGGTCAGACAGTATCTGTCAAGGAACAAGGGTCAGACAATATCTGTTCAGGAACAAGGGTCAGACAGTATCTGTCGAGGAACAAGGGTCAGACAGTATCTGTTCAGGGACAAGGGTCAGACAGTATCTGTCTAGGAACAAGGGTCAGGCAGTATCTGTTGAGGAACAAGGGTCAGGCAGTATCTGTCGAGGAACAAGGGTCAGACAGTATCTGTTCAGGAACAAGGGTCAGACAGTATCTGTCGAGGAACAAGGGTCAGGCAGTATCTGTAGAGGAACAAGGGTCAGGCAGTATCTGTCGAGGAACAAGGGTCAGGCAGTATCTGTCGAGGAACAAGGGTCAGGCAATATCTGTCGAGGAACAAGGATCAGACAGTATCTGTCATGGAACAAGGGTCAGACAGTACCTGTTGAGGAACAAGGCTCAGACAATATCTGTTGAGGAACAAGGGTCAGACAGTATCTGTCGAGGAACAAGGGTCAGGCAGTATCTGTTGAGGAACAAGGGTCAGGCAGTATCTGTCGAGGAACAAGGGTCAGGCAGTATCTGTCGAGGAACAAGGATCAGACAGTATCTGTCGTGGAACAAGGGTCAGACAGTACCTGTTGAGGAAGAAGGCTCAGACAATATCTGTTGAGGAACAAGGGTCAGGCAGTATCTGTTGAGGAACAAGGGTCGGGCAGTATCTGTCGAGGAACAAGGATCAGACAGTATCTGTCGTGGAACAAGGGTCAGACAGTATCTGTTCAGGGACAAGGGTCAGACAGTATCCGTTGAGGAACAAGGGTCAGACAGTATCTGTCGAGGAACAAGGGTCAGGCAGTACCTGTTGAGGAACAAGGGTCAGACAGTATCCGTTGAGGAACAAGGGTCAGACAGTATCTGTCGAGGAACAAGGGTCAGACAGTATCTGTCGAGGAACAAGGGTCAGGCAGTATCTGTTGAGGAACAAGGGTCAGGCAGTATCTGTCGAGGAACAAGGGTCAGACAGTATCTGTCGAGGAACAAGGGTCAGGCAGTACCTGTTGAGGAACAAGGGTCAGACAGTATCCGTTGAGGAACAAGGGTCAGACAGTATCTGTCGAGGAACAAGGGTCAGGCAGTATCTGTCGAGGAACAAGGGTCAGGCAAAATCAGTTGAGGAACAAAGGTCAGACAGTATCTGTCGAGGAAAAAGGGTGAGGCGGTATCTGTCGAGGGACAAGGGTCAGGCAGTATCTGTTGAGGAACAAGAGTTAGGCAGTATCTGTTGAGGAACAAGGGTCAGGCAGTATCTGTTGAGGAACAAGGGTGAGGCAGTATCTGTTGAGGAACAAGGGTCAGGCAGTATCTGTCGAGGAACAAGGGTCAGGCAAAATCTGTTGAGGAACAAGGGTCAGGCAGTATCTGTTGAGGAACATGGGTCAGGCAGTATCTGTCGAGGAACAAGGGTCAGACAGTACCTGTTCAGGGACAAGGGTCAGACAGTATCTGTTCAGGAACAAGGGTCAGACAGTATCTGTTCAGGAACAAGGGTCAGGCAGTATCTGTCGAGGAACTAGGGTCAGGCAGTACCTGTTGAGGAACAAGGGTCAGGCAGTATCTGTCGAGGAACAAGGGTCAGACAGTATCTGTCAAGGAACAAGGGTCAGACAATATCTGTTCAGGAACAAGGGTCAGACAGTATCTCTCGAGGAACAAGGGTCAGACAGTATCTGTTCAGGGACAAGGGTCAGACAGTATCTGTCTAGGAACAAGGGTCAGGCAGTATCTGTTGAGGAACAAGGGTCAGGCAGTATCTGTCGAGGAACAAGGGTCAGACAGTATCTGTTCAGGAACAAGGGTCAGACAGTATCTGTCGAGGAACAAGGGTCAGACAGTATCTGTTGAGGAACAAGGGTCAGACAGTATCTGTTCAGGAACAAGGGTCAGGCAGTATCTGTCGAGGAACTAGGGTCAGGCAGTACCTGTTGAGGAACAAGGGTCAGGCAGTATCTGTCGAGGAACAAGGGTCAGACAGTATCTGTCAAGGAACAAGGGTCAGACAATATCTGTTCAGGAACAAGGGTCAGACAGTATCTGTCGAGGAACAAGGGTCAGACAGTATCTGTTCAGGGACAAGGGTCTGACAGTATCTGTCTAGGAACAAGGGTCAGGCAGTATCTGTTGAGGAACAAGGGTCAGGCAGTATCTGTCGAGGAACAAGGGTCAGACAGTATCTGTTCAGGAACAAGGGTCAGACAGTATCTGTCGAGGAACAAGGGTCAGGCAGTATCTGTTGAGGAACAAGGGTCAGGCAATATCTGTCGAGGAACAAGGATCAGACAGTATCTGTCGTGGAACAAGGGTGAGACAGTACCTGTTGAGTAACAAGGCTCAGACAATATCTGTTGAGGAACAAGGGTCAGACAGTATCTGTCGAGGAACAAGGGTCCGGTCAGTATCTGTTGAGGAACAAGGGTCGGGCAGTATCTGTCGAGGAACAAGGATCAGACAGTATCTGTCGTGGAACAATGGTCAGACAGTATCTGTTCAGGGACAAGGGTCAGACAGTATCCGTTGAGGAACAAGGGTCAGACAGTATCTGTCGAGGAACAAGGGTCAGGCAGTACCTGTTGAGGAACAAGGGTCAGACAGTATCCGTTGAGGAACAAGGGTCAGACAGTATCTGTCGAGGAACAAGGGTCAGACAGTATCTGTCGAGGAACAAGGGTCAGGCAGTATCTGTTGAGGAACAAGGGTCAGGCAGTATCTGTCGAGGAACAAGGGTCAGACAGTATCTGTCGAGGAACAAGGGTCAGGCAGTACCTGTTGAGGAACAAGGGTGAGACAGTACCTGTCGAGGAACAAAGGTAAGGCAGTATCTGTTGAGGAACAAGGGTCAGGCAGTATCTGTCGAGGAACAAGGGTCAGACAGTATCTGTCGAGGAACAAGGGTCAGGCAGTATCTGTCGAGGAACAAGGGTCAGACAGTATCCGTTGAGGAACAAGGGTCAGACAGTATCTGTCGAGGAACAAGGGTCAGGCAGTATCTGTCGAGGAACAAGGGTCAGGCAAAATCTGTTGAGGAACAAAGGTCAGACAGTATCTGTCGAGGAAAAAGGGTCAGGCGGTATCTGTCGAGGGACAAGGGTCAGGCAGTATCTGTTGAGGAACAAGAGTTAGGCAGTATCTGTTGAGGAACAAGGGTCAGGCAGTATCTGTTGAGGAACAAGGGTGAGGCAGTATCTGTTGAGGAACAAGGGTCAGGCAGTATCTGTCGAGGAACAAGGGTCAGGCAAAATCTGTTGAGGAACAAAGGTCAGACAGTATCTGTCGAGTAAAAAGGGCCAGACAATATCTGTCGAGGAACAAGGGTCAGGCAGTATCTGTTCAGGAACAAGGGTCAGACAGTATCTGTTCAGGAACAAGGGTTAGACAGTATCTGTCGAGGGACAAGGGTCAGGCAGTATCTGTTGAGGAACAAGGGTCAGACAGTATCTGTTCAGGAACAAGGGTCAGACAGTATCTGTCGAGGGACAAGGGTCAGGCAGTATCTGTTGAGAAACAAGAGTTAGGCAGTATCTGTTGAGGAACAAGGGTCAGGCAGTATCTGTTGAGGAACAAGAGTTAGGCAGTACCTGTCGAGGAACAAGAGCCAGACAGTATCTGTTGAGGAACAAGGGTCGGGCAGTACCTGTCGAGGAACAAGGGTCAGGCAGTATCTGTCGAGGAACAAGGGCCAGACAGTATCTGTCGAGGAACAAGGGCCAGACAGTATCTGTTGAGGAACAAGGGTCAGACAGTATCTGTTCAGGAACAAGGGTTCACAGTATCTGTCGAGGAACAGGGGTCAGGCAGTATCTGTCGAGGAACAAGGGTCAGGCAGTATCTGTTGAGGAACAAGGGTCAGACAATATCTGTAGAGGAACAAAGGTCAGGCAGTATCTGTTGAGGAACAAGGGTCAGACAGTATCTGTCGAGGAACAAGGGTCAGGCAGTACCTGTTGAGGAACAAGGGTCAGACAGTATCCGTTGAGGAACAAGGGTCAGGCAGTATATGGTGAGGAACAAGCGTAAGGCAGTATCTGTCGAGGAACAAGGGTCAGACAGTATCTGTTGAGGAACAAGGGTCAGACAGTATCTGTTCAGGAACAAGGGTCAGGCAGTATCTGTCGAGGAACTAGGGTCAGGCAGTACCTGTTGAGGAACAAGGGTCAGGCAGTATCTGTCGAGGAACAAGGGTCAGACAGTATCTGTCAAGGAACAAGGGTCAGACAATATCTGTTCAGGAACAAGGGTCAGACAGCATCTGTCGAGGAACAAGGGTCAGACAGTATCTTTTCAGGGACAAGGGTCAGACAGTATCTGTCTAGGAACAAGGGTCAGGCAGTATCTGTTGAGGAACAAGGGTCAGGCAGTATCTGTCGAGGAACAAGGGTCAGACAGTATCTGTTCAGGAACAAGGGTCAGACAGTATCTGTCGAGGAACAAGGGTCAGGCAGTATCTGTTGAGGAACAAGGGTCAGGCAATATCTGTCGAGGAACAAGGATCAGACAGTATCTGTCGTGGAACAAGGGTGAGACAGTACCTGTTGAGTAACAAGGCTCAGACAATATCTGTTGAGGAACAAGGGTCAGACAGTATCTGTCGAGGAACAAGGGTCAGGCAGTATCTGTTGAGGAACAAGGGTCGGGCAGTATCTGTCGAGGAACAAGGATCAGACAGTATCTGTCGTGGAACAATGGTCAGACAGTATCTGTTCAGGGACAAGGGTCAGACAGTATCCGTTGAGGAACAAGAGTCAGACAGTATCTGTCGAGGAACAAGGGTCAGGCAGTACCTGTTGAGGAACAAGGGTCAGACAGTATCCGTTGAGGAACAAGGGTCAGACAGTATCTGTCGAGGAACAAGGGTCAGACAGTATCTGTCGAGGAACAAGGGTCAGGCAGTATCTGTTGAGGAACAAGGGTCAGGCAGTATCTGTCGAGGAACAAGGGTCAGACAGTATCTGTCGAGGAACAAGGGTCAGGCAGTACCTGTTGAGGAACAAGGGTGAGACAGTACCTGTCGAGGAACAAAGGTAAGGCAGTATCTGTTGAGGAACAAGGGTCAGGCAGTATCTGTCGAGGAACAAGGGTCAGACAGTATCTGTCGAGGAACAAGGGTCAGGCAGTATCTGTCGAGGAACAAGGGTCAGACAGTATCCGTTGAGGAACAAGGGTCAGACAGTATCTGTAGAGGAACAAGGGTCAGGCAGTATCTGTCGAGGAACAAGGGTCAGGCAAAATCTGTTGAGGAACAAATGTCAGACAGTATCTGTCGAGGAAAAAGGGTCAGGCGGTATCTGTCGAGGGACAAGGGTCAGGCAGTATCTGTTGAGGAACAAGAGTTAGGCAGTATCTGTTGAGGAACAAGGGTCAGGCAGTATCTGTTGAGGAACAAGGGTGAGGCAGTATCTGTTGAGGAACAAGGGTCAGGCAGTATCTGTCGAGGAACAAGGGTCAGGCAAAATCTGTTGAGGAACAAAGGTCAGACAGTATCTGTCGAGTAAAAAGGGCCAGACAATATCTGTCGAGGAACAAGGGTCAGGCAGTATCTGTTCAGGAACAAGGGTCAGACAGTATCTGTTCAGGAACAAGGGTCAGACAGTATCTGTCGAGGGACAAGGGTCAGGCAGTATCTGTTGAGGAACAAGGGTCAGACAGTATCTGTTCAGGAACAAGGGTCAGACAGTATCTGTCGAGGGACAAGGGTCAGGCAGTATCTGTTGAGAAACAAGAGTTAGGCAGTATCTGTTGAGGAACAAGGGTCAGGCAGTATCTGTTGAGGAACAAGAGTTAGGCAGTACCTGTCGAGGAACAAGGGCCAGACAGTATCTGTTGAGGAACAAGGGTCGGGCAGTACCTGTCGAGGAACAAGGGTCAGGCAGTATCTGTCGAGGAACAAGGGCCAGACAGTATCTGTCGAGGAACAAGGGCCAGACAGTATCTGTTGAGGAACAAGGGTCAGACAGTATCTGTTCAGGAACAAGGGTTCACAGTATCTGTCGAGGAACAGGGGTCAGGCAGTATCTGTCGAGGAACAAGGGTCAGGCAGTATCTGTTGAGGAACAAGGGTCAGACAATATCTGTAGAGGAACAAAGGTCAGGCAGTATCTGTTGAGGAACAAGGGTCAGACAGTATCTGTCGAGGAACAAGGGTCAGGCAGTACCTGTTGAGGAACAAGGGTCAGACAGTATCCGTTGAGGAACAAGGGTCAGGCAGTATATGGTGAGGAACAAGCGTAAGGCAGTATCTGTCGAGGAACAAGGGTCAGACAGTATCTGTTGAGGAACAAGGGTCAGACAGTATCTGTTCAGGAACAAGGGTCAGGCAGTATCTGTCGAGGAACTAGGGTCAGGCAGTACCTGTTGAGGAACAAGGGTCAGGCAGTATCTGTCGAGGAACAAGGGTCAGACAGTATCTGTCAAGGAACAAGGGTCAGACAATATCTGTTCAGGAACAAGGGTCAGACAGCATCTGTCGAGGAACAAGGGTCAGACAGTATCTTTTCAGGGACAAGGGTCAGACAGTATCTGTCTAGGAACAAGGGTCAGGCAGTATCTGTTGAGGAACAAGGGTCAGGCAGTATCTGTCGAGGAACAAGGGTCAGACAGTATCTGTTCAGGAACAAGGGTCAGACAGTATCTGTCGAGGAACAAGGGTCAGGCAGTATCTGTTGAGGAACAAGGGTCAGGCAATATCTGTCGAGGAACAAGGATCAGACAGTATCTGTCGTGGAACAAGGGTGAGACAGTACCTGTTGAGTAACAAGGCTCAGACAATATCTGTTGAGGAACAAGGGTCAGACAGTATCTGTCGAGGAACAAGGGTCAGGCAGTATCTGTTGAGGAACAAGGGTCGGGCAGTATCTGTCGAGGAACAAGGATCAGACAGTATCTGTCGTGGAACAATGGTCAGACAGTATCTGTTCAGGGACAAGGGTCAGACAGTATCCGTTGAGGAACAAGAGTCAGACAGTATCTGTCGAGGAACAAGGGTCAGGCAGTACCTGTTGAGGAACAAGGGTCAGACAGTATCCGTTGAGGAACAAGGGTCAGACAGTATCTGTCGAGGAACAAGGGTCAGACAGTATCTGTCGAGGAACAAGGGTCAGGCAGTATCTGTTGAGGAACAAGGGTCAGGCAGTATCTGTCGAGGAACAAGGGTCAGACAGTATCTGTCGAGGAACAAGGGTCAGGCAGTACCTGTTGAGGAACAAGGGTGAGACAGTACCTGTCGAGGAACAAAGGTAAGGCAGTATCTGTTGAGGAACAAGGGTCAGGCAGTATCTGTCGAGGAACAAGGGTCAGACAGTATCTGTCGAGGAACAAGGGTCAGGCAGTATCTGTCGAGGAACAAGGGTCAGACAGTATCCGTTGAGGAACAAGGGTCAGACAGTATCTGTCGAGGAACAAGGGTCAGGCAGTATCTGTCGAGGAACAAGGGTCAGGCAAAATCTGTTGAGGAACAAAGGTCAGACAGTATCTGTCGAGGAAAAAGGGTCAGGCGGTATCTGTCGAGGGACAAGGGTCAGGCAGTATCTGTTGAGGAACAAGAGTTAGGCAGTATCTGTTGAGGAACAAGGGTCAGGCAGTATCTGTTGAGGAACAAGGGTGAGGCAGTATCTGTTGAGGAACAAGGGTCAGGCAGTATCTGTCGAGGAACAAGGGTCAGGCAAAATCTGTTGAGGAACAAAGGTCAGACAGTATCTGTCGAGTAAAAAGGGCCAGACAAAATCTGTCGAGGAACAAGGGTCAGGCAGTATCTGTTCAGGAACAAGGGTCAGACAGTATCTGTTCAGGAACAAGGGTCAGACAGTATCTGTCGAGGGACAAGGGTCAGGCAGTATCTGTTGAGGAACAAGGGTCAGACAGTATCTGTTCAGGAACAAGGGTCAGACAGTATCTGTCGAGGGACAAGGGTCAGGCAGTATCTGTTGAGAAACAAGAGTTAGGCAGTATCTGTTGAGGAACAAGGGTCAGGCAGTATCTGTTGAGGAACAAGAGTTAGGCAGTACCTGTCGAGGAACAAGGGCCAGACAGTATCTGTTGAGGAACAAGGGTCGGGCAGTACCTGTCGAGGAACAAGGGTCAGGCAGTATCTGTCGAGGAACAAGGGCCAGACAGTATCTGTCGAGGAACAAGGGCCAGACAGTATCTGTTGAGGAACAAGGGTCAGACAGTATCTGTTCAGGAACAAGGGTTCACAGTATCTGTCGAGGAACAGGGGTCAGGCAGTATCTGTCGAGGAACAAGGGTCAGGCAGTATCTGTTGAGGAACAAGGGTCAGACAATATCTGTAGAGGAACAAAGGTCAGGCAGTATCTGTTGAGGAACAAGGGTCAGACAGTATCTGTCGAGGAACAAGGGTCAGGCAGTACCTGATGAGGAACAAGGGTCAGACAGTACCTGTTGAGGAACAAGAGTCAGGCAGTGTCTGTTGAGGAACAAGGGTCAGACAATATCTGTAGAGGAACAAAGGTCAGGCAGTATCTGTTGAGGAACAAGGGTCAGGCAGTATATGTTGAGGAACAAGGGTCAGACAGTATCCGTTGAGGAACAAGGGTCAGACAGTATCTGTCAAGGAACAAGGGCCAGACAGTATCTGTTGAGGAACAAGGGTCAGACAGTATCTGTTCAGGAACAAGGGTTCACAGTATCTGTCGAGGAACAGGGGTCAGGCAGTATCTGTCGAGGAACAAGGGTCAGGCAGTATCTGTCGAGGAACAATGGTCAGGCAGGATCTGTTGAGGAACAAGGGTCAGGCAGTATCTGTCAAGGACCAAGGGTCAGGCAGTATCTGTTGAGGACCAAGGGTCAGACAGTACCTGTTGAGGAACAAGAGTCAGGCAGTGTCTGTTGAGGAACAAGGGTCAGACAATATCTGTAGAGGAACAAAGGTCAGGCAGTATCTGTTGAGGAACAAGGGTCAGACAGTATCTGTCGAGGAACAAGGGTAAGGCAGTATATGTTGAGGAACAAGGGTCAGACAGTATCCGTTGAGGAACAAGGGTCAGACAGTATCTGTCAAGGAACAAGGGTCAGGCAGTATATGGTGAGGAACAAGCGTAAGGCAGTATCTGTCGAGGAACAATGGTCAGGCAGGATCTGTTGAGGAACAAGGGTCAGGCAGTACCCGTTGAGGAACAAGGGTCAGACTATATCTGTTGAGGAACAAAGGTCAGGCAGTATCTGTCGAGGAACAAGGGTCAGGCAGTACCCGTTGAGGAACAAGGGTCAGACAGTATCTGTTGAGGAACAAGGGTCAGACAGTATCTGTCCAGGAACAAGGGTCAGACAGTATCTGTCGAGGAACAAGGGTCAGGCAGTACCCGTTGAGGAACAAGGGTCAGGCGGTATCTGTTGAGGAACAAGGGTCAGGCAGGATCTGTTGAGGAACAAGGGTCAGACAGTATCTGTTGAGGAACCAGGGCCAGACAGTATCTGTTGAGGAACAAGGGCCAGGCAGTATCTGTCGAGAATCAAGCGTCTGACAGTATCTGTTGTCGAACAAGGGTCAGACAGTATCTGTTAAGGAACAAGGGTCAGGCAGTATCTGTTGAGGAACAAGGGTCGGGCAGTATCTGTCGAGGAACAAGGATCAGACAGTATCTGTCGTGGAACAATGGTCAGACAGTATCTGTTCAGGGACAAGGGTCAGACAGTATCCGTTGAGGAACAAGAGTCAGACAGTATCTGTCGAGGAACAAGGGTCAGGCAGTACCTGTTGAGGAACAAGGGTCAGACAGTATCCGTTGAGGAACAAGGGTCAGACAGTATCTGTCGAGGAACAAGGGTCAGACAGTATCTGTCGAGGAACAAGGGTCAGGCAGTATCTGTTGAGGAACAAGGGTCAGGCAGTATCTGTCGAGGAACAAGGGTCAGACAGTATCTGTCGAGGAACAAGGGTCAGGCAGTACCTGTTGAGGAACAAGGGTGAGACAGTACCTGTCGAGGAACAAAGGTAAGGCAGTATCTGTTGAGGAACAAGGGTCAGGCAGTATCTGTCGAGGAACAAGGGTCAGACAGTATCTGTCGAGGAACAAGGGTCAGGCAGTATCTGTCGAGGAACAAGGGTCAGACAGTATCCGTTGAGGAACAAGGGTCAGACAGTATCTGTCGAGGAACAAGGGTCAGGCAGTATCTGTCGAGGAACAAGGGTCAGGCAAAATCTGTTGAGGAACAAAGGTCAGACAGTATCTGTCGAGGAAAAAGGGTCAGGCGGTATCTGTCGAGGGACAAGGGTCAGGCAGTATCTGTTGAGGAACAAGAGTTAGGCAGTATCTGTTGAGGAACAAGGGTCAGGCAGTATCTGTTGAGGAACAAGGGTGAGGCAGTATCTGTTGAGGAACAAGGGTCAGGCAGTATCTGTCGAGGAACAAGGGTCAGGCAAAATCTGTTGAGGAACAAAGGTCAGACAGTATCTGTCGAGTAAAAAGGGCCAGACAATATCTGTCGAGGAACAAGGGTCAGGCAGTATCTGTTCAGGAACAAGGGTCAGACAGTATCTGTTCAGGAACAAGGGTCAGACAGTATCTGTCGAGGGACAAGGGTCAGGCAGTATCTGTTGAGGAACAAGGGTCAGACAGTATCTGTTCAGGAACAAGGGTCAGACAGTATCTGTCGAGGGACAAGGGTCAGGCAGTATCTGTTGAGAAACAAGAGTTAGGCAGTATCTGTTGAGGAACAAGGGTCAGGCAGTATCTGTTGAGGAACAAGAGTTAGGCAGTACCTGTCGAGGAACAAGGGCCAGACAGTATCTGTTGAGGAACAAGGGTCGGGCAGTACCTGTCGAGGAACAAGGGTCAGGCAGTATCTGTCGAGGAACAAGGGCCAGACAGTATCTGTCGAGGAACAAGGGCCAGACAGTATCTGTTGAGGAACAAGGGTCAGACAGTATCTGTTCAGGAACAAGGGTTCACAGTATCTGTCGAGGAACAGGGGTCAGGCAGTATCTGTCGAGGAACAAGGGTCAGGCAGTATCTGTTGAGGAACAAGGGTCAGACAATATCTGTAGAGGAACAAAGGTCAGGCAGAATCTGTTGAGGAACAAGGGTCAGACAGTATCTGTCGAGGAACAAGGGTCAGGCAGTACCTGTTGAGGAACAAGGGTCAGACAGTACCTGTTGAGGAACAAGAGTCAGGCAGTGTCTGTTGAGGAACAAGGGTCAGACAATATCTGTAGAGGAACAAAGGTCAGGCAGTATCTGTTGAGGAACAAGGGTCAGGCAGTATATGTTGAGGAACAAGGGTCAGACAGTATCCGTTGAGGAACAAGGGTCAGACAGTATCTGTCAAGGAACAAGGGCCAGACAGTATCTGTTGAGGAACAAGGGTCAGACAGTATCTGTTCAGGAACAAGGGTTCACAGTATCTGTCGAGGAACAGGGGTCAGGCAGTATCTGTCGAGGAACAAGGGTCAGGCAGTATCTGTCGAGGAACAATGGTCAGGCAGGATCTGTTGAGGAACAAGGGTCAGGCAGTATCTGTCAAGGACCAAGGGTCAGGCAGTATCTGTTGAGGACCAAGGGTCAGACAGTACCTGTTGAGGAACAAGAGTCAGGCAGTGTCTGTTGAGGAACAAGGGTCAGACAATATCTGTAGAGGAACAAAGGTCAGGCAGTATCTGTTGAGGAACAAGGGTCAGACAGTATCTGTCGAGGAACAAGGGTCAGGCAGTATATGTTGAGGAACAAGGGTCAGACAGTATCCGTTGAGGAACAAGGGTCAGACAGTATCTGTCAAGGAACAAGGGTCAGGCAGTATATGGTGAGGAACAAGCGTAAGGCAGTATCTGTCGAGGAACAATGGTCAGGCAGGATCTGTTGAGGAACAAGGGTCAGGCAGTACCCGTTGAGGAACAAGGGTCAGACTATATATGTTGAGGAACAAAGGTCAGGCAGTATCTGTCGAGGAACAAGGGTCAGGCAGTACCCGTTGAGGAACAAGGGTCAGACAGTATCTGTTGAGGAACAAGGGTCAGACAGTATCTGTCCAGGAACAAGGGTCAGACAGTATCTGTCGAGGAACAAGGGTCAGGCAGTACCCGTTGAGGAACAAGGGTCAGACAGTATCTGTTGAGGAACCAGGGCCAGACAGTATCTGTTGAGGAACAAGGGCCAGGCAGTATCTGTTGAGGAACCAGGGCCAGACAGTATCTGTTGAGGAACAAGGGCCAGGCAGTATCTGTTGAGGAACAAGGGCCAGGCAGTATCTGTCGAGAATCAAGCGTCTGACAGTATCTGTTGACGAACAAGGGTCAGACAGTATCTGTTAAGGAACAAGGGTCAGGCAATATCTGTTGAGGAACAAGGGTCAGTCAGTATCTGTTGAGGAATAAGGGTCAGGCAGTATCTGTCGAGGAACAAGAGTCAGGCAAAATCTGTTGAGGAACAAAGGTCATACAGTATCTGTCGAGTAACAAGGGTCAGTCAGATACTGTTGAGGAACAAGGGTCAAGCGGTATCTGTCGAGGGACAAGGGTCAGGCAGTATCTCTTGAGGAACAAGGGTCAGGAAGTACCCGTTGAGGAACAAGGGTCAGAAAGTATCTGTTGAGGAACAAGGGTCAGGCAGTATCTGTTGAGGAACAAGGGTCAGACAGTATCTGTTGAGGAACAAGGGTCAGGCAGTATCTGTTGAGGAACAAGGGTCAGACAGTATCTGTCGAGGAACAAGGGCCAGACAGTATCTGTTGAGGAACAAGGGTCAGACAGTATCTGTTGAGGAACAAGGGTTCACAGTATCTGTCGAGGAACAACGGTCAGGCAGTATCTGTCGAGGAACAAGGGTCAGGCAGTATCTGTTGAGGAACAAGGGTCAGACAATATCTGTAGAGGAACAAAGGTCAGGCAGTATCTGTTGAGGAACAAGGGTCAGACAGTATCTGTCGAGGAACAAGGGTCAGGCAGTACCCGTTGAGGAACAAGGGTCAGACAGTATCTGTTGAGGAACAAGGGTCAGGCAGTACCCGTTGAGGAACAAGGGTCAGCCAGTATCTGTTGAGGAACAAGGGTCAGACAGTATCTGTCCAGGAAAGAGGTTAGACAGTATCTGTCGAGGAACAAGGGTCAGGCAGTACCCGTTGAGGAACAAGGGTCAGGCAGTATCTGTCAAGGAACAAGGGTCAGACAGAAACTGTTGAGGAACAAGGGTCAGACAGTATCTGTTGAGGAACAAGGAACTGACAGTATCTGTCAAGGAACAAGGGTCAGGCAGTACCTGTCGCGGACCAAGGGTCAGGCAGTACCCGTTGAGGAACAAGGGTCACAAAGTATCTGTCCAGGAACAAAGGTCAGACAGTATCTGTCGATGAACAAGGGTCAGGCAGTGTCTATTGAGAAACAAGGGTCAGACTATATCTGTTGAGGAACAAGGGCAGACAGTAACTGTTGAGGAACGAGGGTCAGACGGTATCTGTTGAAGAACAAGGGTCAGGCAGGATCTGTTCAGGAACAAGGATCAGACAGTATCTGTCGAGGAACAAGGGTCAGACAGTATCTGTTGAGGAACAAGAGTCAGGCAGTATCTGTTGAGGAACAAGGGTCAGGCGGTATCTGTTGAGGAACAAGGGTCAGGCAGTATCTGTTGAGGAACAAGCGTCAGACAGTATCTGTTGAGGAACAAGGGTCAGGCGGTATCTGTTGAGGAACAAGCGTCAGGCAGTATCTGTTGAGGAACAAGGAACTGACAGTATCCGTTGAGGAACACGGGTCAGACAGTATCTGTCGAGGAACAAGGGTCAGACAGTATCTGTCGAGGACCAAGGGTCAGGCAGTATCTGTTGAGGACCAAGGGTCAGACAGTACCTGTTGAGGAACAAGAGTCAGGCAGTGTCTGTTGAGGAACAAGGGTCAGACAATATCTCTGGAGGAACAAAGGTCAGGCAGTATCTGTTGAGGAACAAGGGTCAGACAGTATCTGTCGAGGAACAAGGGTCAGGCAGTATATGTTGAGGAACAAGGGTCAGACAGTATCCGTTGAGGAACAAGGGTCAGACAGTATCTGTCAAGGAACAAGGGTCAGGCAGTATATGGTGAGGAACAAGCGTAAGGCAGTATCTGTCGAGGAACAATGGTCAGGCAGGATCTGTTGAGGAACAAGGGTCAGGCAGTACCCGTTGAGGAACAAGGGTCAGACTATATCTGTTGAGGAACAAAGGTCAGGCAGTATCTGTCGAGGAACAAGGGTCAGGCAGTACCCGTTGAGGAACAAGGTTCAGACAGTATCTGTTGAGGAACAAGGGTCAGACAGTATCTGTCCAGGAACAAGGGTCAGACAGTATCTGTCGAGGAACAAGGGTCAGGCAGTACCCGTTGAGGAACAAGGGTCAGCCAGTATCTGTTGAGGAACAAGGGTCAGACAGTATCTGTCCAGGAAAGAGGTTAGACAGTATCTGTCGAGGAACAAGGGTCAGGCAGTACCCGTTGAGGAACAAGGGTCAGGCAGTATCTGTCAAGGAACAAGGGTCAGACAGAAACTGTTGAGGAACAAGGGTCAGACAGTATCTGTTGAGGAACAAGGAACTGACAGTATCTGTCAAGGAACAAGGGTCAGGCAGTACCTGTCGCGGACCAAGGGTCAGGCAGTACCCGTTGAGGAACAAGGGTCACAAAGTATCTGTCCAGGAACAAAGGTCAGACAGTATCTGTCGATGAACAAGGGTCAGGCAGTGTCTATTGAGAAACAAGGGTCAGACTATATCTGTTGAGGAACAAGGGCAGACAGTAACTGTTGAGGAACGAGGGTCAGACGGTATCTGTTGAAGAACAAGGGTCAGGCAGGATCTGTTCAGGAACAAGGATCAGACAGTATCTGTCGAGGAACAAGGGTCAGACAGTATCTGTTGAGGAACAAGAGTCAGGCAGTATCTGTTGAGGAACAAGGGTCAGGCGGTATCTGTTGAGGAACAAGGGTCAGGCAGTATCTGTTGAGGAACAAGCGTCAGACAGTATCTGTTGAGGAACAAGGGTCAGGCGGTATCTGTTGAGGAACAAGCGTCAGGCAGTATCTGTTGAGGAACAAGGAACTGACAGTATCCGTTGAGGAACACGGGTCAGACAGTATCTGTCGAGGAACAAGGGTCAGACAGTATCTGTCGAGGACCAAGGGTCAGGCAGTATCTGTTGAGGACCAAGGGTCAGACAGTACCTGTTGAGGAACAAGAGTCAGGCAGTGTCTGTTGAGGAACAAGGGTCAGACAATATCTCTGGAGGAACAAAGGTCAGGCAGTATCTGTTGAGGAACAAGGGTCAGACAGTATCTGTCGAGGAACAAGGGTCAGGCAGTATATGTTGAGGAACAAGGGTCAGACAGTATCCGTTGAGGAACAAGGGTCAGACAGTATCTGTCAAGGAACAAGGGTCAGGCAGTATATGGTGAGGAACAAGCGTAAGGCAGTATCTGTCGAGGAATAATGGTCAGGCAGGATCTGTTGAGGAACAAGGGTCAGGCAGTACCCGTTGAGGAACAAGGGTCAGACTATATCTGTTGAGGAACAAAGGTCAGGCAGTATCTGTCGAGGAACAAGGGTCAGGCAGTACCCGTTGAGGAACAAGGGTCAGACAGTATCTGTTGAGGAACAAGGGTCAGACAGTATCTGTCCAGGAACAAGGGTCAGACAGTATCTGTCGAGGAACAAGGGTCAGGCAGTACCCGTTGAGGAACAAGGGTCAGGCGGTATCTGTTGAGGAACAAGGGTCAGGCAGGATCTGTTGAGGAACAAGGGTCAGACAGTATCTGTTGAGGAACCAGGGCCAGACAGTATCTGTTGAGGAACAAGGGCCAGGCAGTATCTGTCGAGAATCAAGCGTCTGACAGTATCTGTTGTCGAACAAGGGTCAGACAGTATCTGTTAAGGAACAAGGGTCAGGCAATATCTGTTGAGGAACAAGAGTCAGTCAGTATCTGTTGAGGAATAAGGGTCAGGCAGTATCTGTCGAGGAACAAGGGTCAGGCAAAATCTGTTGAGGAACAAAGGTCATACAGTATCTGTCGAGTAACAAGGGTCAGGCAGATACTGTTGAGGATCAAGGGACAGGCAGTATCTGTTGAGGAACAAGGAACTGACAGTATCCGTTGAGGAACAAGGGTCAGACAGTATCTGTTGAGGAACAAGGGTCAGACAGTATCAGTTGAGGAACAAGGGTCAGGCAGTATCTGTTGAGGAACAAGGAACTGACAGTATCCTTTGAGGAACAAGGGTCAGATAGTATCTGTCAAGGAACAAGGGTCAGACAGTATCCGTTGAGGAACAAGGGTCAGGCAGTATCTGTTGAGGAACAAGGGTCAAGCAGTACCTGTTGAAGAACAACGGTCAGGCAGTACCCGTTGAGGAACAAGGGTCAGACAGTATCTGTTGAAGAACAAGGGCCAGGCAGTATCTGTCGAGGAACAAGGGTCAAGCGGTATCTGTCGAGGGACAAGTGTCAGGCAGTATCTGTTGAAGAACAAGGGTCAGGCAGTATCTGTCAAGGAACAAAGGTCGGGCAGTATCTGTCGATGAACAAGGATCAGGCAGTGTCTATTGAGAAACAAGCGTCAGACTATATCTGTTGAGGAACAAGGGTCAGGCAGTATCTGTCGAGGAACAAGGGTCAGGCAGTACCTGTTGAGGAACAAGGGTCAGACAGTATCTGTCGAGGAACAAGGGTCAGGCGGTATCTGTCGAGGGACAAGGGTCAGGCAGTATCTGTTGAGGAACAAGGGTCAGGCAGTACCTGTCGAGGAACAAGGGTCAGACAGTATCTGTCGAGGAACAAGGGTCAGGCAGTATCTGTCGAGGAACAAGGGTCAGGGAGTATCTGTTGAGGAACAAGGGTCAGGCAGTACCCGTTGAGGAACAAGGGTCAGACAGTATCTGTTGAGGAACAAGGGTCAGGCAGTATCTGTTGAGGAACAAGGGTCAGACAGTATCTCTTGAAGAACAAGGGTCAGGCAGTATCTGTCGAGGAACAAGGGTCAAGCGGTATCTGTCGAGGGACAAGGGTCAGGCAGTATCTGTTGAGGAACAAGGGTCAGGCAGTACCCGTTGAGGAACAAGGGTCAGACAGTATCTGTTGAGGAACAAGCTTCAGACAGTATCTGTTGAGGAACAAGGGTCAGGCGGTATCTGTTGAGGAACAAGGGTCAGGCAGTATCTGTTGAGGAACAAGGGTCAGACAGTATCTGTCGAGGAACAAGGCTTAGGCAGTATCTGTTGAGGAACAAGGGTCAGGCAGGATCTGTTGAGGAACAAAGGTCAGGCAGTATCTGTTGAGGAACAAGGGTCAGGCAGGATCTGTTGAGGAACAAGGGTCAGACAGTATCTGTTGAGGAACCAGGGCCAGACAGTATCTGTTGAGGAACAAGGGCCAGGCAGTATCTGTCGAGGATCAAGCGTCAGACAGTATCTGTTGACGAACAAGTGTCAGACAGTATCTGTTAAGGAACAAGGGTCAGGCAATATCTGTTGAGGAACAAGGGTCAGTCAGTATCTGTTGAGGAATAAGGGTCAGGCAGTATCTGTCGAGGAACAAGGGTCAGGCAAAATCTGTTGAGGAACAAAGGTCAGACAGTATCTGTTGAGTAACAAGGGTCAGGCAGATACTGTTGAGGATCAAGGGTCAGGCAGTATCTGTTGAGGAACAAGGAACTGACAGTATCCGTTGAGGAACAAGGGTCAGACAGTATCTGTTGAGGAACAAGGGTCAGACAGTATCTGTTGAGGAACAAGGGTCAGACAGTATCTGTTGAGGAACAATGGTCAGGCAGTATCTGTTGAGGAACAAGGGTAAGGCAGTATCTGTTGAGGAACAAGGGTCAGACAGTATCTGTCGAGGAACAAGGGTCAGGCGGTATCTGTCGAGGGACAAGGGTCAGGCAGTATCTGTTGAGGAACAAGGGTCAGGCAGTATCTGTTGAGGAACAAGGGTCAGGCAGTACCTATCGAGGAACAATGGTCAGACAGTATCTGTCGAGGAACAAGGATCAGACAGTATGTGTTGAGGAACAAGGGTCAGACAGTATCTGTCGAGGAACAAGGGTCAGGCTGTATCTGTTGAGGAACAAGCGTCAGGCAGTATCTGTCGAGGAACAAGGGTCAGGCAGGATCTGTCGAGGAACAAGGGTCAGGCAGGATCTGTTCAGGAACAAGGGTCAGATAGTATCTGTTGAGGAACAATGGTCAGGCAGTATCTGTTGAGGAACAAGGGCCAGACAGTATTTGTTGAGTAACAAGGGTCAGGCAGTACCCGTTGAGGAACAAGGGTCAGACAGTATCTGTTGAGGAACAAGGGTCAGGCAGTATCTGTTGAGGAACAAGGGTCAGGCAGTATCTGTCGAGGAACAAGGGTCAGGCGGTATCTGTCGAGGGACAAGGATCAGGCAGTATCTGTTGAGGAACAAGGGTCAGGCAGTACCTATCGAGGAACAAGGGTCAGACAGTATCTGTCGAGGAACAAGGATCAGACAGTATGTGTTGAGGAACAAGGGTCAGACAGTATCTGTCGAGGAACAAGGGTCAGGCTGTATCTGTTGAGGAACAAGCGTCAGGCAGTATCTGTCGAGGAACAAGGGTCAGGCAGGATCTGTCGAGGAACAAGGGTCAGGCAGGATCTGTTCAGGAACAAGGATCAGACAGTATCTGTCGAGGAACAAAGGTCAGGCAGTATCTGTTGAGGAACAAGGGTCAGGCAGTATCTGTTGAGGAACAAGGGTCAGGCAGTACCTGTCGAGGAACAAGGGTCAGGCAGTATCTGTTGAGGAACAAGGGTCAGGCAGTATCTGTTGAGGACCAAGGGTCAGACTATATCTGTTGAGGAACAAAGGTCAGGCAGTATCTGTCGAGGAACAAGGGTCAGGCCGTACCTGTTGAGGAACAAGGGTCAGGCAGTATCTGTTGAGGAACAAGGGTCAGGCAGTATCTGTCGAGGAACAATGGTCAGGCAGAATCTGTTCAGGAACAAGGATCAGACAGAATCTGTCGAGGAACAAATGTCAGGCAGTATCTGTTGAGGAACAAGGGTCAGGCAGTATCTGTTGAGGAACAAGGGTCAGGCAGTATCTGTTGAGGAACAAGGGTCAGGCAGTATCTGTCGAGGAACAAGGGTCAGACAGTAACTGTTGAGGAACAAGGGTCAGGCAGTATCTGTCGAGGAACAAGGGTCAGACAATATCTGTGGAGGAACAAGGGTCAGGCAGTATTTGTTGATGAACAAGGGTCAGGCAGTATCTGTTGAGGAACAAGGGTCAAGCAGTATCTGTCGAGGAACAAGGGTCAGGCAAAATCTGTTGAGGAACAAAGGTCAGACAGTATCTGTCGAGTAACAAGGGTCAGGCAGATACTGTTGAGGATCAAGGGGCAGGCAGTATCTGTCGAGGAAAAAGGGTCAGGCAGTATCTGTTGAGGAACAAGGGTCAGACAGTAGCTGTCGAGGAAAAAGGGTCAGACAGTATCTGTCGAGGATAAAGGGTCAGACAGTATCTGTCGAGGATCAAGGGTCAGGCAGTACCCGTTGAGGAACAAGGGTCAGACAGTATCTGTTGAGGAACAAGGAACTGACAGTACCTGTCAAGGAACAAGGGTCAGGCAGTACCTGTCGCGGACCAAGAGTCAGGCAGTACCCGTTGAGGAACAAGGGTCAGACAGTATCTGTCCAGGAACAAAGGTCAGGCAGTATCTGTCGATGAACAAGGGTCAGGCAGTGTCTATTGAGAAACAAGGGTCAGTCTATATCTGCTGAGGAACAAGGGTCAGGCAGTATCTGTCGAGGAACAAGGAACAGACAGTAACTGTTGAGGAACGAGGGTCAGACAGTATCTGTTGAGGAACAAGGGTCAGACAGTATCTGTTAAGGAACAAGGGTCAGACAGTATCTGTCGAGGAACAAGGGTCAAGCGGTATCTGTCGAGGGACAAGGGTCAGGCAGTATCTGTCGAGGAACAAGGATCAGGCAGTATCTGTTGAGGAACAAGGGTCAGGCAGTATCTGTTGAGGAACAAGGGTCAGGCAGTATCTGTTGAGGAACAAGGGTCAGGCAGTATCTGTCGAGGAACAAGGGTCATGCTGTATCTGTTGAGGAACAAGGGTCAGACAGTATCCGTTGAGGAACAAGGGTCAGGCAGAATCTGTTGAGGAACAAGGGTCACACAGTATCTGTTGAGGAACAAGGGCCAGACAGTATTTGTTGAGGAACAAGGGTCAGGCAGTATCTGTCGAGGATCAAGGGTCAGGCAGTATCTGTTGAGGAACAAGGGTCAGGCAGTATCTGTTGAGGAACAATGGTCAGGCAGTATCTGTCGAGGAACAAGGGTCAGACGGTATCTGTTGAGGAACAAGGGTCAGACAGTATCTGTCGAGGAACAAGGGTCAGACAGTATCTGTTGAGGAACAAGGGTCAGGCAGTATCTGTTAAGGAACAAGGGTCAGGCAGTATCTGTCGAGGAACAAGGGTCAGACAGTATCTGTTAAGGAACAAGGGTCAGGCAGTATCTGTCGAGGAACAAGGGTCAGACAGTATCTGTTGAGGAACAAGGGTCAGGCAGTATCTGTCGAGGATTAAGCGTCAGGCAGTATCTGTTGAGGAACAAGGGTCAGACAGTATCTGTCAAGGAACAAGGGTCAGGCAGTATATGTCGAGGATCAAGGGTCAGACAGTATCTGTTGAGGAACAAGGGTCAGACAGTATCTGTTAAGGAACAAGGGTCAGGCAGTATCTGTCGAGGAACAAGGGTCAGACAGTATCTGTTAAGGAACAAGGGTCTGGCAGTATCTGTCGAGGAACAAAGGTCAGACAGTATCTGTCGAGTAACAAGGGTCAGGCAGAAACTGTTGAGGATCAAGGGTCAGGCAGTATCAGTTCAGGAACAAGGAACAGACAGTATCCGTTGAGGAACAAGGGTCAGACAGTAACTGGTGAGGTACAACTGTCAGGCAGTATCTGTTGAGGAACAAGGGTCAGACAATATCTGTCGAGGTACAAGGGTCAGGCAGAATCTGTTGAG
The DNA here is from genome assembly GCF_047496885.1 of Scyliorhinus torazame. Taxonomy (NCBI): domain Eukaryota; kingdom Metazoa; phylum Chordata; class Chondrichthyes; order Carcharhiniformes; family Scyliorhinidae; genus Scyliorhinus; species Scyliorhinus torazame. The sequence continues at coordinate 210,133,107 of NC_092713.1, read as the reverse complement.
GAACATGGGTCAGACAGAATCTGTTGAGGAACAAGGGTCAGGCAGTATCTGGTGAGGAACAAGCGTCAGGCAGTATCTGTTGAGGAACAAGGGTCAGGCAGTATCTGTTGAGGAACAAGGGTCAGACAGTATCTGTCGAGGAACAAGGGTCAGACAATATCTGTTGAGGAACAAGGGTCAGGCAGTACCCGTTGAGGAACAAGGGTCAGACAGTATCTGTTGAGGAACAAGGGTCAGGCTGTATCTGTTGAGGAACAAGGGTCAGACAGTATCTGTTGAGGAACAAGGGTCAGGCAGTATCTGTTGAGGAACAAGGGTCAGACAGTATCTGTTGAAGAACAAGGGTCAGGCAGTATCTGTCAAGGAACAAAGGTCAGGCAGTATCTGTCGATGAACAAGGATCAGGCAGTGTCTATTGAGAAACAAGGGTCAGACTATATCTGTTGAGGAACAAGGGTCAGGCAGTATCTGTCGAGGAACAAGGGTCAGGCAGTACCTGTTGAGGAACAAGGGTCAGACAATATCTGTCGAGGAACAAGGGTCAGGCGGTATCTGTCGAGGGACAAGGGTCAGGCAGTATCTGTTGAGGAACAAGGGTCAGGCAGTACCTGTCGAGGAACAAGGGTCAGACAGTATCGGTCGAGGAACAAGGGTCAGGCAGTATCTGTCGAGGAACAAGGGTCAGGCAGTATCTGTTGAGGAACAACGGTCAGGCAGTACCCGTTGAGGAACAAGGGTCAGACAGTATCTGTTGAGGAACAAGGGTCAGGCAGTATCTGTTGAGGAACAAGGGTCAGACAGTATCTGTTGAAGAACAAGGGTCAGGCAGTATCTGTTGAGGAACAAGGCTCAGGCAGTATCTGGTGAGGAACAAGCGTCAGACAGTATCTGTTGAGGAACAAGGGTCAGGCAGTATCTGTTGAGGAACAACGGTCAGGCAAAATCTGTTGAGGAACAAGGGTCAGACAGTATCTGTTGAGGAACAATGGTCAGGCAGTATCTGTTGAGGAACAAGGGTCAGGCAGTATCTGTCGAGGAACAAGGGTCGGACAGTATCTGTTAAGGAACAAGGGTCAGGCAGTATCTGTCGAGGAACAAGGGTCAGACAGTATCTGTTGAGGAACAAGTGTCAGGCAGTATCTGTCGAGGATTAAGCGTCAGGCAGTATCTGTTAAGGAACAAGGGTCAGACAGTATCTGTTAAGGAACAAGTGTCAGGCAGTATCTGTCGAGGATCAAGGGTCAGACAGTATCTGTTGAGGAACAAGGGTCAGACAGTATCTGTTAAGGAACAAGGGTCAGGCAGTATCTGTCGAGGAACAAGGGTCAGACAGTATCTGTTGAGGAACAAGGGTCAGGCAGTATCTGGTGAGGAACAAGCGTCAGACAGTATCTGTTGAGGAACAAGGGTCAGGCAGTATCTGTTGAGGAACAAGGGTCAGACAGTATCTGTCGAGGAACAAGGGTCAGACAATATCTGTTGAGGAACAAGGGTCAGGCAGTACCCGTTGAGGAACAAGGGTCAGACAGTATCTGTTGAGGAACAAGGGTCAGGCTGTATCTGTTGAGGAACAAGGGTCAGACAGTATCTGTTGAGGAACAAGGGTCAGGCAGTATCTGTTGAGGAACAAGGGTCAGACAGTATCTGTTGAAGATCAAGGGTCAGGCAGTATCTGTCAAGGAACAAAGGTCAGGCAGTATCTGTCGATGAACAAGGATCAGGCAGTGTCTATTGAGAAACAAGGGTCAGACTATATCTGTTGAGGAACAAGGGTCAGGCAGTATCTGTCGAGGAACAAGGGTCAGGCAGTACCTGTTGAGGAACAAGGGTCAGACAATATCTGTCGAGGAACAAGGGTCAGGCGGTATCTGTCGAGGGACAAGGGTCAGGCAGTATCTGTTGAGGAACAAGGGTCAGGCAGTACCTGTCGAGGAACAAGGGTCAGACAGTATCGGTCGAGGAACAAGGGTCAGGCAGTATCTGTCGAGGAACAAGGGTCAGGCAGTATCTGTTGAGGAACAACGGTCAGGCAGTACCCGTTGAGGAACAAGGGTCAGACAGTATCTGTTGAGGAACCAGGGCCAGACAGTATCTGTTGAGGAACAAGGGCCAGCCAGTATCTGTCGAGGATCAAGCGTCAGACAGTATCTGTTGACGAACAAGGGTCAGACAGTATCTGTTAAGGAACAAGGGTCAGGCAATATCTGTTGAGGAACAAGGGTCAGTCAGTATCTGTCGAGGAACAAGGGTCAAGCGGTATCTGTCGAGGGACAAGGGTCAGGCAGTATCTGTCGAGGAACAAGGATCAGGCAGTATCTGTTGAGGAACAAGGGTCAGGCAGTATCTGTTGAGGAACAAGGGTCAGGCAGTATCTGTTGAGGAACAAGGGTCAGGCAGTATCTGTCGAGGAACAAGGGTCATGCTGTATCTGTTGAGGAACAAGGGTCAGACAGTATCCGTTGAGGAACAAGGGTCAGGCAGAATCTGTTGAGGAACAAGGGTCACACAGTATCTGTTGAGGAACAAGGGCCAGACAGTATTTGTTGAGGAACAAGGGTCAGGCAGTATCTGTCGAGGATCAAGGGTCAGGCAGTATCTGTTGAGGAACAAGGGTCAGGCAGTATCTGTTGAGGAACAATGGTCAGGCAGTATCTGTCGAGGAACAAGGGTCAGACGGTATCTGTTGAGGAACAAGGGTCAGACAGTATCTGTCGAGGAACAAGGGTCAGACAGTATCTGTTGAGGAACAAGGGTCAGGCAGTATCTGTTAAGGAACAAGGGTCAGGCAGTATCTGTCGAGGAACAAGGGTCAGACAGTATCTGTTAAGGAACAAGGGTCAGGCAGTATCTGTCGAGGAACAAGGGTCAGACAGTATCTGTTGAGGAACAAGGGTCAGGCAGTATCTGTCGAGGATTAAGCGTCAGGCAGTATCTGTTGAGGAACAAGGGTCAGACAGTATCTGTCAAGGAACAAGGGTCAGGCAGTATATGTCGAGGATCAAGGGTCAGACAGTATCTGTTGAGGAACAAGGGTCAGACAGTATCTGTTAAGGAACAAGGGTCAGGCAGTATCTGTCGAGGAACAAGGGTCAGACAGTATCTGTTAAGGAACAAGGGTCAGGCAGTATCTGTCGAGGAACAAAGGTCAGACAGTATCTGTCGAGTAACAAGGGTCAGGCAGAAACTGTTGAGGATCAAGGGTCAGGCAGTATCAGTTCAGGAACAAGGAACAGACAGTATCCGTTGAGGAACAAGGGTCAGACAGTAACTGGTGAGGTACAACTGTCAGGCAGTATCTGTTGAGGAACAAGGGTCAGACAATATCTGTCGAGGTACAAGGGTCAGGCAGAATCTGTTGAGGAACATGGGTCAGACAGAATCTGTTGAGGAACAAGGGTCAGGCAGTATCTGGTGAGGAACAAGCGTCAGACAGTATCTGTTGAGGAACAAGGGTCAGGCAGTATCTGTTGAGGAACAAGGGTCAGACAGTATCTGTCGAGGAACAAGGGTCAGACAATATCTGTTGAGGAACAAGGGTCAGGCAGTACCCGTTGAGGAACAAGGGTCAGACAGTATCTGTTGAGGAACAAGGGTCAGGCTGTATCTGTTGAGGAACAAGGGTCAGACAGTATCTGTTGAGGAACAAGGGTCAGGCAGTATCTGTTGAGGAACAAGGGTCAGACAGTATCTGTTGAAGAACAAGGGTCAGGCAGTATCTGTCAAGGAACAAAGGTCAGGCAGTATCTGTCGATGAACAAGGATCAGGCAGTGTCTATTGAGAAACAAGGGTCAGACTATATCTGTTGAGGAACAAGGGTCAGGCAGTATCTGTCGAGGAACAAGGGTCAGGCAGTACCTGTTGAGGAACAAGGGTCAGACAATATCTGTCGAGGAACAAGGGTCAGGCGGTATCTGTCGAGGGACAAGGGTCAGGCAGTATCTGTTGAGGAACAAGGGTCAGGCAGTACCTGTCGAGGAACAAGGGTCAGACAGTATCGGTCGAGGAACAAGGGTCAGGCAGTATCTGTCGAGGAACAAGGGTCAGGCAGTATCTGTTGAGGAACAACGGTCAGGCAGTACCCGTTGAGGAACAAGGGTCAGACAGTATCTGTTGAGGAACAAGGGTCAGGCAGTATCTGTTGAGGAACAAGGGTCAGACAGTATCTGTTGAAGAACAAGGGTCAGGCAGTATCTGTTGAGGAACAAGGCTCAGGCAGTATCTGGTGAGGAACAAGCGTCAGACAGTATCTGTTGAGGAACAAGGGTCAGGCAGTATCTGTTGAGGAACAACGGTCAGGCAAAATCTGTTGAGGAACAAGGGTCAGACAGTATCTGTTGAGGAACAATGGTCAGGCAGTATCTGTTGAGGAACAAGGGTCAGGCAGTATCTGTCGAGGAACAAGGGTCGGACAGTATCTGTTAAGGAACAAGGGTCAGGCAGTATCTGTCGAGGAACAAGGGTCAGACAGTATCTGTTGAGGAACAAGTGTCAGGCAGTATCTGTCGAGGATTAAGCGTCAGGCAGTATCTGTTAAGGAACAAGGGTCAGACAGTATCTGTTGAGGAACAAGGGTCAGACAGTATCTGTTCAGGAACAAGGGTCAGGCAGTATCTGTCGAGGAACTAGGGTCAGGCAGTACCTGTTGAGGAACAAGGGTCAGGCAGTATCTGTCGAGGAACAAGGGTCAGACAGTATCTGTCAAGGAACAAGGGTCAGACAATATCTGTTCAGGAACAAGGGTCAGACAGCATCTGTCGAGGAACAAGGGTCAGACAGTATCTTTTCAGGGACAAGGGTCAGACAGTATCTGTCTAGGAACAAGGGTCAGGCAGTATCTGTTGAGGAACAAGGGTCAGGCAGTATCTGTCGAGGAACAAGGGTCAGACAGTATCTGTTCAGGAACAAGGGTCAGACAGTATCTGTCGAGGAACAAGGGTCAGGCAGTATCTGTTGAGGAACAAGGGTCAGGCAATATCTGTCGAGGAACAAGGATCAGACAGTATCTGTCGTGGAACAAGGGTGAGACAGTACCTGTTGAGTAACAAGGCTCAGACAATATCTGTTGAGGAACAAGGGTCAGACAGTATCTGTCGAGGAACAAGGGTCAGGCAGTATCTGTTGAGGAACAAGGGTCGGGCAGTATCTGTCGAGGAACAAGGATCAGACAGTATCTGTCGTGGAACAATGGTCAGACAGTATCTGTTCAGGGACAAGGGTCAGACAGTATCCGTTGAGGAACAAGAGTCAGACAGTATCTGTCGAGGAACAAGGGTCAGGCAGTACCTGTTGAGGAACAAGGGTCAGACAGTATCCGTTGAGGAACAAGGGTCAGACAGTATCTGTCGAGGAACAAGGGTCAGACAGTATCTGTCGAGGAACAAGGGTCAGGCAGTATCTGTTGAGGAACAAGGGTCAGGCAGTATCTGTCGAGGAACAAGGGTCAGACAGTATCTGTCGAGGAACAAGGGTCAGGCAGTACCTGTTGAGGAACAAGGGTGAGACAGTACCTGTCGAGGAACAAAGGTAAGGCAGTATCTGTTGAGGAACAAGGGTCAGGCAGTATCTGTCGAGGAACAAGGGTCAGACAGTATCTGTCGAGGAACAAGGGTCAGGCAGTATCTGTCGAGGAACAAGGGTCAGACAGTATCCGTTGAGGAACAAGGGTCAGACAGTATCTGTCGAGGAACAAGGGTCAGGCAGTATCTGTCGAGGAACAAGGGTCAGGCAAAATCTGTTGAGGAACAAAGGTCAGACAGTATCTGTCGAGGAAAAAGGGTCAGGCGGTATCTGTCGAGGGACAAGGGTCAGGCAGTATCTGTTGAGGAACAAGAGTTAGGCAGTATCTGTTGAGGAACAAGGGTCAGGCAGTATCTGTTGAGGAACAAGGGTGAGGCAGTATCTGTTGAGGAACAAGGGTCAGGCAGTATCTGTCGAGGAACAAGGGTCAGGCAAAATCTGTTGAGGAACAAAGGTCAGACAGTATCTGTCGAGTAAAAAGGGCCAGACAAAATCTGTCGAGGAACAAGGGTCAGGCAGTATCTGTTCAGGAACAAGGGTCAGACAGTATCTGTTCAGGAACAAGGGTCAGACAGTATCTGTCGAGGGACAAGGGTCAGGCAGTATCTGTTGAGGAACAAGGGTCAGACAGTATCTGTTCAGGAACAAGGGTCAGACAGTATCTGTCGAGGGACAAGGGTCAGGCAGTATCTGTTGAGAAACAAGAGTTAGGCAGTATCTGTTGAGGAACAAGGGTCAGGCAGTATCTGTTGAGGAACAAGAGTTAGGCAGTACCTGTCGAGGAACAAGGGCCAGACAGTATCTGTTGAGGAACAAGGGTCGGGCAGTACCTGTCGAGGAACAAGGGTCAGGCAGTATCTGTCGAGGAACAAGGGCCAGACAGTATCTGTCGAGGAACAAGGGCCAGACAGTATCTGTTGAGGAACAAGGGTCAGACAGTATCTGTTCAGGAACAAGGGTTCACAGTATCTGTCGAGGAACAGGGGTCAGGCAGTATCTGTCGAGGAACAAGGGTCAGGCAGTATCTGTTGAGGAACAAGGGTCAGACAATATCTGTAGAGGAACAAAGGTCAGGCAGTATCTGTTGAGGAACAAGGGTCAGACAGTATCTGTCGAGGAACAAGGGTCAGGCAGTACCTGATGAGGAACAAGGGTCAGACAGTACCTGTTGAGGAACAAGAGTCAGGCAGTGTCTGTTGAGGAACAAGGGTCAGACAATATCTGTAGAGGAACAAAGGTCAGGCAGTATCTGTTGAGGAACAAGGGTCAGGCAGTATATGTTGAGGAACAAGGGTCAGACAGTATCCGTTGAGGAACAAGGGTCAGACAGTATCTGTCAAGGAACAAGGGCCAGACAGTATCTGTTGAGGAACAAGGGTCAGACAGTATCTGTTCAGGAACAAGGGTTCACAGTATCTGTCGAGGAACAGGGGTCAGGCAGTATCTGTCGAGGAACAAGGGTCAGGCAGTATCTGTCGAGGAACAATGGTCAGGCAGGATCTGTTGAGGAACAAGGGTCAGGCAGTATCTGTCAAGGACCAAGGGTCAGGCAGTATCTGTTGAGGACCAAGGGTCAGACAGTACCTGTTGAGGAACAAGAGTCAGGCAGTGTCTGTTGAGGAACAAGGGTCAGACAATATCTGTAGAGGAACAAAGGTCAGGCAGTATCTGTTGAGGAACAAGGGTCAGACAGTATCTGTCGAGGAACAAGGGTCAGGCAGTATATGTTGAGGAACAAGGGTCAGACAGTATCCGTTGAGGAACAAGGGTCAGACAGTATCTGTCAAGGAACAAGGGTCAGGCAGTATATGGTGAGGAACAAGCGTAAGGCAGTATCTGTCGAGGAACAATGGTCAGGCAGGATCTGTTGAGGAACAAGGGTCAGGCAGTACCCGTTGAGGAACAAGGGTCAGACTATATCTGTTGAGGAACAAAGGTCAGGCAGTATCTGTCGAGGAACAAGGGTCAGGCAGTACCCGTTGAGGAACAAGGGTCAGACAGTATCTGTTGAGGAACAAGGGTCAGACAGTATCTGTCCAGGAACAAGGGTCAGACAGTATCTGTCGAGGAACAAGGGTCAGGCAGTACCCGTTGAGGAACAAGGGTCAGGCGGTATCTGTTGAGGAACAAGGGTCAGGCAGGATCTGTTGAGGAACAAGGGTCAGACAGTATCTGTTGAGGAACCAGGGCCAGACAGTATCTGTTGAGGAACAAGGGCCAGGCAGTATCTGTCGAGAATCAAGCGTCTGACAGTATCTGTTGTCGAACAAGGGTCAGACAGTATCTGTTAAGGAACAAGGGTCAGGCAGTATCTGTTGAGGAACAAGGGTCGGGCAGTATCTGTCGAGGAACAAGGATCAGACAGTATCTGTCGTGGAACAATGGTCAGACAGTATCTGTTCAGGGACAAGGGTCAGACAGTATCCGTTGAGGAACAAGAGTCAGACAGTATCTGTCGAGGAACAAGGGTCAGGCAGTACCTGTTGAGGAACAAGGGTCAGACAGTATCCGTTGAGGAACAAGGGTCAGACAGTATCTGTCGAGGAACAAGGGTCAGACAGTATCTGTCGAGGAACAAGGGTCAGGCAGTATCTGTTGAGGAACAAGGGTCAGGCAGTATCTGTCGAGGAACAAGGGTCAGACAGTATCTGTCGAGGAACAAGGGTCAGGCAGTACCTGTTGAGGAACAAGGGTGAGACAGTACCTGTCGAGGAACAAAGGTAAGGCAGTATCTGTTGAGGAACAAGGGTCAGGCAGTATCTGTCGAGGAACAAGGGTCAGACAGTATCTGTCGAGGAACAAGGGTCAGGCAGTATCTGTCGAGGAACAAGGGTCAGACAGTATCCGTTGAGGAACAAGGGTCAGACAGTATCTGTCGAGGAACAAGGGTCAGGCAGTATCTGTCGAGGAACAAGGGTCAGGCAAAATCTGTTGAGGAACAAAGGTCAGACAGTATCTGTCGAGGAAAAAGGGTCAGGCGGTATCTGTCGAGGGACAAGGGTCAGGCAGTATCTGTTGAGGAACAAGAGTTAGGCAGTATCTGTTGAGGAACAAGGGTCAGGCAGTATCTGTTGAGGAACAAGGGTGAGGCAGTATCTGTTGAGGAACAAGGGTCAGGCAGTATCTGTCGAGGAACAAGGGTCAGGCAAAATCTGTTGAGGAACAAAGGTCAGACAGTATCTGTCGAGTAAAAAGGGCCAGACAATATCTGTCGAGGAACAAGGGTCAGGCAGTATCTGTTCAGGAACAAGGGTCAGACAGTATCTGTTCAGGAACAAGGGTCAGACAGTATCTGTCGAGGGACAAGGGTCAGGCAGTATCTGTTGAGGAACAAGGGTCAGACAGTATCTGTTCAGGAACAAGGGTCAGACAGTATCTGTCGAGGGACAAGGGTCAGGCAGTATCTGTTGAGAAACAAGAGTTAGGCAGTATCTGTTGAGGAACAAGGGTCAGGCAGTATCTGTTGAGGAACAAGAGTTAGGCAGTACCTGTCGAGGAACAAGGGCCAGACAGTATCTGTTGAGGAACAAGGGTCGGGCAGTACCTGTCGAGGAACAAGGGTCAGGCAGTATCTGTCGAGGAACAAGGGCCAGACAGTATCTGTCGAGGAACAAGGGCCAGACAGTATCTGTTGAGGAACAAGGGTCAGACAGTATCTGTTCAGGAACAAGGGTTCACAGTATCTGTCGAGGAACAGGGGTCAGGCAGTATCTGTCGAGGAACAAGGGTCAGGCAGTATCTGTTGAGGAACAAGGGTCAGACAATATCTGTAGAGGAACAAAGGTCAGGCAGAATCTGTTGAGGAACAAGGGTCAGACAGTATCTGTCGAGGAACAAGGGTCAGGCAGTACCTGTTGAGGAACAAGGGTCAGACAGTACCTGTTGAGGAACAAGAGTCAGGCAGTGTCTGTTGAGGAACAAGGGTCAGACAATATCTGTAGAGGAACAAAGGTCAGGCAGTATCTGTTGAGGAACAAGGGTCAGGCAGTATATGTTGAGGAACAAGGGTCAGACAGTATCCGTTGAGGAACAAGGGTCAGACAGTATCTGTCAAGGAACAAGGGCCAGACAGTATCTGTTGAGGAACAAGGGTCAGACAGTATCTGTTCAGGAACAAGGGTTCACAGTATCTGTCGAGGAACAGGGGTCAGGCAGTATCTGTCGAGGAACAAGGGTCAGGCAGTATCTGTCGAGGAACAATGGTCAGGCAGGATCTGTTGAGGAACAAGGGTCAGGCAGTATCTGTCAAGGACCAAGGGTCAGGCAGTATCTGTTGAGGACCAAGGGTCAGACAGTACCTGTTGAGGAACAAGAGTCAGGCAGTGTCTGTTGAGGAACAAGGGTCAGACAATATCTGTAGAGGAACAAAGGTCAGGCAGTATCTGTTGAGGAACAAGGGTCAGACAGTATCTGTCGAGGAACAAGGGTCAGGCAGTATATGTTGAGGAACAAGGGTCAGACAGTATCCGTTGAGGAACAAGGGTCAGACAGTATCTGTCAAGGAACAAGGGTCAGGCAGTATATGGTGAGGAACAAGCGTAAGGCAGTATCTGTCGAGGAACAATGGTCAGGCAGGATCTGTTGAGGAACAAGGGTCAGGCAGTACCCGTTGAGGAACAAGGGTCAGACTATATATGTTGAGGAACAAAGGTCAGGCAGTATCTGTCGAGGAACAAGGGTCAGGCAGTACCCGTTGAGGAACAAGGGTCAGACAGTATCTGTTGAGGAACAAGGGTCAGACAGTATCTGTCCAGGAACAAGGGTCAGACAGTATCTGTCGAGGAACAAGGGTCAGGCAGTACCCGTTGAGGAACAAGGGTCAGACAGTATCTGTTGAGGAACCAGGGCCAGACAGTATCTGTTGAGGAACAAGGGCCAGGCAGTATCTGTTGAGGAACCAGGGCCAGACAGTATCTGTTGAGGAACAAGGGCCAGGCAGTATCTGTTGAGGAACAAGGGCCAGGCAGTATCTGTCGAGAATCAAGCGTCTGACAGTATCTGTTGACGAACAAGGGTCAGACAGTATCTGTTAAGGAACAAGGGTCAGGCAATATCTGTTGAGGAACAAGGGTCAGTCAGTATCTGTTGAGGAATAAGGGTCAGGCAGTATCTGTCGAGGAACAAGAGTCAGGCAAAATCTGTTGAGGAACAAAGGTCATACAGTATCTGTCGAGTAACAAGGGTCAGTCAGATACTGTTGAGGAACAAGGGTCAAGCGGTATCTGTCGAGGGACAAGGGTCAGGCAGTATCTCTTGAGGAACAAGGGTCAGGAAGTACCCGTTGAGGAACAAGGGTCAGAAAGTATCTGTTGAGGAACAAGGGTCAGGCAGTATCTGTTGAGGAACAAGGGTCAGACAGTATCTGTTGAGGAACAAGGGTCAGGCAGTATCTGTTGAGGAACAAGGGTCAGACAGTATCTGTCGAGGAACAAGGGCCAGACAGTATCTGTTGAGGAACAAGGGTCAGACAGTATCTGTTGAGGAACAAGGGTTCACAGTATCTGTCGAGGAACAACGGTCAGGCAGTATCTGTCGAGGAACAAGGGTCAGGCAGTATCTGTTGAGGAACAAGGGTCAGACAATATCTGTAGAGGAACAAAGGTCAGGCAGTATCTGTTGAGGAACAAGGGTCAGACAGTATCTGTCGAGGAACAAGGGTCAGGCAGTACCCGTTGAGGAACAAGGGTCAGACAGTATCTGTTGAGGAACAAGGGTCAGGCAGTACCCGTTGAGGAACAAGGGTCAGCCAGTATCTGTTGAGGAACAAGGGTCAGACAGTATCTGTCCAGGAAAGAGGTTAGACAGTATCTGTCGAGGAACAAGGGTCAGGCAGTACCCGTTGAGGAACAAGGGTCAGGCAGTATCTGTCAAGGAACAAGGGTCAGACAGAAACTGTTGAGGAACAAGGGTCAGACAGTATCTGTTGAGGAACAAGGAACTGACAGTATCTGTCAAGGAACAAGGGTCAGGCAGTACCTGTCGCGGACCAAGGGTCAGGCAGTACCCGTTGAGGAACAAGGGTCACAAAGTATCTGTCCAGGAACAAAGGTCAGACAGTATCTGTCGATGAACAAGGGTCAGGCAGTGTCTATTGAGAAACAAGGGTCAGACTATATCTGTTGAGGAACAAGGGCAGACAGTAACTGTTGAGGAACGAGGGTCAGACGGTATCTGTTGAAGAACAAGGGTCAGGCAGGATCTGTTCAGGAACAAGGATCAGACAGTATCTGTCGAGGAACAAGGGTCAGACAGTATCTGTTGAGGAACAAGAGTCAGGCAGTATCTGTTGAGGAACAAGGGTCAGGCGGTATCTGTTGAGGAACAAGGGTCAGGCAGTATCTGTTGAGGAACAAGCGTCAGACAGTATCTGTTGAGGAACAAGGGTCAGGCGGTATCTGTTGAGGAACAAGCGTCAGGCAGTATCTGTTGAGGAACAAGGAACTGACAGTATCCGTTGAGGAACACGGGTCAGACAGTATCTGTCGAGGAACAAGGGTCAGACAGTATCTGTCGAGGACCAAGGGTCAGGCAGTATCTGTTGAGGACCAAGGGTCAGACAGTACCTGTTGAGGAACAAGAGTCAGGCAGTGTCTGTTGAGGAACAAGGGTCAGACAATATCTCTGGAGGAACAAAGGTCAGGCAGTATCTGTTGAGGAACAAGGGTCAGACAGTATCTGTCGAGGAACAAGGGTCAGGCAGTATATGTTGAGGAACAAGGGTCAGACAGTATCCGTTGAGGAACAAGGGTCAGACAGTATCTGTCAAGGAACAAGGGTCAGGCAGTATATGGTGAGGAACAAGCGTAAGGCAGTATCTGTCGAGGAACAATGGTCAGGCAGGATCTGTTGAGGAACAAGGGTCAGGCAGTACCCGTTGAGGAACAAGGGTCAGACTATATCTGTTGAGGAACAAAGGTCAGGCAGTATCTGTCGAGGAACAAGGGTCAGGCAGTACCCGTTGAGGAACAAGGTTCAGACAGTATCTGTTGAGGAACAAGGGTCAGACAGTATCTGTCCAGGAACAAGGGTCAGACAGTATCTGTCGAGGAACAAGGGTCAGGCAGTACCCGTTGAGGAACAAGGGTCAGCCAGTATCTGTTGAGGAACAAGGGTCAGACAGTATCTGTCCAGGAAAGAGGTTAGACAGTATCTGTCGAGGAACAAGGGTCAGGCAGTACCCGTTGAGGAACAAGGGTCAGGCAGTATCTGTCAAGGAACAAGGGTCAGACAGAAACTGTTGAGGAACAAGGGTCAGACAGTATCTGTTGAGGAACAAGGAACTGACAGTATCTGTCAAGGAACAAGGGTCAGGCAGTACCTGTCGCGGACCAAGGGTCAGGCAGTACCCGTTGAGGAACAAGGGTCACAAAGTATCTGTCCAGGAACAAAGGTCAGACAGTATCTGTCGATGAACAAGGGTCAGGCAGTGTCTATTGAGAAACAAGGGTCAGACTATATCTGTTGAGGAACAAGGGCAGACAGTAACTGTTGAGGAACGAGGGTCAGACGGTATCTGTTGAAGAACAAGGGTCAGGCAGGATCTGTTCAGGAACAAGGATCAGACAGTATCTGTCGAGGAACAAGGGTCAGACAGTATCTGTTGAGGAACAAGAGTCAGGCAGTATCTGTTGAGGAACAAGGGTCAGGCGGTATCTGTTGAGGAACAAGGGTCAGGCAGTATCTGTTGAGGAACAAGCGTCAGACAGTATCTGTTGAGGAACAAGGGTCAGGCGGTATCTGTTGAGGAACAAGCGTCAGGCAGTATCTGTTGAGGAACAAGGAACTGACAGTATCCGTTGAGGAACACGGGTCAGACAGTATCTGTCGAGGAACAAGGGTCAGACAGTATCTGTCGAGGACCAAGGGTCAGGCAGTATCTGTTGAGGACCAAGGGTCAGACAGTACCTGTTGAGGAACAAGAGTCAGGCAGTGTCTGTTGAGGAACAAGGGTCAGACAATATCTCTGGAGGAACAAAGGTCAGGCAGTATCTGTTGAGGAACAAGGGTCAGACAGTATCTGTCGAGGAACAAGGGTCAGGCAGTATATGTTGAGGAACAAGGGTCAGACAGTATCCGTTGAGGAACAAGGGTCAGACAGTATCTGTCAAGGAACAAGGGTCAGGCAGTATATGGTGAGGAACAAGCGTAAGGCAGTATCTGTCGAGGAATAATGGTCAGGCAGGATCTGTTGAGGAACAAGGGTCAGGCAGTACCCGTTGAGGAACAAGGGTCAGACTATATCTGTTGAGGAACAAAGGTCAGGCAGTATCTGTCGAGGAACAAGGGTCAGGCAGTACCCGTTGAGGAACAAGGGTCAGACAGTATCTGTTGAGGAACAAGGGTCAGACAGTATCTGTCCAGGAACAAGGGTCAGACAGTATCTGTCGAGGAACAAGGGTCAGGCAGTACCCGTTGAGGAACAAGGGTCAGGCGGTATCTGTTGAGGAACAAGGGTCAGGCAGGATCTGTTGAGGAACAAGGGTCAGACAGTATCTGTTGAGGAACCAGGGCCAGACAGTATCTGTTGAGGAACAAGGGCCAGGCAGTATCTGTCGAGAATCAAGCGTCTGACAGTATCTGTTGTCGAACAAGGGTCAGACAGTATCTGTTAAGGAACAAGGGTCAGGCAATATCTGTTGAGGAACAAGAGTCAGTCAGTATCTGTTGAGGAATAAGGGTCAGGCAGTATCTGTCGAGGAACAAGGGTCAGGCAAAATCTGTTGAGGAACAAAGGTCATACAGTATCTGTCGAGTAACAAGGGTCAGGCAGATACTGTTGAGGATCAAGGGACAGGCAGTATCTGTTGAGGAACAAGGAACTGACAGTATCCGTTGAGGAACAAGGGTCAGACAGTATCTGTTGAGGAACAAGGGTCAGACAGTATCAGTTGAGGAACAAGGGTCAGGCAGTATCTGTTGAGGAACAAGGAACTGACAGTATCCTTTGAGGAACAAGGGTCAGATAGTATCTGTCAAGGAACAAGGGTCAGACAGTATCCGTTGAGGAACAAGGGTCAGGCAGTATCTGTTGAGGAACAAGGGTCAAGCAGTACCTGTTGAAGAACAACGGTCAGGCAGTACCCGTTGAGGAACAAGGGTCAGACAGTATCTGTTGAAGAACAAGGGCCAGGCAGTATCTGTCGAGGAACAAGGGTCAAGCGGTATCTGTCGAGGGACAAGTGTCAGGCAGTATCTGTTGAAGAACAAGGGTCAGGCAGTATCTGTCAAGGAACAAAGGTCGGGCAGTATCTGTCGATGAACAAGGATCAGGCAGTGTCTATTGAGAAACAAGCGTCAGACTATATCTGTTGAGGAACAAGGGTCAGGCAGTATCTGTCGAGGAACAAGGGTCAGGCAGTACCTGTTGAGGAACAAGGGTCAGACAGTATCTGTCGAGGAACAAGGGTCAGGCGGTATCTGTCGAGGGACAAGGGTCAGGCAGTATCTGTTGAGGAACAAGGGTCAGGCAGTACCTGTCGAGGAACAAGGGTCAGACAGTATCTGTCGAGGAACAAGGGTCAGGCAGTATCTGTCGAGGAACAAGGGTCAGGGAGTATCTGTTGAGGAACAAGGGTCAGGCAGTACCCGTTGAGGAACAAGGGTCAGACAGTATCTGTTGAGGAACAAGGGTCAGGCAGTATCTGTTGAGGAACAAGGGTCAGACAGTATCTCTTGAAGAACAAGGGTCAGGCAGTATCTGTCGAGGAACAAGGGTCAAGCGGTATCTGTCGAGGGACAAGGGTCAGGCAGTATCTGTTGAGGAACAAGGGTCAGGCAGTACCCGTTGAGGAACAAGGGTCAGACAGTATCTGTTGAGGAACAAGCTTCAGACAGTATCTGTTGAGGAACAAGGGTCAGGCGGTATCTGTTGAGGAACAAGGGTCAGGCAGTATCTGTTGAGGAACAAGGGTCAGACAGTATCTGTCGAGGAACAAGGCTTAGGCAGTATCTGTTGAGGAACAAGGGTCAGGCAGGATCTGTTGAGGAACAAAGGTCAGGCAGTATCTGTTGAGGAACAAGGGTCAGGCAGGATCTGTTGAGGAACAAGGGTCAGACAGTATCTGTTGAGGAACCAGGGCCAGACAGTATCTGTTGAGGAACAAGGGCCAGGCAGTATCTGTCGAGGATCAAGCGTCAGACAGTATCTGTTGACGAACAAGTGTCAGACAGTATCTGTTAAGGAACAAGGGTCAGGCAATATCTGTTGAGGAACAAGGGTCAGTCAGTATCTGTTGAGGAATAAGGGTCAGGCAGTATCTGTCGAGGAACAAGGGTCAGGCAAAATCTGTTGAGGAACAAAGGTCAGACAGTATCTGTTGAGTAACAAGGGTCAGGCAGATACTGTTGAGGATCAAGGGTCAGGCAGTATCTGTTGAGGAACAAGGAACTGACAGTATCCGTTGAGGAACAAGGGTCAGACAGTATCTGTTGAGGAACAAGGGTCAGACAGTATCTGTTGAGGAACAAGGGTCAGACAGTATCTGTTGAGGAACAATGGTCAGGCAGTATCTGTTGAGGAACAAGGGTAAGGCAGTATCTGTTGAGGAACAAGGGTCAGACAGTATCTGTCGAGGAACAAGGGTCAGGCGGTATCTGTCGAGGGACAAGGGTCAGGCAGTATCTGTTGAGGAACAAGGGTCAGGCAGTATCTGTTGAGGAACAAGGGTCAGGCAGTACCTATCGAGGAACAATGGTCAGACAGTATCTGTCGAGGAACAAGGATCAGACAGTATGTGTTGAGGAACAAGGGTCAGACAGTATCTGTCGAGGAACAAGGGTCAGGCTGTATCTGTTGAGGAACAAGCGTCAGGCAGTATCTGTCGAGGAACAAGGGTCAGGCAGGATCTGTCGAGGAACAAGGGTCAGGCAGGATCTGTTCAGGAACAAGGGTCAGATAGTATCTGTTGAGGAACAATGGTCAGGCAGTATCTGTTGAGGAACAAGGGCCAGACAGTATTTGTTGAGTAACAAGGGTCAGGCAGTACCCGTTGAGGAACAAGGGTCAGACAGTATCTGTTGAGGAACAAGGGTCAGGCAGTATCTGTTGAGGAACAAGGGTCAGGCAGTATCTGTCGAGGAACAAGGGTCAGGCGGTATCTGTCGAGGGACAAGGATCAGGCAGTATCTGTTGAGGAACAAGGGTCAGGCAGTACCTATCGAGGAACAAGGGTCAGACAGTATCTGTCGAGGAACAAGGATCAGACAGTATGTGTTGAGGAACAAGGGTCAGACAGTATCTGTCGAGGAACAAGGGTCAGGCTGTATCTGTTGAGGAACAAGCGTCAGGCAGTATCTGTCGAGGAACAAGGGTCAGGCAGGATCTGTCGAGGAACAAGGGTCAGGCAGGATCTGTTCAGGAACAAGGATCAGACAGTATCTGTCGAGGAACAAAGGTCAGGCAGTATCTGTTGAGGAACAAGGGTCAGGCAGTATCTGTTGAGGAACAAGGGTCAGGCAGTACCTGTCGAGGAACAAGGGTCAGGCAGTATCTGTTGAGGAACAAGGGTCAGGCAGTATCTGTTGAGGACCAAGGGTCAGACTATATCTGTTGAGGAACAAAGGTCAGGCAGTATCTGTCGAGGAACAAGGGTCAGGCCGTACCTGTTGAGGAACAAGGGTCAGGCAGTATCTGTTGAGGAACAAGGGTCAGGCAGTATCTGTCGAGGAACAATGGTCAGGCAGAATCTGTTCAGGAACAAGGATCAGACAGAATCTGTCGAGGAACAAATGTCAGGCAGTATCTGTTGAGGAACAAGGGTCAGGCAGTATCTGTTGAGGAACAAGGGTCAGGCAGTATCTGTTGAGGAACAAGAGTCAGGCAGTATCTGTCGAGGAACAAGGGTCAGACAGTAACTGTTGAGGAACAAGGGTCAGGCAGTATCTGTCGAGGAACAAGGGTCAGACAATATCTGTGGAGGAACAAGGGTCAGGCAGTATTTGTTGATGAACAAGGGTCAGGCAGTATCTGTTGAGGAACAAGGGTCAAGCAGTATCTGTCGAGGAACAAGGGTCAGGCAAAATCTGTTGAGGAACAAAGGTCAGACAGTATCTGTCGAGTAACAAGGGTCAGGCAGATACTGTTGAGGATCAAGGGGCAGGCAGTATCTGTCGAGGAAAAAGGGTCAGGCAGTATCTGTTGAGGAACAAGGGTCAGACAGTAGCTGTCGAGGAAAAAGGGTCAGACAGTATCTGTCGAGGATAAAGGGTCAGACAGTATCTGTCGAGGATCAAGGGTCAGGCAGTACCCGTTGAGGAACAAGGGTCAGACAGTATCTGTTGAGGAACAAGGAACTGACAGTACCTGTCAAGGAACAAGGGTCAGGCAGTACCTGTCGCGGACCAAGAGTCAGGCAGTACCCGTTGAGGAACAAGGGTCAGACAGTATCTGTCCAGGAACAAAGGTCAGGCAGTATCTGTCGATGAACAAGGGTCAGGCAGTGTCTATTGAGAAACAAGGGTCAGTCTATATCTGCTGAGGAACAAGGGTCAGGCAGTATCTGTCGAGGAACAAGGAACAGACAGTAACTGTTGAGGAACGAGGGTCAGACAGTATCTGTTGAGGAACAAGGGTCAGACAGTATCTGTTAAGGAACAAGGGTCAGACAGTATCTGTCGAGGAACAAGGGTCAAGCGGTATCTGTCGAGGGACAAGGGTCAGGCAGTATCTGTCGAGGAACAAGGATCAGGCAGTATCTGTTGAGGAACAAGGGTCAGGCAGTATCTGTTGAGGAACAAGGGTCAGGCAGTATCTGTTGAGGAACAAGGGTCAGGCAGTATCTGTCGAGGAACAAGGGTCATGCTGTATCTGTTGAGGAACAAGGGTCAGACAGTATCCGTTGAGGAACAAGGGTCAGGCAGAATCTGTTGAGGAACAAGGGTCACACAGTATCTGTTGAGGAACAAGGGCCAGACAGTATTTGTTGAGGAACAAGGGTCAGGCAGTATCTGTCGAGGATCAAGGGTCAGGCAGTATCTGTTGAGGAACAAGGGTCAGGCAGTATCTGTTGAGGAACAATGGTCAGGCAGTATCTGTCGAGGAACAAGGGTCAGACGGTATCTGTTGAGGAACAAGGGTCAGACAGTATCTGTCGAGGAACAAGGGTCAGACAGTATCTGTTGAGGAACAAGGGTCAGGCAGTATCTGTTAAGGAACAAGGGTCAGGCAGTATCTGTCGAGGAACAAGGGTCAGACAGTATCTGTTAAGGAACAAGGGTCAGGCAGTATCTGTCGAGGAACAAGGGTCAGACAGTATCTGTTGAGGAACAAGGGTCAGGCAGTATCTGTCGAGGATTAAGCGTCAGGCAGTATCTGTTGAGGAACAAGGGTCAGACAGTATCTGTCAAGGAACAAGGGTCAGGCAGTATATGTCGAGGATCAAGGGTCAGACAGTATCTGTTGAGGAACAAGGGTCAGACAGTATCTGTTAAGGAACAAGGGTCAGGCAGTATCTGTCGAGGAACAAGGGTCAGACAGTATCTGTTAAGGAACAAGGGTCAGGCAGTATCTGTCGAGGAACAAAGGTCAGACAGTATCTGTCGAGTAACAAGGGTCAGGCAGAAACTGTTGAGGATCAAGGGTCAGGCAGTATCAGTTCAGGAACAAGGAACAGACAGTATCCGTTGAGGAACAAGGGTCAGACAGTAACTGGTGAGGTACAACTGTCAGGCAGTATCTGTTGAGGAACAAGGGTCAGACAATATCTGTCGAGGTACAAGGGTCAGGCAGAATCTGTTGAGGAACATGGGTCAGACAGAATCTGTTGAGGAACAAGGGTCAGGCAGTATCTGGTGAGGAACAAGCGTCAGGCAGTATCTGTTGAGGAACAAGGGTCAGGCAGTATCTGTTGAGGAACAAGGGTCAGACAGTATATGTCGAGGAACAAGGGTCAGACAATATCTGTTGAGGAACAAGGGTCAGGCAGTACCCGTTGAGGAACAAGGGTCAGACAGTATCTGTTGAGGAACAAGGGTCAGGCTGTATCTGTTGAGGAACAAGGGTCAGACAGTATCTGTTGAGGAACAAGGGTCAGGCAGTATCTGTTGAGGAACAAGGGTCAGACAGTATCTGTTGAAGAACAAGGGTCAGGCAGTATCTGTCAAGGAACAAAGGTCAGGCAGTATCTGTCGATGAACAAGGATCAGGCAGTGTCTATTGAGAAACAAGGGTCAGACTATATCTGTTGAGGAACAAGGGTCAGGCAGTATCTGTCGAGGAACAAGGGTCAGGCAGTACCTGTTGAGGAACAAGGGTCAGACAATATCTGTCGAGGAACAAGGGTCAGGCGGTATCTGTCGAGGGACAAGGGTCAGGCAGTATCTGTTGAGGAACAAGGGTCAGGCAGTACCTGTCGAGGAACAAGGGTCAGACAGTATCGGTCGAGGAACAAGGGTCAGGCAGTATCTGTCGAGGAACAAGGGTCAGGCAGTATCTGTTGAGGAACAACGGTCAGGCAGTACCCGTTGAGGAACAAGGGTCAGACAGTATCTGTTGAGGAACAAGGGTCAGGCAGTATCTGTTGAGGAACAAGGGTCAGACAGTATCTGTTGAAGAACAAGGGTCAGGCAGTATCTGTTGAGGAACAAGGCTCAGGCAGTATCTGGTGAGGAACAAGCGTCAGACAGTATCTGTTGAGGAACAAGGGTCAGGCAGTATCTGTTGAGGAACAACGGTCAGGCAAAATCTGTTGAGGAACAAGGGTCAGACAGTATCTGTTGAGGAACAATGGTCAGGCAGTATCTGTTGAGGAACAAGGGTCAGGCAGTATCTGTCGAGGAACAAGGGTCGGACAGTATCTGTTAAGGAACAAGGGTCAGGCAGTATCTGTCGAGGAACAAGGGTCAGACAGTATCTGTTGAGGAACAAGTGTCAGGCAGTATCTGTCGAGGATTAAGCGTCAGGCAGTATCTGTTAAGGAACAAGGGTCAGACAGTATCTGTTAAGGAACAAGTGTCAGGCAGTATCTGTCGAGGATCAAGGGTCAGACAGTATCTGTTGAGGAACAAGGGTCAGACAGTATCTGTTAAGGAACAAGGGTCAGGCAGTATCTGTCGAGGAACAAGGGTCAGACAGTATCTGTTGAGGAACAAGGGTCAGGCAGTATCTGGTGAGGAACAAGCGTCAGACAGTATCTGTTGAGGAACAAGGGTCAGGCAGTATCTGTTGAGGAACAAGGGTCAGACAGTATCTGTCGAGGAACAAGGGTCAGACAATATCTGTTGAGGAACAAGGGTCAGGCAGTACCCGTTGAGGAACAAGGGTCAGACAGTATCTGTTGAGGAACAAGGGTCAGGCTGTATCTGTTGAGGAACAAGGGTCAGACAGTATCTGTTGAGGAACAAGGGTCAGGCAGTATCTGTTGAGGAACAAGGGTCAGACAGTATCTGTTGAAGATCAAGGGTCAGGCAGTATCTGTCAAGGAACAAAGGTCAGGCAGTATCTGTCGATGAACAAGGATCAGGCAGTGTCTATTGAGAAACAAGGGTCAGACTATATCTGTTGAGGAACAAGGGTCAGGCAGTATCTGTCGAGGAACAAGGGTCAGGCAGTACCTGTTGAGGAACAAGGGTCAGACAATATCTGTCGAGGAACAAGGGTCAGGCGGTATCTGTCGAGGGACAAGGGTCAGGCAGTATCTGTTGAGGAACAAGGGTCAGGCAGTACCTGTCGAGGAACAAGGGTCAGACAGTATCGGTCGAGGAACAAGGGTCAGGCAGTATCTGTCGAGGAACAAGGGTCAGGCAGTATCTGTTGAGGAACAACGGTCAGGCAGTACCCGTTGAGGAACAAGGGTCAGACAGTATCTGTTGAGGAACCAGGGCCAGACAGTATCTGTTGAGGAACAAGGGCCAGCCAGTATCTGTCGAGGATCAAGCGTCAGACAGTATCTGTTGACGAACAAGGGTCAGACAGTATCTGTTAAGGAACAAGGGTCAGGCAATATCTGTTGAGGAACAAGGGTCAGTCAGTATCTGTCGAGGAACAAGGGTCAAGCGGTATCTGTCGAGGGACAAGGGTCAGGCAGTATCTGTCGAGGAACAAGGATCAGGCAGTATCTGTTGAGGAACAAGGGTCAGGCAGTATCTGTTGAGGAACAAGGGTCAGGCAGTATCTGTTGAGGAACAAGGGTCAGGCAGTATCTGTCGAGGAACAAGGGTCATGCTGTATCTGTTGAGGAACAAGGGTCAGACAGTATCCGTTGAGGAACAAGGGTCAGGCAGAATCTGTTGAGGAACAAGGGTCACACAGTATCTGTTGAGGAACAAGGGCCAGACAGTATTTGTTGAGGAACAAGGGTCAGGCAGTATCTGTCGAGGATCAAGGGTCAGGCAGTATCTGTTGAGGAACAAGGGTCAGGCAGTATCTGTTGAGGAACAATGGTCAGGCAGTATCTGTCGAGGAACAAGGGTCAGACGGTATCTGTTGAGGAACAAGGGTCAGACAGTATCTGTCGAGGAACAAGGGTCAGACAGTATCTGTTGAGGAACAAGGGTCAGGCAGTATCTGTTAAGGAACAAGGGTCAGGCAGTATCTGTCGAGGAACAAGGGTCAGACAGTATCTGTTAAGGAACAAGGGTCAGGCAGTATCTGTCGAGGAACAAGGGTCAGACAGTATCTGTTGAGGAACAAGGGTCAGGCAGTATCTGTCGAGGATTAAGCGTCAGGCAGTATCTGTTGAGGAACAAGGGTCAGACAGTATCTGTCAAGGAACAAGGGTCAGGCAGTATATGTCGAGGATCAAGGGTCAGACAGTATCTGTTGAGGAACAAGGGTCAGACAGTATCTGTTAAGGAACAAGGGTCAGGCAGTATCTGTCGAGGAACAAGGGTCAGACAGTATCTGTTAAGGAACAAGGGTCAGGCAGTATCTGTCGAGGAACAAAGGTCAGACAGTATCTGTCGAGTAACAAGGGTCAGGCAGAAACTGTTGAGGATCAAGGGTCAGGCAGTATCAGTTCAGGAACAAGGAACAGACAGTATCCGTTGAGGAACAAGGGTCAGACAGTAACTGGTGAGGTACAACTGTCAGGCAGTATCTGTTGAGGAACAAGGGTCAGACAATATCTGTCGAGGTACAAGGGTCAGGCAGAATCTGTTGAGGAACATGGGTCAGACAGAATCTGTTGAGGAACAAGGGTCAGGCAGTATCTGGTGAGGAACAAGCGTCAGACAGTATCTGTTGAGGAACAAGGGTCAGGCAGTATCTGTTGAGGAACAAGGGTCAGACAGTATCTGTCGAGGAACAAGGGTCAGACAATATCTGTTGAGGAACAAGGGTCAGGCAGTACCCGTTGAGGAACAAGGGTCAGACAGTATCTGTTGAGGAACAAGGGTCAGGCTGTATCTGTTGAGGAACAAGGGTCAGACAGTATCTGTTGAGGAACAAGGGTCAGGCAGTATCTGTTGAGGAACAAGGGTCAGACAGTATCTGTTGAAGAACAAGGGTCAGGCAGTATCTGTCAAGGAACAAAGGTCAGGCAGTATCTGTCGATGAACAAGGATCAGGCAGTGTCTATTGAGAAACAAGGGTCAGACTATATCTGTTGAGGAACAAGGGTCAGGCAGTATCTGTCGAGGAACAAGGGTCAGGCAGTACCTGTTGAGGAACAAGGGTCAGACAATATCTGTCGAGGAACAAGGGTCAGGCGGTATCTGTCGAGGGACAAGGGTCAGGCAGTATCTGTTGAGGAACAAGGGTCAGGCAGTACCTGTCGAGGAACAAGGGTCAGACAGTATCGGTCGAGGAACAAGGGTCAGGCAGTATCTGTCGAGGAACAAGGGTCAGGCAGTATCTGTTGAGGAACAACGGTCAGGCAGTACCCGTTGAGGAACAAGGGTCAGACAGTATCTGTTGAGGAACAAGGGTCAGGCAGTATCTGTTGAGGAACAAGGGTCAGACAGTATCTGTTGAAGAACAAGGGTCAGGCAGTATCTGTTGAGGAACAAGGCTCAGGCAGTATCTGGTGAGGAACAAGCGTCAGACAGTATCTGTTGAGGAACAAGGGTCAGGCAGTATCTGTTGAGGAACAACGGTCAGGCAAAATCTGTTGAGGAACAAGGGTCAGACAGTATCTGTTGAGGAACAATGGTCAGGCAGTATCTGTTGAGGAACAAGGGTCAGGCAGTATCTGTCGAGGAACAAGGGTCGGACAGTATCTGTTAAGGAACAAGGGTCAGGCAGTATCTGTCGAGGAACAAGGGTCAGACAGTATCTGTTGAGGAACAAGTGTCAGGCAGTATCTGTCGAGGATTAAGCGTCAGGCAGTATCTGTTAAGGAACAAGGGTCAGACAGTATCTGTTAAGGAACAAGTGTCAGGCAGTATCTGTCGAGGATCAAGGGTCAGACAGTATCTGTTGAGGAACAAGGGTCAGACAGTATCTGTTAAGGAACAAGGGTCAGGCAGTATCTGTCGAGGAACAAGGGTCAGACAGTATCTGTTGAGGAACAAGGGTCAGGCAGTATCTGGTGAGGAACAAGCGTCAGACAGTATCTGTTGAGGAACAAGGGTCAGGCAGTATCTGTTGAGGAACAAGGGTCAGACAGTATCTGTCGAGGAACAAGGGTCAGACAATATCTGTTGAGGAACAAGGGTCAGGCAGTACCCGTTGAGGAACAAGGGTCAGACAGTATCTGTTGAGGAACAAGGGTCAGGCTGTATCTGTTGAGGAACAAGGGTCAGACAGTATCTGTTGAGGAACAAGGGTCAGGCAGTATCTGTTGAGGAACAAGGGTCAGACAGTATCTGTTGAAGATCAAGGGTCAGGCAGTATCTGTCAAGGAACAAAGGTCAGGCAGTATCTGTCGATGAACAAGGATCAGGCAGTGTCTATTGAGAAACAAGGGTCAGACTATATCTGTTGAGGAACAAGGGTCAGGCAGTATCTGTCGAGGAACAAGGGTCAGGCAGTACCTGTTGAGGAACAAGGGTCAGACAATATCTGTCGAGGAACAAGGGTCAGGCGGTATCTGTCGAGGGACAAGGGTCAGGCAGTATCTGTTGAGGAACAAGGGTCAGGCAGTACCTGTCGAGGAACAAGGGTCAGACAGTATCGGTCGAGGAACAAGGGTCAGGCAGTATCTGTCGAGGAACAAGGGTCAGGCAGTATCTGTTGAGGAACAACGGTCAGGCAGTACCCGTTGAGGAACAAGGGTCAGACAGTATCTGTTGAGGAACCAGGGCCAGACAGTATCTGTTGAGGAACAAGGGCCAGCCAGTATCTGTCGAGGATCAAGCGTCAGACAGTATCTGTTGACGAACAAGGGTCAGACAGTATCTGTTAAGGAACAAGGGTCAGGCAATATCTGTTGAGGAACAAGGGTCAGTCAGTATCTGTTGAGGAATAAGGGTCAGGCAGTATCTGTCGAGGAACAAGGGTCAGGCAAAATCTGTTGAGGAACAAAGGTCAGACAGTATCTGTCGAGTAACAAGGGTCAGGCAGATACTGTTGAGGAACAAGTGTAACTCAGTATCTGTTCAGGAACACGGGTCAGACAGTATCTGTCGAGGAACAAGGGTCAGACAGTATCTGTCGAGGACCAAGGGTCAGGCAGTATCTGTCGAGGAACAAGGGTCAGACAGTATCTGTCGAGGAACAAGGGTCAGGCAGTATCTGTTGAGGAACAAGCGTCAGACAGTGTCTATCGAGGAACAAGTGTCAGGCGGTATCTGTTGAGGAACAAGGGTCTGACAATATCTGTTGAGGAACAAGGGTCAGGCAGTGTCTGTTGAGGAACAAGGGTCAGGCAGTGTCTGTGGAGGAACAAGGGTCAGGCAGTATCTGTTGAGGAACAAAGGTCAGACAGTATCTGTCGAGTAACAAGGGTCAGGCAGAAACTGTTGAGGATCAAGGGTCAGGCAGTATCAGTTCAGGAACAAGGAACAGACAGTATCCGTTGAGGAACAAGGGTCAGACAGTAACTGGTGAGGTACAACTGTCAGGCAGTATCTGTTGAGGAACAAGGGTCAGACAATATCTGTCGAGGTACAAGGGTCAGGCAGAATCTGTTGAGGAACATGGGTCAGACAGAATCTGTTGAGGAACAAGGGTCAGGCAGTATCTGGTGAGGAACAAGCGTCAGACAGTATCTGTTGAGGAACAAGGGTCAGGCAGTATCTGTTGAGGAACAAGGGTCAGACAGTATCTGTCGAGGAACAAGGGTCAGACAATATCTGTTGAGGAACAAGGGTCAGGCAGTACCCGTTGAGGAACAAGGGTCAGACAGTATCTGTTGAGGAACAAGGGTCAGGCTGTATCTGTTGAGGAACAAGGGTCAGACAGTATCTGTTGAGGAACAAGGGTCAGGCAGTATCTGTTGAGGAACAAGGGTCAGACAGTATCTGTTGAAGAACAAGGGTCAGGCAGTATCTGTCAAGGAACAAAGGTCAGGCAGTATCTGTCGATGAACAAGGATCAGGCAGTGTCTATTGAGAAACAAGGGTCAGACTATATCTGTTGAGGAACAAGGGTCAGGCAGTATCTGTCGAGGAACAAGGGTCAGGCAGTACCTGTTGAGGAACAAGGGTCAGACAATATCTGTCGAGGAACAAGGGTCAGGCGGTATCTGTCGAGGGACAAGGGTCAGGCAGTATCTGTTGAGGAACAAGGGTCAGGCAGTACCTGTCGAGGAACAAGGGTCAGACAGTATCGGTCGAGGAACAAGGGTCAGGCAGTATCTGTCGAGGAACAAGGGTCAGGCAGTATCTGTTGAGGAACAACGGTCAGGCAGTACCCGTTGAGGAACAAGGGTCAGACAGTATCTGTTGAGGAACAAGGGTCAGGCAGTATCTGTTGAGGAACAAGGGTCAGACAGTATCTGTTGAAGAACAAGGGTCAGGCAGTATCTGTTGAGGAACAAGGCTCAGGCAGTATCTGGTGAGGAACAAGCGTCAGACAGTATCTGTTGAGGAACAAGGGTCAGGCAGTATCTGTTGAGGAACAACGGTCAGGCAAAATCTGTTGAGGAACAAGGGTCAGACAGTATCTGTTGAGGAACAATGGTCAGGCAGTATCTGTTGAGGAACAAGGGTCAGGCAGTATCTGTCGAGGAACAAGGGTCGGACAGTATCTGTTAAGGAACAAGGGTCAGGCAGTATCTGTCGAGGAACAAGGGTCAGACAGTATCTGTTGAGGAACAAGTGTCAGGCAGTATCTGTCGAGGATTAAGCGTCAGGCAGTATCTGTTAAGGAACAAGGGTCAGACAGTATCTGTTAAGGAACAAGTGTCAGGCAGTATCTGTCGAGGATCAAGGGTCAGACAGTATCTGTTGAGGAACAAGGGTCAGACAGTATCTGTTAAGGAACAAGGGTCAGGCAGTATCTGTCGAGGAACAAGGGTCAGACAGTATCTGTTGAGGAACAAGGGTCAGGCAGTATCTGGTGAGGAACAAGCGTCAGACAGTATCTGTTGAGGAACAAGGGTCAGGCAGTATCTGTTGAGGAACAAGGGTCAGACAGTATCTGTCGAGGAACAAGGGTCAGACAATATCTGTTGAGGAACAAGGGTCAGGCAGTACCCGTTGAGGAACAAGGGTCAGACAGTATCTGTTGAGGAACAAGGGTCAGGCTGTATCTGTTGAGGAACAAGGGTCAGACAGTATCTGTTGAGGAACAAGGGTCAGGCAGTATCTGTTGAGGAACAAGGGTCAGACAGTATCTGTTGAAGATCAAGGGTCAGGCAGTATCTGTCAAGGAACAAAGGTCAGGCAGTATCTGTCGATGAACAAGGATCAGGCAGTGTCTATTGAGAAACAAGGGTCAGACTATATCTGTTGAGGAACAAGGGTCAGGCAGTATCTGTCGAGGAACAAGGGTCAGGCAGTACCTGTTGAGGAACAAGGGTCAGACAATATCTGTCGAGGAACAAGGGTCAGGCGGTATCTGTCGAGGGACAAGGGTCAGGCAGTATCTGTTGAGGAACAAGGGTCAGGCAGTACCTGTCGAGGAACAAGGGTCAGACAGTATCGGTCGAGGAACAAGGGTCAGGCAGTATCTGTCGAGGAACAAGGGTCAGGCAGTATCTGTTGAGGAACAACGGTCAGGCAGTACCCGTTGAGGAACAAGGGTCAGACAGTATCTGTTGAGGAACCAGGGCCAGACAGTATCTGTTGAGGAACAAGGGCCAGCCAGTATCTGTCGAGGATCAAGCGTCAGACAGTATCTGTTGACGAACAAGGGTCAGACAGTATCTGTTAAGGAACAAGGGTCAGGCAATATCTGTTGAGGAACAAGGGTCAGTCAGTATCTGTTGAGGAATAAGGGTCAGGCAGTATCTGTCGAGGAACAAGGGTCAGGCAAAATCTGTTGAGGAACAAAGGTCAGACAGTATCTGTCGAGTAACAAGGGTCAGGCAGATACTGTTGAGGAACAAGTGTAACTCAGTATCTGTTCAGGAACACGGGTCAGACAGTATCTGTCGAGGAACAAGGGTCAGACAGTATCTGTCGAGGACCAAGGGTCAGGCAGTATCTGTCGAGGAACAAGGGTCAGACAGTATCTGTCGAGGAACAAGGGTCAGGCAGTATCTGTTGAGGAACAAGCGTCAGACAGTGTCTATCGAGGAACAAGTGTCAGGCGGTATCTGTTGAGGAACAAGGGTCTGACAATATCTGTTGAGGAACAAGGGTCAGGCAGTGTCTGTTGAGGAACAAGGGTCAGGCAGTGTCTGTGGAGGAACAAGGGTCAGGCAGTATCTGTTGAGGAACAAGGGTCAGACAGTATCTGTCGAGGAACAAGGGTCAGACAGTATCTGTCAATGAACAAGGGTCAGGCAATTTCTGTTGAGGAACAAGTGTAACTCAGTATCTGTTCAGGAACACGGGTCAGACAGTATCTGTTGAGGAACAAGGGTCAGACATTATCTGTTGAGGAACAAGGGTAAGGCAGTATCTGTCGAGGACCAAGGGTCAGGCAGTATCTGTTGAGGACCAAGGGTCAGACAGTACCTGTTGAGGAACAAGAGTCAGACAGTATCTATCGAGGAACAAGGGTCACACAGTATCTGTCGAGGAACAAGGGTCAGACAGTATCTGTTGAGGAACAAGGGTCAGGCAGTATCTGTTGAGGAACAAGGGTCAGACAGTATCTGTTGAAGAACAAGGGTCAGGCAGTACCTGTCAAGGAACAAAGGTCAGGCAGTATCTGTCGATGAACAAGGATCAGGCAGTGTCTATTGAGAAACAAGGGTCAGACTATATCTGTTGAGGAACAAGGGTCAGGCAGTATCTGTCGAGGAAAAGGGTCAGGCAGTACCTGTTGAGGAACAAGGGTCAGACAGTATCTGTCGAGGAACAAGGGCAGGCGGTATCTGTCGAGGGACAAGGGTCAGGCAGTATCTGTTGAGGAACAAGGGTCAGGCAGTACCTGTCGAGGAACAAGGGTCAGACAGTATCTGTCGAGGAACAAGGGTCAGGCAGTATCTGTCAAGGAACAAGGGTCAGGCAGTACCTGTCGCGGACCAAGGGTCAGGCAGTACCCGTTGAGGAACAAGGGTCACAAAGTATCTGTCCAGGAACAAAGGTCAGACAGTATCTGTCGATGAACAAGGGTCAGGCAGTGTCTATTGAGAAACAAGGGTCAGACTATATCTGTTGAGGAACAAGGGACAGACAGTAACTGTTGAGGAACGAGGGTCAGACGGTATCTGTTGAAGAACAAGGGTCAGGCAGGATCTGTTCAGGAACAAGGATCAGACAGTATCTGTCGAGGAACAAGGGTCAGACAGTATCTGTTGAGGAACAAGAGTCAGGCAGTATCTGTTGAGGAACAAGGGTCAGGCGGTATCTGTTGAGGAACAAGGGTCAGGCAGTATCTGTTGAGGAACAAGCGTCAGACAGTATCTGTTGAGGAACAAGGGTCAGGCGGTATCTGTTGAGGAACAAGCGTCAGGCAGTATCTGTTGAGGAACAAGGGTCAGACAGTATCTGTTGAGGAACAAGGGGCAGGCAGTACCTGTCGAGGAACAACGGTCAGACAGTATCTGTCGAGGAACAAGGGTCAGACAATATCTGTTGAGGAACAAGGGTCAGGCAGTACCCGTTGAGGAACAAGGGTCAGGCAGTATCTGTTGAGGAACAAGGGTCAGTCTGTATCTGTTGAGGAACAAGGGTCAGACAGTATCTATTGAGGAACAAGGGTCAGGCAGTATCTGTCGAGGAACAAGGGTCAGGCAGTACCTGTTGAGGAACAAGTCTCAGACAGTATCTGTTCAGGAACAAGGGTCAGGCGGTATCTGTCGAGGGACAAGGGTGAGGCAGTATCTGTTGAGGAACAAGGGTCAGGCAGTACCTGTCGAGGAACAAGGGTCAGACAGTATCTGTCGAGGAACAAGAGTCAGGCAGTAACTGTCGAGGAACAAGGGTCAGGCAGTATCTGTTGAGGAACAAGGGTCAGGCAGTACCCGTTGAGGAACAAGGGTCAGACAGTATCTGTTAAGGAACAAGGGTCAGACAGTATCTGTTGAGGAACAAGGGTCAGGCAGTATCTGTTAAGGAACAAGGGTCAGGCAGTATCTGTCGAGGAACAAGGGTCAGACAGTATCTGTTAAGGAACAAGGGTCAGGCAGTATCTGTCGAGGAACAAGGGTCAAGCAGTATCTGTCGAGGAACAAGGGTCAGGCAAAATCTGTTGAGGAATAAAGGTCAGACAGTATCTGTCGAGTAACAAGGGTCAGTCAGGCAGAAACTGTTGAGGATCAAGGGTCAGGCAGTATCTGTTCAGGAACAAGGAACAGACAGTATCCGTTGAGGAACAAGGGTCAGAGAGTAACTGGTGAGGTACAACTGTCAGGCAGTATCTGTTGAGGAACAAGGGTCAGGCAGTATCTGGTGAGGAACAAGCGTCAGGCAGAATCTGTTGAGGAACATGGGTCAGACAGAATCTGTTGAGGAACAAGGGTCAGGCAGTATCTGGTGAGGAACAAGCGTCAGACAGTATCTGTTGAGGAACAAGGGTCAGGCAGTATCTGTTGAGGAACAAGGGTCAGACAGAATCTGTCGAGGAACAAGGGTCAGACAGTAGCTGTCGAGGAACAAGGGTCAGGCAGTATCTGTTGAGGAACAAGGGTCAGGCAGTATCTGTCGAGGAACAAGGGTCAGACAGTATCCATTGAGGAACAAGGGTCAGACAGTATCCATTGAGGAACAAGGGTCAGACAGTATCTGTCGAGGACCAATGGTCAGGCAGTATCTGTCGAGGAACAAGGGTCAGACAGCATCTGTCGAGGAACAAGGGTCAGACCGTATCCATTGAGGAACAAGGGTCAGACAGTATCCATTGAGGAACAAGGGTCAGACAGTATCTGTCGAGGACCAATGGTCAGGCAGTATCTGTCGAGGAACAAGGGTCAGACAGTATCCGTTGAGGAACAAGGGTCAGACAGTATCCATTGAGGAACAAGGGTCAGACAGTATCTGTCGAGGACCAAGCGTCAGGCAGTACCTGTTGAGGAACAAGGGTCAGACAGCATCTGTCGAGGAACAAGGGTCAGAAAGTATCTGTCGAGGAACAAGGGTCAGGCAGTATCTGTTGAGGAACAAGGGTCAGGCAGTATCTGTCGAGGAACAAGGGTCAGACAGTATCTGTCGAGGAACAAGGGTCAGGCAGTATCTGTTGAGGAACAAGCGTCAGACAGTGTCTATCGAGGAACAAGTGTCAGGCGGTATCTGTTGAGGAACAAGGGTCTGACAATATCTGTTGAGGAACAAGGGTCAGGCAGTGTCTGTTGAGGAACAAGGGTCAGGCAGTGTCTGTGGAGGAACAAGGGTCAGGCAGTATCTGTTGAGGAACAAGGGTCAGACAGTATCTGTCGAGGAACAAGGGTCAGACAGTATCTGTCAATGAACAAGGGTCAGGCAATTTCTGTTGAGGAACAAGTGTAACTCAGTATCTGTTCAGGAACACGGGTCAGACAGTATCTGTTGAGGAACAAGGGTCAGACATTATCTGTTGAGGAACAAGGGTAAGGCAGTATCTGTCGAGGACCAAGGGTCAGGCAGTATCTGTTGAGGACCAAGGGTCAGACAGTACCTGTTGAGGAACAAGAGTCAGACAGTATCTATCGAGGAACAAGGGTCACACAGTATCTGTCGAGGAACAAGGGTCAGACAGTATCTGTTGAGGAACAAGGGTCAGGCAGTATCTGTTGAGGAACAAGGGTCAGACAGTATCTGTTGAAGAACAAGGGTCAGGCAGTACCTGTCAAGGAACAAAGGTCAGGCAGTATCTGTCGATGAACAAGGATCAGGCAGTGTCTATTGAGAAACAAGGGTCAGACTATATCTGTTGAGGAACAAGGGTCAGGCAGTATCTGTCGAGGAAAAGGGTCAGGCAGTACCTGTTGAGGAACAAGGGTCAGACAGTATCTGTCGAGGAACAAGGGCAGGCGGTATCTGTCGAGGGACAAGGGTCAGGCAGTATCTGTTGAGGAACAAGGGTCAGGCAGTACCTGTCGAGGAACAAGGGTCAGACAGTATCTGTCGAGGAACAAGTGTCAGGCAGTATCTGTCAAGGAACAAGGGTCAGGCAGTACCTGTCGCGGACCAAGGGTCAGGCAGTACCCGTTGAGGAACAAGGGTCACAAAGTATCTGTCCAGGAACAAAGGTCAGACAGTATCTGTCGATGAACAAGGGTCAGGCAGTGTCTATTGAGAAACAAGGGTCAGACTATATCTGTTGAGGAACAAGGGACAGACAGTAACTGTTGAGGAACGAGGGTCAGACGGTATCTGTTGAAGAACAAGGGTCAGGCAGGATCTGTTCAGGAACAAGGATCAGACAGTATCTGTCGAGGAACAAGGGTCAGACAGTATCTGTTGAGGAACAAGAGTCAGGCAGTATCTGTTGAGGAACAAGGGTCAGGCGGTATCTGTTGAGGAACAAGGGTCAGGCAGTATCTGTTGAGGAACAAGCGTCAGACAGTATCTGTTGAGGAACAAGGGTCAGGCGGTATCTGTTGAGGAACAAGCGTCAGGCAGTATCTGTTGAGGAACAAGGGTCAGACAGTATCTGTCGAGGAACAAGGGTCAGGCAGTATCTGTTGAGGAACAAGGGTCACGCAGGATCTGTTGAGGAACAAGGGTCAGGCAGTATCTGTTGAGGAACAAGGGTCAGGCAGGATCTGTTGAGGAACAAGGGTCAGACAGTATCTGTTGAGGAACCAGGGCCAGACAGTATCTGTTGAGGAACAAGGGCCAGGCAGTATCTGTCGAGGATCAAGCGTCAGACAGTATCTGTTGACGAACAAGGGTCAGACACTATCTGTTAAGGAACAAGGGTCAGGCAATATCTGTTGAGGAACAAGGGTCAGTCAGTATCTGTTGAGGAATAAGGGTCAGGCAGTATCTGTCGAGGAACAAGGGTCAGGCAAAATCTGTTGAGGAACAAAGGTCAGACAGTATCTGTCGAGTAACAAGGGTCAGGCAGATACTTATGAGGATCAAGGGTCAGGCAGTATCTGTTGAGGAACAAGGAACTGACAGTATCCGTTGAGGAACAAGGGTCAGACAGTATCTGTTGAGGAATAAGGGTCAGACAGCATCAGTTGAGGAACAAGGGTCAGGCAGTATCTGTTGAGGAACAAGGAACTGACAGTATCCGTTGAGGAACAAGGATCAGATAGTATCTGTCGAGGAACAAGGGTCAGACCGTATCCGTTGAGGAACAAGGGTCAGGCAGTATCTGTTGAGGAACAAGGGTCAGGCAGTACCTGTTGAAGAACAAGGGTCAGGCAGTACCCGTTGAGGAACAAGGGTCAGACAGTATCTGTTGAAGAACAATGGTCAGGCAGTATATGTCGAGGAACAAGGGTCAAGCGGCATCTGTCGAGGGACAAGGGTCAGGCAGTATCTGTTGAGGAACAAGGGACAGGCAGTACACGTTGAGGAACAAGGGTCAGACAGTATCTGTTGAGGAACAAGGGTCATGCAGTATCTGTTGAGGAACAAGGGTCAGACAGTATCTGTTGAAGAACAAGAGTCAGGCAGTATCTGTTGAGGAACAAGGGTCAGGCGGTATCTGTTGAGGAACAAGGGTCAGGCAGTATCTGTTGAGGAACAAGCGTCAGACAGTATCTGTTGAGGAACAAGGGTCAGGCGGTATCTGTTGAGGAACACGCGTCAGGCAGTATCTGTTGAGGAACAAGGGTCAGGCAGTATCTGTTGAAGAACAAGGGTCAGGCAGGATCTGTTGAGGAACAAGGGTCAGGCAGTATCTGTTGAGGAACAAGGGTCAGGCAGGATCTGTTGAGGAACAAGGGTCAGACAGTATCTGTTGAGGAACAAGGGTCAGGCAGTATCTGTTGAAGAACAAGGGTCAGGCAGGATCTGTTGAGGAACAAGGGTCAGGCAGTATCTGTTGAGGAACAAGGGTCAGGCAGGATCTGTTGAGGAACAAGGGTCAGACAGTATCTGTTGAGGAACCAGGGCCAGACAGTATCTGTTGAGGAACAAGGGCCAGCCAGTATCTGTCGAGGATCAAGCGTCAGACAGTATCTGTTGACGAACAAGGGTCAGACAGTATCTGTTAAGGAACAAGGGTCAGGCAATATCTGTTGAGGAACAAGGGTCAGTCAGTATCTGTTGAGGAATAAGGGTCAGGCAGTATCTGTCGAGGAACAAGGGTCAGGCAAAATCTGTTGAGGAACAAAGGTCAGACAGTATCTGTCGAGTAACAAGGGTCAGGCAGATACTGTTGAGGAACAAGTGTAACTCAGTATCTGTTCAGGAACACGGGTCAGACAGTATCTGTCGAGGAACAAGGGTCAGACAGTATCTGTCGAGGACCAAGGGTCAGGCAGTATCTGTTGAGGACCAAGGGTCAGACAGTACCTGTTGAGGAACAAGACTCAGGCAGTGTTTGTTGAGGAACAAGGGTCAGACAATATCTGTAGAGGAACAAAGGTCAGGCAGTATCTGTTGAGGAACAACGGTCACACAGTATCTGTCGAGGAACAAGGGTCAGGCAGTATATGTTGAGGAACAAGGGTCAGACAGTATCCGTTGAGGAACAAGGGTCAGACAGTATCTGTCAAGGAACAAGGGTCAGGCAGTATATGGTGAGGAACAAGCGTAAGGCAGTATCTGTCGAGGAACAATGGTCAGGCAGGATCTGTTGAGGAACAAGGGTCAGGCAGTACCCGTTGAGGAACAAGGGTCAGATTATATCTGTTGAGGAACAAAGGTCAGGCAGTATCTGTCGAGGAACAAGGGTCAGGCAGTACCCGTTGAGGAACAAGGGTCAGACAGTATCTGTTGAGGAACAAGGGTCAGACAGTATCTGTCCAGGAACAAGGGTCAGACAGTATCTGTCGAGGAACAAGGGTCAGGCAGTACCCGTTGAGGAACAAGGGTCAGGCAGTATCTGTTGAGGAACAAGGGTCAGGCAGGATCTGTTGAGGAACAAGGGTCAGACAGTATCTGTTGAGGAACCAGGGCCAGACAGTATCTGTTGAGGAACAAGGGCCAGGCAGTATCTGTCGAGAATCAAGCGTCTGACAGTATCTGTTGACGAACAAGGGTCAGACAGTATCTGGTAAGGAACAAGGGTCAGGCAATATCTGTTGAGGAACAAGGGTCAATCAGTATCTGTTGAGGAATAAGGGTCAGGCAATATCTGTCGAGGAACAAGAGTCAGGCAAAATCTGTTGAGGAACAAAGGTCATACAGTATCTGTCGAGTAACAAGGGTCAGGCAGATACTGTTGAGGATCAAGGGACAGGCAGTATCTGTTGAGGAACAAGGAACTGACAGTATCCGTTGAGGAACAAGGGTCAGACAGTATCTGTTGAGGAACAAGGGTCAGACAGTATCAGTTGAGGAACAAGGGTCAGGCAGTATCTGTTGAGGAACAAGGAACTGACAGTATCCTTTGAGGAACAAGGGTCAGATAGTATCTGTCAAGGAACAAGGGTCAGACAGTATCCGTTGAGGAACAAGGGTCAGGCAGTATCTGTTGAGGAACAAGGGTCAAGCAGTACCTGTTGAAGATCAAGGGTCAGGCAGTACCCGTTGAGGAACAAGGGTCAGACAGTATCTGTTGAAGAACAAGGGTCAGGCAGTATCTGTCGAGGAACAAGGGTCAAGCGGTATCTGTCGAGGGACAAGGGTCAGGCAGTATCTGTTGAGGAACAAGGGTCAGGAAGTACCCGTTGAGGAACAAGGGTCAGAAAGTATCTGTTGAGGAACAAGGGTCAGGCAGTATCTGTTGAGGAACAAGGGTCAGACAGTATCTGTTGAGGAACAAGGGTCAGGCAGTATCTGTTGAAGAACAAGGGTCAGGCAGGATCTGTTGAGGAACAAGGGTCAGGCAGTATCTGTTGAGGAACAAGGGTCAGGCAGGATCTGTTGAGGAACAAGGGTCAGACAGTATCTGTTGAGGAACCAGGGCCAGACAGTATCTGTTGAGGAACAAGGGCCAGGCAGTATCTGTCGAGGATCAAGCGTCAGACAGTATCTGTTGACGAACAAGGGTCAGACAGTATCTGTTAAGGAACAAGGGTCAGGCAATATCTGTTGAGGAACAAGGGTCAGTCAGTATCTGTTGAGGAATAAGGGTCAGGCAGTATCTGTCGAGGAACAAGGGTCAGGCAAAATCTGTTGAGGAACAAAGGTCAGACAGTATCTGTCGAGTAACAAGGGTCAGGCAGATACTGTTGAGGAACAAGTGTAACTCAGTATCTGTTCAGGAACACGGGTCAGACAGTATCTGTCGAGGAACAAGGGTCAGACAGTATCTGTCGAGGACCAAGGGTCAGGCAGTATCTGTTGAGGACCAAGGGTCAGACAGTACCTGTTGAGGAACAAGACTCAGGCAGTGTTTGTTGAGGAACAAGGGTCAGACAATATCTGTAGAGGAACAAAGGTCAGGCAGTATCTGTTGAGGAACAACGGTCAGACAGTATCTGTCGAGGAACAAGGGTCAGGCAGTATATGTTGAGGAACAAGGGTCAGACAGTATCCGTTGAGGAACAAGGGTCAGACAGTATCTGTCAAGGAACAAGGGTCAGGCAGTATATGGTGAGGAACAAGCGTAAGGCAGTATCTGTCGAGGAACAATGGTCAGGCAGGATCTGTTGAGGAACAAGGGTCAGGCAGTACCCGTTGAGGAACAAGGGTCAGACTATATCTGTTGAGGAACAAAAGTCAGGCAGTATCTGTCGAGGAACAAGGGTCAGGCAGTACCCGTTGAGGAACAAGGGTCAGACAGTATCTGTTGAGGAACAAGGGTCAGACAGTATCTGTCCAGGAACAAGGGTCAGACAGTATCTGTCGAGGAACAAGGGTCAGGCAGTACCCGTTGAGGAACAAGGGTCAGGCAGTATCTGTTGAGGAACAAGGGTCAGGCAGGATCTGTTGAGGAACAAGGGTCAGACAGTATCTGTTGAGGAACCAGGGCCAGACAGTATCTGTTGAGGAACAAGGGCCAGGCAGTATCTGTCGAGAATCAAGCGTCTGACAGTATCTGTTGACGAACAAGGGTCAGACAGTATCTGTTAAGGAACAAGGGTCAGGCAATATCTGTTGAGGAACAAGGGTCAGTCAGTATCTGTTGAGGAATAAGGGTCAGGCAATATCTGTCGAGGAACAAGAGTCAGGCAAAATCTGTTGAGGAACAAAGGTCATACAGTATCTGTCGAGTAACAAGGGTCAGGCAGATACTGTTGAGGATCAAGGGACAGGCAGTATCTGTTGAGGAACAAGGAACTGACAGTATCCGTTGAGGAACAAGGGTCAGACAGTATCTGTTGAGGAACAAGGGTCAGACAGTATCAGTTGAGGAACAAGGGTCAGGCAGTATCTGTTGAGGAACAAGGAACTGACAGTATCCTTTGAGGAACAAGGGTCAGATAGTATCTGTCAAGGAACAAGGGTCAGACAGTATCCGTTGAGGAACAAGGGTCAGGCAGTATCTGTTGAGGAACAAGGGTCAGACAGTATCTGTTGAAGAACAAGGGTCAGGCAGTATCTGTCGAGGAACAAGGGTCAAGCGGTATCTGTCGAGGGACAAGGGTCAGGCAGTATCTGTTGAGGAACAAGGGTCAGGAAGTACCCGTTGAGGAACAAGGGTCAGAAAGTATCTGTTGAGGAACAAGGGTCAGGCAGTATCTGTTGAGGAACAAGGGTCAGACAGTATCTGTTGAGGAACAAGGGTCAGGCAGTATCTGTTGAGGAACAAGGGTCAGACAGTATCTGTCGAGGAACAAGGGCCAGACAGTATCTGTTGAGGAACAAGGGTCAGACAGTATCTGTTCAGGAACAAGGGTTCACAGTATCTGTCGAGGAACAAGGGTCAGGCAGTATCTGTCGAGGAACAAGGGTCAGGCAGTATCTGTTGAGGAACAAGGGTCAGACAATATCTGTAGAGGAACAAAGGTCAGGCAGTATCTGTTGAGGAACAAGGGTCAGACAGTATCTGTCGAGGAACAAGGGTCAGGCAGTACCTGTTGAGGAACAAGGGTCAGACAGTATCCGTTGAGGAACAAGGGTCAGACAGTATCTGTCAAGGAACAAGGGTCAGGCAGTATATGGTGAGGAACAAGCGTAAGGCAGTATCTGTCGAGGAACAATGGTCAGGCAGTATCTGTTGAGGAACAAGGGTCAGGCAGTACCCGTTGAGGAACAAGGGTCAGACAGTATCTGTTGAGGAACAAGGGTCAGACAGTATCTGTCCAGGAACAAGGGTTAGACAGTATCTGTCGAGGAACAAGGGTCAGGCAGTACCCGTTGAGGAACAAGGGTCAGGCAGTATCTGTCAAGGAACAAGGGTCAGACAGAAACTGTTGAGGAACAAGGGTCAGACAGTACCTGTTGAGGAACAAGGAACTGACAGTATCTGTCAAGGAACAAGGGTCAGGCAGTACCTGTCGCGGACCAAGTGTCAGGCAGTACCCGTTGAGGAACAAGGGTCACAAAGTATCTGTCCAGGAACAAAGGTCAGACAGTATCTGTCGATGAACAAGGGTCAGGCAGTGTCTATTGAGAAACAAGGGTCAGACTATATCTGTTGAGGAACAAGGGACAGACAGTAACTGTTGACGAACGAGGGTCAGACGGTATCTGTTGAAGAACAAGGGTCAGACAGTATCTGTTGAGGAACAAGAGTCAGGCAGTATCTGTTGAGGAACAAGGGTCAGGCGGTATCTGTTGAGGAACAAGGGTCAGGCAGTATCTGTTGAGGAACAAGCGTCAGACAGTATCTGTTGAGGAACAAGGGTCAGGCGGTATCTGTTGAGGAACAAGCGTCAGGCAGTATCTGTTGAGGAACAAGGGTCAGACAGTATCTGTCGAGGAACAAGGGTCAGGCAGTATCTGTTGAGGAACAAGGGTCAGGCAGGATCTGTTGAGGAACAAGGGTCAGGCAGTATCTGTTGAGGAACAAGGGTCAGGCAGGATCTGTTGAGGAACAAGGGTCAGACAGTATCTGTTGAGGAACCAGGGCCAGACAGTATCTGTTGAGGAACAAGGGCCAGGCAGTATCTGTCGAGGATCAAACGTCAGACAGTATCTGTTGACGAACAAGGGTCAGTCAGTATCTGTTGAGGAATAAGGGTCAGGCAGTATCTGTCGAGGAACAAGGGTCAGGCAAAATCTGTTGAGGAACAAAGGTCAGACAGTATCTGTCGAGTAACAAGGGTCAGGCAGATACTTATGAGGATCAAGGGTCAGGCAGTATCTGTTGAGGAACAAGGAACTGACAGTATCCGTTGAGGAACAAGGGTCAGGCAGTATCTGTCGAGGAACAAGGGTCAGACAGTATCTGTCGAGGACCAAGGGTCAGGCAGTATCTGTTGAGGACCAAGGGTCAGACAGTACCTGTCGAGGAACAAGTCAGGCAGTGTCTGTTGAGGAACAAGGGTCAGACAATATCTGTAGAGGAACAAAGGTCAGGCAGTATCTGTTGAGGAACAAGGGTCAGACAGTATCTGTCGAGGAACAAGGGTCAGGCAGTATATGTTGAGGAACAAGGGTCAGACAGTATCCGTTGAGGAACAAGGGTCAGACAGTATCTGTCAAGGAACAAGGGTCAGGCAGTATATGGTGAGGAACAAGCGTAAGGCAGTATCTGTCGAGGAACAATGGTCAGGCAGGATCTGTTGAGGAACAAGGGTCAGGCAGTACCCGTTGAGGAACAAGGGTCAGACTATATCTGTTAGGAACAAAGGTCAGGCAGTATCTGTCGAGGAACAAGGGTCAGGCAGTACCCGTTGAGGAACAAGGGCCAGGCAGTATCTGTCGAGAATCAAGCGTCTGACAGTATCTGTTGACGAACAAGGGTCAGACAGTATCTGTTAAGGAACAAGGGTCAGGCAATTTCTGTTGAGGAACAAGGGTCAGTCAGTATCTGTTGAGGAATAAGGGTCAGGCAGTATCTGTCGAGGAACAAGGGTCAGGCAAAATCTGTTGAGGAACAAAGGTCATACAGTATCTGTCGAGTAACAAGGGTCAGGCAGATACTGTTGAGGATCAAGGGACAGGCAGTATCTGTTGAGGAACAAGGAAATGACAGTATCCGTTGAGGAACAAGGGTCAGACAGTATCTGTTGAGGAACAAGGGTCAGACAGTATCAGTTGAGGAACAAGGGTCAGGCAGTATCTGTTGAGGAACAAGGAACTGACAGTATCCTTTGAGGAACAAGGGTCAGATAGTATCTGTCAAGGAACAAGGGTCAGACAGTATCCGTTGAGGAACAAGGGTCAGGCAGTATCTGTTGAGGAACAAGGGTCAAGCAGTACCTGTTGAAGAACAAGGGTCAGGCAGTACCCGTTGAGGAACAAGGGTCAGACAGTATCTGTTGAAGAACAAGGGTCAGGCAGTATCTGTCGAGGAACAAGGGTCAAGCGGTATCTGTCGAGGGACAAGGGTCAGGCAGTATCTGTTGAGGAACAAGGGGCAGGAAGTACCCGTTGAGGAACAAGGGTCAGACAGTATCTGTTGAGGAACAAGGGTCAGGCAGTATCTGTTGAGGAACAAGGGTCAGACAGTATCTGTTGAGGAACAAGGGTCAGGCAGTATCTGTTGAGGAACAAGGGTCAGAGAGTATCTGTTGAAGAACAAGGGTCAGGCAGTATCTGTCAAGGAACAAAGGTCAGGCAGTATCTGTCGATGAACAAGGATCAGGCAGTGTCTATTGAGAAACAAGCGTCAGACTATATCTGTTGAGGAACAAGGCTCAGGCAGTATCTGTCGAGGAACAAGGGTCAGGCAGTACCTGTTGAGGAACAAGGGTCAGGCAGTATCTGTTGAGGAACAAGCGTAAGGCAGTATCTGTCGAGGAACAATGGTCAGGCAGGATCTGTTGAGGAACAAGGGTCAGGCAGTACCCGTTGAGGAACAAGGGTCAGACTATATCTGTTGAGGAACAAAGGTCAGGCAGTATCTGTCGAGGAACAAGGGTCAGGCAGTACCCGTTGAGGAACAAGGGTCAGACAGTATCTGTTGAGGAACAAGGGTCAGACAGTATCTGTCCAGGAACAAGGGTCAGACAGTATCTGTCGAGGAACAAGGGTCAGGCAGTACCCGTTGAGGAACAAGGGTCAGGCAGTATCTGTTGAGGAACAAGGGTCAGGCAGGATCTGTTGAGGAACAAGGGTCAGACAGTATCTGTTGAGGAACCAGGGCCAGACAGTATCTGTTGAGGAACAAGGGCCAGGCAGTATCTGTCGAGAATCAAGCGTCTGACAGTATCTGTTGACGAACAAGGGTCAGACAGTATCTGTTAAGGAACAAGGGTCAGGCAATTTCTGTTGAGGAACAAGGGTCAGTCAGTATCTGTTGAGGAATAAGGGTCAGGCAGTATCTGTCGAGGAACAAGGGTCAGGCAAAATCTGTTGAGGAACAAAGGTCATACAGTATCTGTCGAGTAACAAGGGTCAGGCAGATACTGTTGAGGATCAAGGGACAGGCAGTATCTGTTGAGGAACAAGGAACTGACAGTATCCGTTGAGGAACAAGGGTCAGACAGTATCTGTTGAGGAACAAGGGTCAGACAGTATCAGTTGAGGAACAAGGGTCAGGCAGTATCTGTTGAGGAACAAGGAACTGACAGTATCCTTTGAGGAACAAGGGTCAGATAGTATCTGTCAAGGAACAAGGGTCAGACAGTATCCGTTGAGAAACAAGGGTCAGGCAGTATCTGTTGAGGAACAAGGGTCAAGCAGTACCTGTTGAAGAACAAGGGTCAGGCAGTACCCGTTGAGGAACAAGGGTCAGACAGTATCTGTTGAAGAACAAGGGTCAGGCAGTATCTGTCGAGGAACAAGGGTCAAGCGGTATCTGTCGAGGGACAAGGGTCAGGCAGTATCTGTTGAGGAACAAGGGTCAGGAAGTACCCGTTGAGGAACAAGGGTCAGACAGTATCTGTTGAGGAACAAGGGTCAGGCAGTATCTGTTGAGGAACAAGGGTCAGACAGTATCTGTTGAGGAACAAGGGTCAGGCAGTATCTGTTGAGGAACAAGGGTCAGAGAGTATCTGTTGAAGAACAAGGGTCAGGCAGTATTTGTCAAGGAACAAAGGTCAGGCAGTATCTGTCGATGAACAAGGATCAGGCAGTGTCTATTGAGAAACAAGCGTCAGACTATATCTGTTGAGGAACAAGGGCCAGGCAGTATCTGTCGAGGAACAAGGGTCAGGCAGTACCTGTTGAGGAACAAGGGTCAGACAGTATCTGTCGAGGAGCAAGGGTCAGGCGGTATCTGTCGAGGGACAAGGGTCAGGCTGTATCTGTTGAGGAACAAGGGTCAGGCAGTACCTGTCGAGGAACAAGGGTCAGACAGTATCTGTCGAGGAACAAGGGTCAGGCAGTATCTGTCGAGGAACAAGGGTCAGGGAGTATCTGTTGAGGAACAAGGGTCAGGCAGTACCCGTTGAGGAACAAGGGTCAGACAGTATCTGTTGAGGAACAAGGGTCAGGCAGTATCTGTTGAGGAACAAGGGTCAGACAGTATCTCTTGAAGAACAAGGGTCAGGCAGTATCTGTCGAGGAACAAGGGTCAAGCGGTATCTGTCGAGGGACAAGGGTCAGGCAGTATCTGTTGAGGAACAAGGGTCAGGCAGTACCCGTTGAGGAACAAGGGTCAGACAGTATCTGTTGAGGAACAAGCGTCAGACAGTATCTGTTGAGGAACAAGGGTCAGACAGTATCTGTCGAGGAACAAGGGTCAGACAATATCTGTTGAGGAACAAGGGTCAGGCAGTACCTGTCGAGGAACAAGGGTCAGACAATATCTGTTGAGGAACAAGCGTCAGACAGTATCTGTCGAGGAACAAGGGTCAGGCAGTATCTGTTGAGGAACAAGGGTCAGACAGTATCTGTCGAGGAACAAGGGTCAGACAATATCTGTTGAGGAACAAGGGTCAGGCAGTACCCGTTGAGGAACAAGGGTCAGACAGTATCTGTTGAGGAACAAGGGTCAGGCTGTATCTGTTGAGGAACAAGGGCCAGACAGTATCTGTTGAGGAACAAGGGTCAGGCAGTA
Organism: Scyliorhinus torazame; assembly: GCF_047496885.1. Classification (NCBI taxonomy): domain Eukaryota; kingdom Metazoa; phylum Chordata; class Chondrichthyes; order Carcharhiniformes; family Scyliorhinidae; genus Scyliorhinus; species Scyliorhinus torazame. The sequence continues at coordinate 210,090,121 of NC_092713.1, read as the reverse complement.
TCTGTCGAGGAACAAGGGTCAGGCAGTACCTGTTGAGGAACAAGGGTCAGACAGTATCTGTCGAGGAACAAGGGTCAGGCGGTATCTGTCGAGGGACAAGGGTCAGGCAGTATCTGTTGAGGAACAAGGGTCAGGCAGTACCTGTCGAGGGACAAGGGTCAGGCAGTACCTGTTGAGGAACAAGGGTCAGGCAGTACCTGTCGAGGAACAAGGGTCAGACAGTATCTGTTGAGGAACAAGGGTCAGGCTGTATCTGTTGAGGAACAAGGGTCAGACAGTATCTGTTGAGGAACAAGGGTCAGGCAGTATCTGTCGAGGAACAAGGGTCAGGCAGTACCTGTTGAGGAACAAGGGTCAGACAGTATCTGTCGAGGAACAAGGGTCAGGCGGTATCTGTCGAGGGACAAGGGTCAGGCAGTATCTGTTGAGGAACAAGGGTCAGGCAGTACCTGTCGAGGAACAAGGGTCAGACAGTATCTGTCGAGGAACAAGGGTCAGGCAGTATCTGTCGAGGAACAAGGGTCAGGCAGTATCTGTTGAGGAACAAGGGTCAGGCAGTACCCGTTGAGGAACAAGGGTCAGACAGTATCTGTTGAGGAACAAGGGTCAGGCAGTATCTGTTGAGGAACAAGGGTCAGACAGTATCTGTTGAAGAACAAGGGTCAGGCAGTATCTGTTGAGGAACAAGGCTCAGGCAGTATCTGTTGAGGAACAAGGGTCAGGCAGTATCTGTCGAGGAACAAGGGTCAGACAGTATCTGTTAAGGAACAAGGGTCAGGCAGTATCTGTCGAGGAACAAGGGTCAGACAGTATCTGTTGACGAACAAGGGTCAGGCAGTATCTGTCGAGGATTAAGCGTCAGGCAGTATCTGTTGAGGAACAAGGGTCAGACAGTATCTGTTAAGGAACAAGGGTCAGGCAGTATCTGTCGAGGATCAAGGGTCAGACAGTATCTGTTGAGGAACAAGGGTCAGACAGTATCTGTTAAGGAACAAGGGTCAGGCAGTATCTGTCGAGGAACAAGGGTCAGACAGTATCTGTTAAGGAACAAGGGTCAGGCAGTATCTGTCGAGGAACAAGGGTCAAGCAGTATCTGTCGAGGAACAAGGGTCAGGCAAAATCTGTTGAGGAATAAAGGTCAGACAGTATCTGTCGAGTAACAAGGGTCAGGCAGAAACTGTTGAGGATCAAGGGTCAGGCAGTATCTGTTCAGGAACAAGGAACAGACAGTATCCGTTGAGGAACAAGGATCAGACAGTAACTGGTGAGGTACAACTGTCAGGCAGTATCTGTTGAGGAACAAGGGTCAGACAATATCTGTCGAGGTACAAGGGTCAGGCAGAATCTGTTGAGGAACATGGGTCAGACAGAATCTGTTGAGGAACAAGGGTCAGGCAGTATCTGGTGAGGAACAAGCGTCAGACAGTATCTGTTGAGGAACAAGGGTCAGGCAGTATCTGTTGAGGAACAAGGGTCAGACAGTATCTGTCGAGGAACAAGGGTAAGACAGTAGCTGTCGAGGAACAAGGGTCAGGCAGTATCTGTTGAGGAACAAGGGTCAGGCAGTATCTGTCGAGGAACAAGGGTCAGACAGTATCCATTGAGGAACAAGGGTCAGACAGTATCCATTGAGGAACAAGGGTCAGACAGTATCTGTTGAGGAACAAGGGTCAGACAGTATCCATTGAGGAACAAGGGTCAGACAGTATCTGTTGAGGAACAAGGGTCAGGCAGTATCTGTTGAGGAACAAGGGTCAGGCAGTACCTGTCGAGGAACAAGGGTCAGACAGTATCTGTCGAGGAACAAGGGTCAGGCAGTATCTGTCGAGGAACAAGGGTCAGGGAGTATCTGTTGAGGAACAAGGGTCAGGCAGTACCCGTTGAGGAACAAGGGTCAGACAGTATCTGTTGAGGAACAAGGGTCAGGCAGTATCTGTTGAGGAACAAGGGTCAGACAGTATCTCTTGAAGAACAAGGGTCAGGCAGTATCTGTCGAGGAACAAGGGTCAAGCGGTATCTGTCGAGGGACAAGGGTCAGGCAGTATCTGTTGAGGAACAAGGGTCAGGCAGTACCCGTTGAGGAACAAGGGTCAGACAGTATCTGTTGAGGAACAAGCGTCAGACAGTATCTGTTGAGGAACAAGGGTCAGACAGTATCTGTCGAGGAACAAGGGTCAGACAATATCTGTTGAGGAACAAGGGTCAGGCAGTACCTGTCGAGGAACAAGGGTCAGACAATATCTGTTGAGGAACAAGCGTCAGACAGTATCTGTCGAGGAACAAGGGTCAGGCAGTATCTGTTGAGGAACAAGGGTCAGACAGTATCTGTCGAGGAACAAGGGTCAGACAATATCTGTTGAGGAACAAGGGTCAGGCAGTACCCGTTGAGGAACAAGGGTCAGACAGTATCTGTTGAGGAACAAGGGTCAGGCTGTATCTGTTGAGGAACAAGGGCCAGACAGTATCTGTTGAGGAACAAGGGTCAGGCAGTATCTGTCGAGGAACAAGGGTCAGGCAGTACCTGTTGAGGAACAAGGGTCAGACAGTATCTGTCGAGGAACAAGGGTCAGGCGGTATCTGTCGAGGGACAAGGGTCAGGCAGTATCTGTTGAGGAACAAGGGTCAGGCAGTACCTGTCGAGGGACAAGGGTCAGGCAGTACCTGTTGAGGAACAAGGGTCAGGCAGTACCTGTCGAGGAACAAGGGTCAGACAGTATCTGTTGAGGAACAAGGGTCAGGCTGTATCTGTTGAGGAACAAGGGTCAGACAGTATCTGTTGAGGAACAAGGGTCAGGCAGTATCTGTCGAGGAACAAGGGTCAGGCAGTACCTGTTGAGGAACAAGGGTCAGACAGTATCTGTCGAGGAACAAGGGTCAGGCGGTATCTGTCGAGGGACAAGGGTCAGGCAGTATCTGTTGAGGAACAAGGGTCAGGCAGTACCTGTCGAGGAACAAGGGTCAGACAGTATCTGTCGAGGAACAAGGGTCAGGCAGTATCTGTCGAGGAACAAGGGTCAGGCAGTATCTGTTGAGGAACAAGGGTCAGGCAGTACCCGTTGAGGAACAAGGGTCAGACAGTATCTGTTGAGGAACAAGGGTCAGGCAGTATCTGTTGAGGAACAAGGGTCAGACAGTATCTGTTGAAGAACAAGGGTCAGGCAGTATCTGTTGAGGAACAAGGCTCAGGCAGTATCTGTTGAGGAACAAGGGTCAGGCAGTATCTGTCGAGGAACAAGGGTCAGACAGTATCTGTTAAGGAACAAGGGTCAGGCAGTATCTGTCGAGGAACAAGGGTCAGACAGTATCTGTTGACGAACAAGGGTCAGGCAGTATCTGTCGAGGATTAAGCGTCAGGCAGTATCTGTTGAGGAACAAGGGTCAGACAGTATCTGTTAAGGAACAAGGGTCAGGCAGTATCTGTCGAGGATCAAGGGTCAGACAGTATCTGTTGAGGAACAAGGGTCAGACAGTATCTGTTAAGGAACAAGGGTCAGGCAGTATCTGTCGAGGAACAAGGGTCAGACAGTATCTGTTAAGGAACAAGGGTCAGGCAGTATCTGTCGAGGAACAAGGGTCAAGCAGTATCTGTCGAGGAACAAGGGTCAGGCAAAATCTTTTGAGGAGTAAAGGTCAGACAGTATCTGTCGAGTAACAAGGGTCAGGCAGAAACTGTTGAGGATCAAGGGTCAGGCAGTATCTGTTCAGGAACAAGGAACAGACAGTATCCGTTGAGGAACAAGGGTCAGACAGTAACTGGTGAGGTACAACTGTCAGGCAGTATCTGTTGAGGAACAAGGGTCAGACAATATCTGTCGAGGTACAAGGGTCAGGCAGAATCTGTTGAGGAACATGGGTCAGACAGAATCTGTTGAGGAACAAGGGTCAGGCAGTATCTGGTGAGGAACAAGCGTCAGACAGTATCTGTTGAGGAACAAGGGTCAGGCAGTATCTGTTGAGGAACAAGGGTCAGGCAGTATCTGTCGAGGATCAAGGGTCAGACAGTATCTGTTGAGGAACAAGGGTCAGACAGTATCTGTTAAGGAACAAGAGTCAGGCAGTATCTGTCGAGGAACAAGGGTCAGACAGTATCTGTTAAGGAACAAGGGTCAGGCAGTATCTGTCGAGGAACAAGGGTCAAGCAGTATCTGTCGAGGAACAAGGGTCAGGCAAAATCTGTTGAGGAGTAAAGGTCAGACAGTATCTGTCGAGTAACAAGGGTCAGGCAGAAACTGTTGAGGATCAAGGGTCAGGCAGTATCTGTTCAGGAACAAGGAACAGACAGTATCCGTTGAGGAACAAGGGTCAGACAGTAACTGGTGAGGTACAACTGTCAGGCAGTATCTGTTGAGGAACAAGGGTCAGACAATATCTGTCGAGGTACAAGGGTCAGGCAGAATCTGTTGAGGAACATGGGTCAGACAGAATCTGTTGAGGAACAAGGGTCAGGCAGTATCTGGTGAGGAACAAGCGTCAGACAGTATCTGTTGAGGAACAAGGGTCAGGCAGTATCTGTTGAGGAACAAGGGTCAGACAGTATCTGTCGAGGAACAAGGGTCAGACAGTAGCTGTCGAGGAACAAGGGTCAGGCAGTATCTGTTGAGGAACAAGGGTCAGGCAGTATCTGTCGAGGAACAAGGGTCAGACAGTATCCATTGAGGAACAAGGGTCAGACAGTATCCATTGAGGAACAAGGGTCAGACAGTATCTGTTGAGGAACAAGGGTCAGGCAGTATCTGTTGAGGAACAAGGGTCAGGCAGTATCTGTTGAGGAACAAGGGTCAGGCAGTATCTGTTGAGGAACCAGGGTCAGGCAATATCTGTCGAGGAACACAGGTCAGGCAGTACTTGCAGGGAACACTGTTCAAACAGTATATGTCATTGAAGGCAGGACAGATAGTATTTGTCGAGGATACAGGTCAGGCAAGACCTGTTGTGGGAACACTGGTCAGGCAATATCTGTTCTTGGAATACATGTCAGGCAGTGTCTCCCGTCAGACACAGGTCAGACAGTGTTTGTTGAAGGAACACAGGTCAGGTAGTATCTGTCTTGGGAACACAGGTCAGCAGTATCTATCGTGGGAAAGCAGGTCAGGTAGTGTCTCTCGTGGGAACACAGATCAGGCAGTCTCTTGTCAAGAAACACGAGACAGGGCAGCACGCTGGCGCAGTGGTAGCACTGCAGTCTCACGGTGCCGAGGTCCCAGGTTCGAACACGGCTCTGGGTCACTGTCCGTGTGGAGTTTGCACATTCTCCCCGTGTTTGTGTGGGTTTCGCCCCCACAACCCAAAGATGTGCAAGGTAGGTGGATTGGCCACACTAAATTGCCCCTTAATTGGAAAAATGAATTGGGTACTCAAAATTTATTTTATAAAAACACGTGACAGGCAATACCTGTCAGAGAACACGAGTCAGGCAATACCTGTCATGAGAACACAGGTCAGACAGTACCCGTCATGAGAACACAGCTCAGACAGTATCTGCCATGGGAACACAGGTCAGGCAGTATCCGCCGTGGTAACACAGGTCTGGCAATATCTGGCAGCAGGGTGGCACAGTGGTAGCACTGCAGTCTAAGAGCGGCGAGGTCCCAGGTTCGATCCCGGCTCTGAGTCATTGTCCGTGTGGAGTTTGCACATTCTCCCCATGTTTGCGTGGGTTTTGCAGGTCTGGCAGTGTCTGTCGTGGTAACACAGGTCGGGCAGTATCTGTCATGGGAACACAGGTCAGGCACCACATGTTGTAGGAACGCAGTTCAGGCAGTATCTGTCGTGGTAACACAGATCAGGCACTATCTGTCGTAGAAACACAGGTCAGGCAGTATCTGTCATAGGAACACAGGTCAGACAGGATCTGTCATGAGAATGCCGGTCAGGCAGTAACGGTTGATGAACACAGATCAGGCAGAATTTGTCATGAGAACACAGGACAGGCAGTATCTGTCAAGGAACACAGGTCAGACAGGATCTATTGAGGGAACACAGTTCAGGAGTATCAGTCTTGGGAACACAGGTGAGGCAATATCTGTCGTGGGAACACCGTTCAGGCAGTATCTGTCGTGGGAACACAGGTCAGGAAGTATCTGTCTTGGGAACACAGGTCAGGAAGTATCTGTCATGGGAACACAGGTCAGGCAGTATCTGTCGTGGGAACACAGGTCAGGAAGTATCTGTCGTGGGAACACAGGTCAGGCAGTATCTGTCGTCGGAACACAGGTCAGGCAGTATCTGTCTTGGGAACACCGTTCAGGCCGTATCTGTCGTGGGAACACAGGTCAGGCAGTATCTGTCTTGGGAACACCGTTCAGGCAGTATCTGTTGTGGAAACACCGTTCAGGCATTATCTGTCGTGGGAACAAAAGTCAGGCAGTATCTGTTGTGGGAACACCGTTCAGGCATTATCTGTCGTGGGAACACCGTTCAGGCCGTATCTGTCGTGGGAACACAGGTCAGGAAGTATCTGTCGTGGGAACACAGGTCAGGCAGTATCTGTTGTGGGAACAAAGGTCAGGCAGTATCTGTCTTGGGAACACCGTTCAGGCATTATCTGTCTTGGGTACACCGTTCAGGCAGTATCTGTTGTGGGAACACAGGTCAGGAAGTATCTGTCTTGGGAACACCGTTCAGGCAGTATCTGTCGTGGGAACACAGGTCAGGCAGTATCTGTCGTGGGAAAACAGGTCAGGTAGTGTCTCTAGTGTGAACACAGGTCAGGCAGTCTCTTGTCAAGAAACATGAGACAGGTCAGCACAGTGGCACAGTGGTAGCACTGCAGTCTCACGGCGCCAAAGTCCCAGGTTCGATCCCGGCTCTGGGTCACTGTCCGTGTGGAGTTTGCACATTCTCCCCGTGTTTGCGTGGGTTTCGCCCCCACAACCCAAAGATGTGCACGGTAGGTGGATTGGCCACGCTAAATTGCCCCTTAATTGGAAAAATGAATTGGGTACTCTAAATTTATTTTATAAAAACGCATGACAGGCAGTACCTGTCGGAGAACACGAGTCAGGCAATACCTGTCATGAGAACACAGGTCAGACAGTATCTGTCATGAGAACACAATTCAGGCAGTATCTGTTGTGGGAACACATGACAGGCAGTATCTGTCGAGGAACACAGGTCAGACAGTATCTGCCGTGGGAACACAGGTCAGGCAGTATCCGCCGTGGTAACACAGGTCTGGCAGCAGAGTGGCACAGTGGTAGCACTGCAGTCTCAGAGCAGCGAGGTCCCAGGTTCGATCCTGGCTCTGAGTCACTGTCCGTGTGGAGTTTGCACATTCTCCCTGTGTTTGCGTGGGTTTCGCCCCCACAACCCAAAGATGTGCAAGGTGGGTGGATTGAACATGCTAAATTGCCCCTTAATTGGAAACACTAAATTTTTTTTTAAAAGGTCTGGCAGTATCTGCCGTGGTA